>NC_139669.1:13204562-13232062 GCF_951799395.1 Argentina silus
CATTCTAATAGTATAGTCAATGCGTCTGCCTGTAGCCATGATTGTTGAAAGGCTTGACCTCTAAAGCTGGGTGAGGTTGGAAATAGAGAGAAGTGATAAATGGTGTAATCTAGTGAAAGGAGAGCTGATGTCGTAAACGATGTGAGATAGATGCGGGATAGATTGTCCACACATTTCACAATGTGACCTCACCACACAGATCGCCTCACCCACGGTCGCTGAAACTCTCTCAACATATATCAAACGACAAGATGTTATCCTGTGCCCCCCTCACCCACCCTCTGTTGAGGATCACCAAACAACACAGGCTACAGTGGCCCCCTAAAACGACCCTTATCTCTAACCAGGACCAGACGATGATCATGGGGCATAAAGTGCTGCAAGGGGCTCGATCTGATGGATTTGAGAGTCATCCGGCCCTGATAAAGTCTGAACTGAAATCAAAAACCTCCCTCTTATCTCTCAGAGCCTCCTTTCTCTTTCATCCCAATTGATCTGTAGAGTTTTTTGTTTTTGGGGGGGGGGGGCGTAGTTGCTGAGGTGAATAAGAGGACTACACCCACCCCACCCCCATTCCCCATCCCCTACCCTCCCACCCCCCCACCTGTGACCATAAAATGGTAAAGTCTGACTGGTATACCTCCTTTAACTCATTTGAATACACATGAGCCGCTGCCTGGCCTGTTCCATGCTAGGTGAGTTGGCACGCACACACACACACACACACACACACACACACACACACACACACACACACACACACTCCCTGAAGTCCACATCTGAAAGCAATTCCGGGACTGTGTGTGGGGGCTGCCGGATTCCAGCAAGACCCCCTCACCGGGAGAGAGGAGGGAGGTAAGCGTCAGGAAAAGTGGGGAATGGCAATTAAAAAACTCCCTGGCCTTTTGATGGAATTCCCGGCGGAGTTGAGTCAAAGCGGGATTAATCACTGGCCTTATCCCCGTGATCCAGCATCTTTCTCCCCACTGCTTTCCTCTTTTCCCTCTCCGCTTTACAAGCTTGTGTCATTTCCCCATTAATATCCTGGGAAAGGAAATATATAGCCTGGCAAGGAAACGCAAACTTATTCTAAGCTTAAATAATTTTGCAAATGTCTGCGTACTGTTAGAGCTGTGAGGCTTTGCCCACTTTCAATAAACCAACTGAACAATTATGACTTTATTCTTAATCGAATTTTTAACAAATTGAGCGCAACTTGAAACTTTTAGAGTGACCACATTGGACTCCTTCAAATACAGTGAAGTGTCCCAGTCATCAATGCCATGTCATGCATTGTATTACAACCTGCAATTTAGTTTACATTGTGCTTGGAAAACCAGAAAATTACATGGGTTTATGTTCAAAATGAATAGTTTGCTCTTTGTAAATCAGAGATGAATGCCTTTTCTTTCTTTGCGCAAGGAAATCTTTTTGCTAACATTGCTTTGTAACATATAATTTAGTCCTGAAATCCCCTTTTAAAGGGAAGCAACGTGAAATCTAATAAGCCACATTCAAAAGAGGTTTCCATTTCTGTCAAACACACATTCATTATTTAAACAGTTCCCTACTTTTAGGCATTATTTTTGCTTATTTCCATCTCACACACATAGACAGAAACACATGGTTAGGCACACACACATGTGCCTATTTCATCAATGTCACTGGTCTACTCTGAGTCAGAGAACTCCATTGATGTTTTATGGTATCAGTCATCTAGCTTTGGCATGAGAAGAAATAAGTGGCGCACAGTGAAGACTGTTTTATGTCATGTGCATTACAGGCTAATTTAGAGATGAACATCTTGTACCGGGAACCTCAAGACAAACAATGGGCCATCAGTAAAACATGATAACCCCCCCCCCAACACACACACATAGACACACACACACACACACACACACACACACACACACACACACACACACACACACACACACACACACACACACATACACACATACACACATACATACAAACATGCACACACACACACACACACACACAAGCACACACACACACACACACACCCACACACCAATAAAAGATGGTCACACCTTGCACCAGGATACTTGTCATGGCACTCTCTTCCCCTCAACGAGCGTCACTCGTCTGGTCTGGTGGCCAGATCCACTGCTGCTCCCTGTAAGTTAAAACAGGTGCAGCGGGTGGTGGGTGGGGAAGCAGCAGCCTAGCTTAGTGCTGCCTGGGACTCCTCACTGTCAGAGCGGGGGACAGTTTAATTGGATAAAAGGTTGGGGCAGATTAAAGGAACCTGAATGGGGATCCCTCCGAAAGTCGAGTTTCTGATTTATGATGGCCGCAGCCAGGGGGTGGCAGCATGACGAATGGCCTGCAGAGGAATTGGAATGTCATCTCTCTTCCCCCAGGAGCTGCAGCCTGCAGGGCTCTGGGGCTGGGAGACTTGGGGAGTGAAGAGCCTCCTTGTCCTCTAGAGTCTGAATGATAACAACAGCAACGTGCTGTAGTGAACATCCACCCTGGATCCTCCCACTTGTATCAGCCCCATGATGAAGCGTTTGTTTATGTGTGTGTGTGTGTGTGTGTGAGTCTGTGTGTGTGTGTGTGAGTCTGAGTGTGTGTGTGAGTGTGTTGGTTTGTGCGTATGTGCTTGCGTGTGCGTAGGAGGGTGTATGTGTGTGTTCCGTAGTGGGGGTCACCTGAACGTCTTCCTGTTACTCCCCTAACCCTGAGGTCAGGGGGCACCATACTGATTGCTGGGCTGGGGAGGGAGGGATGAAAGGAGGGACGGATAGAGAGAGGGAGGGAGAAAGGATGACTCTGTTACCATGATTGGATGATGATTTGGCCAGATGCCTAATAGGAGGAAGCCTTTTCATTGTCATTTGTCATTTCACTGATCTTCATTTTCGCAAAAGCTGTCAGTAACCTTTACTTTCCTACCAGCTTCTGCACAATCTCTGACATACAGAGTTTATATAGTAGGTGTGAATGTATATAAACAAAATGTCAAACATGAGCAAACATTACACAATGAGTGGATTTACAGCTTCTGTCGAGGGCTAATTACAGTACTATTTAATAGAAAGTGACACATTTATAGCATCGTTGTCATAACATTGCAGTGGAGGCCGGTGGAGGTAGAAATCGGAGGACAGGCTCATTGTAATGCATGGAATTGAATGAGGAATGGTATCAAATACGTGTGGTGGTGGTGGTGGTGTTGGAGATGGTGGCAGTGGTGGTGATGGTGGTGGAGGTGGAGGTGGTTGTGAGGGAGGTGATTGTGCAGGTGGTGGTGGTGGTGATGGTGGTGGTGATGATGATGGAGGTGGTGGTGGTGGTAGTGGTAGAGGTGGAGGTGGCGGTGGAGGAGGTGATTGTGGAGGAGGTGGAGGAGGTGAAGGTGGTGGTGATGGTGGTGGTGATGATTGGGGTGATGGTGATGATGATGATGGTGGAGGTGGAGGTGGCGGTGGAGGAGGTGATTGTGGAGGTGGTGGAGGAGGTGAAGGCGGTGGTGGGCGTGGGTCAGAGGAGGCTGCAGCAAAGCAAGGCAAAGCAAGGTGTCTGGACTGGCTAGTCCCTGACAGACGGACGGCTACATTCTTTCCCATCTGATAACGGAGCCCTTATCTGGCTGCGATGGAGGTGCTGACTGGGAGATGCGTGTTGGGCTTTACAGTAACATCAACACATTCCAGCTCGCATTCCTCATGGCCAGTGAAAACACTGCCGGCCCCGATAACAGAAAGGCCCATCAAAACAGCGATAAATCGCGCCGGATATAAAGCGCTGCCTAAACCAAACGGCGGAGGGCTTCAAACAAATACTTTCCCCCATGGCTCTACATGGCTGTAATTCCCCGGGAGCTGGGGCTCTTTCAGCTCCGTTGGGTGTATTGTGACGGGGGCTTTGTCCTCTCGCTCCCTCTGCTAACCGCTATGGTAGCTACAACACTTCTAGCCGGAAGACAACAAGGGAGCTTCCACAGACTCCTGAACCCCAAGTGCTCCTGAAAACTCCCTCATGGTCTAGCTACTGCCGCTAACCAGAGTGGTATATTAGAAGAGCCAATGTGCTTCAAATAGTTCAATATAGCTTCCTGGTTAAACTTCCTGATTTACCCAGTATTGATTTTTTTATTGGCAACATGTTCCGTTGGTATGTAAAGGAACTATTTGCCGTTGGCCAACAGAAAATGTACCCCTTCATTGGCGCCACTCATAGAACTAATACAACACTCGACTGCTAACCATTCACTGTGTCACATGATCCATAATCATTCCATGACTTACAGTATCAGTCTTTTGGTTTTCGACCCCCAGTACAATAGCGCAGATGTTATCTCCGGGCATCTACTCCCGATATGATTACAAACATCTTGGGCTTGAAATACGAAAGAAGAAAGAGAATTAAAGTAAGTAACAACATCTTGGGGGCTTTTCTTCTTGCCACTGTGTCACTACCGTTTGGGGTTCAATAGTCACCGTGGGTCCCCCAGCATCTGATAACTCCCTTCGGGGGTCTCCATCTCCCTGGCTGTGAGCAGTGGGTAATGCACCGCAGCAGGCACTGGGTTAGTGTTTCCCCGCGGCTAGCCCTCTCTGTTATGCCCCGCTGCCATGCCGGTAATACGGATCACTGCGAGGCTTCCCATTGCAGGAGAGCGCTGGTCTTATCGCTGATCCGCCATCTCCACCATCCCGCCGTTCTTACACTTCAAAGGGGGCTGCCGAAAGCCTGTGTAATGGAAAGCACCTGCTACCGATGAAGCGGGAAGTATTTAGTGAGAAGGGGAGATAAAGAAAAAGGAAGTATGGAAGAAGCGGGTGTATTAGACGGGCTCAATCAGAGATCCAGGCTGGGGCAATGTCGGATGAGGTTGAGCCCCAGCCTGGGAGGTTCTCATGGGCCAGGGCTTTGAAGGGGTTTGGGGCGCGTGGATCCACCATCCACCTTCCATCCATCCAGAGGCCCCATGCCTCCATAGCCACAGCACTGCTGATCTGACTGGGATGGTTCATACCAAGCTGGGCTCCAATCCTGATGAGCTACAGGCTGAAGCTGAGATCCTTTCACTCCCTTCTCTCTCTCTCTCTGTCTCTCTCTCTCTTTCTCTCTCTCTCTCTCTTTCTCTCTCTCTCTCTCTTTCTCTCTCTCTCTATGAGTTTTCATTTTTCATAGAGAGAAATAAAATCTCCCCCCGACACTAATGGGGCACGGCTCTCTCTCTCTCTCCCTCTCTTTCTCTCTCTCTTCAACTATCCACTACTCTCTCTCTCTCCTTCTCTTTCTCTCTCTCTTCAACTATCCACTACTCTCTCTCTCTCTTCATCTCTCTGTCTCTATTCCTTCCTTCTGCGGCATCATTAGTGGATATCAGGATCATTTTTCATGCCTTTTAGTCTTAACATATAGATGAAAAGCATTAGAATCTTGAAAAATGTAACTTTATCAAATGACATCTGAATAGAGATAATGAAAAGCTGTAAGAGGAGAACTTCTCCCAGCACAAACTGGATGAGGAATTCACACAATGGCAGTGATATCAATGTTTGAAGGTCTCACAAACCAAATCTGCACCCAAGAACCGAAATTATTACACACACATGGTCATTGACGGATTATTGGCACACAATTGAAACCCACTCTATCACAAATTAGGAAGCCACTGCTAAGTCACGTAAGTTGCCATTGCAAATTTGCCACACCAGAAACCCAATACTGTGCCTGAGGCAGGTCAGAGGGTTGGAGACAGCCTCCAAGCTCTGGTCTCTGGAGAGAGAGAGAGAGAGAGAGAACCCCTCGGCTCCACACCCAACCTGGTACTACTCCTCCCAGAGGGAGAGAAGACAAACTAACATGCCTCCATTACCAGGACTCAGGGAGAATACACTTGAAATGCAGTGTTATAGTGAGTCCCTTCTACTCTAATATGGTTCAGTGCTAGGGTCATCACCCCCCTGCAGCCAGTCATCCCAGTCTGGAGGGGAAGACCCTGTCCTCTGACATTCTAGGTGGAATTATCACCATCTTGCTTTTAGCTATGCAATCTTTTAAGATCTACACAAGTATCTCCGGCCAAAGGGCGAGGGGTTGTTTCTGGACAGGGCAATGCACTATACTGATACCAGAGGTTCTGCAACCATCAGCACAACCTTGACCTAGACTGCAACAAGACAGCAATTTATTTGCTGGCTTTTGGTTTATGAATAAATAAACAACTAAGCATATCTACATATATCTATATATATATATATATATATATATATATATATATATATATATATATATATATATATATATATATATATATATATATATACAGTATAGGGGGCAGGGAAAAAAAGAAGAAGGAAAAAATAAGTAACTAGAAATTATGCAAGCAATGCTATCTGAGAGAATGTATATTTTATTTTCTAATTTTCAAAGTGTAACGTCTCTCCCTACTCCTTAGTTTATGTTTGTCTTTGTTTCATGTTATTCATTTATTGTTTCCTGTTTATTTTTGTGTTCCTCACCTTGTCTCTCGTTTCAGACACTCTACCTGCCCTTGTGTGTTTCCCGCCTGTGTGATTGTCGACCCTGCCCTAATTGGCTTCACCTGTCCCTCATCATCCTTCCCTGTGTATTTAGTCTGTGTGTCTCTGTGCCAGGTCATCTTTGTACCTTTGTGTCATACGTCCCAGCATTTTCTAGTAATAAGTAGTCCTGTTTTTCTTTTTTTCTTTTTTTTTTTTAATCTCTGAGTGTGTTTCTGACTTTGCCTTTTTGCCTAACCCTTATCGGATTATCTGCCTGCCTTTTTGAACTGCCTACCTGTGTACCAAACCCTGCTTTGCCTACCCCCTTCCTGGATTATCTGCCTACCCATTGACTGCCTACCTGTGTACCGAACCTTTTTGAAAGTAAAGACAATTCTATTGGATTTAAGTTTTGCCTCTGAGTCGTGCATTTGAGTCCTCTGCCTAAGTACTCCAGTCATTACACAAAGTTGATGTCCCCCTAAAAATAAATGAATAAATAAATAAGCATATCGTTTTTGGTCCTCCGCATGAGCTTTTCTCTTTTTCACGTTACATTATTTAGAATTATAGCATTGCATATTTGTGAAACGTAGACTTTCAGAACTTGCAAAAAGGACTTTCTATTGGATGTGCTCTCCTCTACTGCATCCTCTCCTCAGCACCTAATCTGATGCCATGTTCAATGCATCAAAGTATCTCTCTACAGAGAGAGTAGTGGTCAGTGATACTATTCACTTCACAACACCCTGTCACACTGCTAATCTCTGAACGAAGCCCATAAACCAGGCAGTCATGTTACACATCAAAGCTATGGGTTTTTTATTATACTAAATATGAGGTGTGATATCTGAGGGAGATATTGCTGTTCAATCTAATACAGTTGATATACTTTATCTGTAAGATACATTTGGCAACATTTAAAGGACATTTCCAACATGCAAAACTGAATCCTTCTCAATGATGTCTTAAGATTTCATATCAAAAACACATGTTCTTCTCTGGATAGTTTTACTCTCATATACTGCAACACCACTCATGAGTCATCTCTTTCTAAACACATTTTATTAAAATCACTTTTACAGAATTTTGAGCAATGTGTTTTATAGGGAAATGTCATTAGATGGCTTGTACTGAATAATATAATATGACTTCATAGTGCCGCATTTCATCAATGTTTGACCACATGGGCGGGGGTCGACCAGGGTGAATGAAGGTTGCTGTACTTTAACCTTGATCATGCAGTGGCTATAAATCATCTTGGTCATTATGTGGCTCATTTAGCATGCTACGTAGCGAAGCAGTTCTAGCTTGCTGCACTGCCACCTCTGCATACCTGAGGAGATTGTCCTGCTATGCTAGAATTCCTATCCCTGTATATTATTGAAAAAAAAGGTCAGGTAAAAGCATTCTCACCAACACAAAGCTTGATGGATGATAGAAGATCTGAGGAAATGTGTCTTGACTGTTAAGAGGGACAGTGTAGGTTGTACTGACTTTCCATATTGTTGCTGAGTCATGTAGAAGGGTATAGGCCCTTGTGAAGGAACGAGCACAATCACAATGTTATATTTCTGAGAGCAATCAGTCTTTCATAATGAGATGACATATACAGTTGCTATAGCATGATGACACCATTAGAGGTTCTTATATAAGCCATTGCTATTAGCTATGTTAATAACAATAATAATAATGCATTTATTTTGTATAGTGCTTTTCTCAATACTCAAATACACTACATTTCATAAAGAGAACAGGCATAGACAAATAAATAAAAAGTACAAGTCAGCACAGTCAGTAAAAACAACAAAAATAGTTAAAGATCAAAAGCAACGCAAACTTAAGCTGTACACAGGGGAGATCTATCACCCTTAGCAGAGACATCCTGTTTCATGTCTCATGACCAACTTATGGAACCATTCTGCATCTGTGACCTCACAGACATAATTGGGGGTGTTAACTCCTGTTTCTCATCATTGGCCCAAAGGTCAAGTAGGTGAGCAAGCATCCTATTATCCTTTACGAACTATAGAAATAGTGCACACCTGAGTGCTAGCTTATCACCTCAATTCCTCAATACCACAGCAGTAAAAGAAAAACTCTCATCATAAAACACTACATAAACTGCAACATAGAGCAGCACCACTCCACAAGGGCTCCTGCACTTATTGTGCATCTAAATTTCATCTCAACTACTGTATCTCTCCCTTCCCCTTTTAAATGGACTATTCCAGTGTGAGTTCAGTCCCTCTGGTAAGTACAAGCCTCTGTCAACAGCCAGACAATGGTAGGCAAGGAAAGATAAGCCTGTCCCAACCATCCGAGACACTCAACAGAGGGGTCCAGGCCAGGGCTGTTATTTCAAGCCATTCTGACTGACAGTTAGATTGTCCAGCCAATTCGGCCCTGGACGGTGGCTAAATTAGGGGGAGAGAAAAGCCCTCTGGAGGCTTGACGCCCCACAGCAGACCGACCCCCCCCCCATCCTCAGACTCCTGGCGGTCTAACCAAAACTGGCAGCACAAACATGGAAACGGCTCCTCCAGGCTGGCCCTTGTCTCACCTCCTCCGCAATGACACGTGGAAACATGTTATTAGACAGTGTTTTCGACTGCCAGATGCCCCGCGTTCGCGCTGTCACCCCAGGCTAGCCTGATGGACCTGACATAGGTCGCAGTCTTCACGCTGTTAAGCTCTGGCTGACTTTGTCTCAGGTCTGGTTATGTGGTCCTACATTGGTCCGATTTGTCCTCCACCCCCCCCCCCCCCCCCTCCCTCCCTCACACACAAACCTGAATAAGCCCCATGCTCCCAAAGCTCCCCAGCATCAGTCCAACTCTGAACGCGCCAGTTCCAAGAACTGCGCAAAAAGAATTCTCTTTTGTCATAAATCATTTTCAACATCGATTGTGGTAAGTTTTGTAAGCGCTCTGGAGGGGGCTTAGGAAGTGTGTGTGTGTGTGTGTGTGTGTGTGTGTGTGTGTGTGTGTGTGTGTGCGTGTGTGTGTGCATGTGTGTCTGTGTGTGTGTGTGTGTTTGGGTGATACACACTAAAGCCGATGATAATGCGTCCCCCGCATGCCGAGACCGCCGCCATAGATAATAGCCTCCTTAGCTTTTTTCCACAGCATCCAAAATACCTCCCGTATCACACCATTTTTCATCTTGAGTCTGAAAAATTGAGCTGGAGAGTTAATATCATCCCTCAGCAGTAGCAAAGTACAGCTCTCAACGACTATATTTGGGCAGGTGGAACACATTTATGAAATCAGACCTGCAGATCACACCAACATTAATCGAAAGCATATAGCCCATGCAGGCCACTGGGTCTGGTTTTATAGGCCACACGTGGAGCACCCACAGAGAATTGGCACTTTAAAACAGCCCATGGAATCTTGTCAAATTCCTGTTTCCAAATATGTCATTTAACACTAGCACCATTGTTAAACCGCCACGCTCGACCGTAATCGTCAATCGAAATTTCCAAACGAAATTTCCAAACGAAAGTTGCAAAAGTGCTGAGAAATACATACACACAGCATCCCCAAGTAGGCCAGCAGATCTAGTTTAATCAGCTTCAAGACTTCCTCCTCCCCATAAAACACAATTGTGTTTTTTTATAGACTCGGAATCCCACTCTTTTCATTTCACTCACCACACAGAGTCGCGTTTGCTCAGCTCTGCTCTTTCCTGACATCCATTTCCCCCTTCTTTGTACAGTCGAGCGGCTGTAAACATAATATCGGGTCTCGTTTAGTGAGGGCCCTGGTGCCCACGTTAGAACCGCGGCAGACTTGCTTGCCCAGGGATAGAGTTCCCACTGCCAGCCGGCACACAACATTGTTTTCCTTGGGCCTCGGCCATTCTAGGCATTTCCAAAAACCTTTCAAAGCAAACAGCGCCGCAGCTGCTAAATTCTGCCGTCAATGAGAGAGCGCTTGGCATTCGACCTTCACCCCTCCAAGGTCCCCCCCATCATGTGGTGTATTTCCAATTTTCTCATGTTGACAAAAGTCGGCGGGGAGAAAAGGAGGTCATTGTTTAAGACTTGTTGAGTCTTCGTGTGACTTCACCCGCTCTGAACTTCGTGGGCTTTCCCAACCAACCTTAGCCCCACTTCTCAAAGCTATAGTCCCCTTTTCCCCTTCTAGCCCCCATTGGCAATTCTCTGTGGGACAAAAATCACTTTGTCAGGTTTGGTTAATTAAAATGCCTTGCAGAGGGGTTTTGAACTCTTGCTCCTATTCAATCGGTGGCCTCGGCGGCCTCAGCAGCCTCAGCATTCTCTGCAAAACTTCAAGATCTTTGATTCGAATCTGTGAAACCCCTCAGAGACTCCTCTTGGATTTCATTTGGCTCTTTTAGCCCCCTTGAATGGGAAAAACGGGGGGGACCATAGAGGACGGCCAAATGAAAAAGTGACAGATTTAGCTTAGATTTGACAATTAATAACAATCTCTCTACAGAGGGGGGGTGATCGAATCCAAATGTCAATGACAGTTCAACCTGGCTATATTGTTATTGATACTTGTGCCCAAAAGCTGTGGAGGTTGGCCAACGTGGCAACAGACTCATCTGTAGCCCAGTCTGAAGGCTGAAACCTGTGTTGTACATTAGCCAGTTCATTGCTAATGGCTGCTTGGATTTTCAACCAGGCACTGCATGTCAGTCCTTGGCCCTTTTCCCCTCAGAGACCCAAGATAAATACTAGTAGGACATCCGTATGTAAATACCTCTGAGCTGTAGGTCTCTGTTGGCCACATAACAGTGACAAGACGTGTATATTTGTGTGTGTGTGTATGTGTGTGTGTGTGCGTATGAGTGTGTGTGTGTGTGCGCGCACGTGTGTGTGTGTGTTTTGGTGGGGAAATGCAGATGGCTCACATGTGCTGCCCCCCAATCAGGGGGTCTGATCTCAGAGGTTAGTGTTAATTACAGATTATTGGTGAACCGTAAATGTAGCCCGGGCTGCAAGGCCGGTCAGAGACTTGGAACAATTAGTAACGGCCCAGTTCTATGTTTACACTAGTCTCTGAGCCGAGGCGAATTAGTTGGGTGGCTGTGAAATTTGATTTCAATTTGCTGGTTTTGTTTTGGGTTCTTTGAAGGTTAAGGCGGCGAAAAAGGTGCAAGAGGTGCCGTGTGAAATAAGTGTTTCCCTCTCAGACTGTATGCATCACTCCTCCCCTCTCCCCTCTACCTTCTCTCTCAACTTGCACAGTAACAGTCTGCCTATCCACCAATCACAGGGCTAGGATCATCACTAGTACAGAGAACATGTCTATCCCATAGGTCTCTGCGCTTATGTCATCTCCACAGAGGTCAAAGGTAAAGCTTAGAAGTCCATGGTAGAGCATTACAAAGCTATGGACCCCCCCCCCTCCCCCCCCCCCAGTATTGCTGTCTATAGGTAACTGTATATAATAAAAGTGAAACACATGGAAAAAGAGAAAGAGAAAAACGAGGGGCAGATTGGCCAGCCCATGGCCCTCTGTGTCCGTGTCTATGATAGCTCCCAAATAAATTGGATCATCAATCATCCAGCATTACACAGGAGGAAAAAAACGAAAGAGAAAAAAAAACAACTTCTACTACAATGTAGCTAACGTCAGGGTTTGACCCACATATGGAATTGTTTAAAGGCTAATCCTGATAGAAGCGTGGGGAGCGGAAGGGCACCAGATAGCCCCCCCCCCCCACCCCCCCCAAACCCAACCCCTAACTTCCACACCTTCCTCACCCCCAAAAGACCAATCATATCCACCGATCCCTCAACACATAGCTAACCTCCCAACTGCGGCAATGTGTAATCCGTCTAATTGCGCACTTCCTACAACAAAGAACCCAAGGTATTCTGGTTCTGGGGAGTTCTGCCTGTTATTGCTGTGATTACTCTTCCCGTGGTGTATTCCCCCATTTCATCCTGTAGGTTTGGATAATGAAGGTCAGAGCCAAAGCAAATGTTCCTGCGTGCCAAATGTAAAAGGAGAGAGAAACCCCCGTTACTCATTTTGGGATTAACATGGCTCTCGGCATTCCCATGTTCGCTCAGCAGCCTACAAGAGAGGGTGAACCCCCTAATGGAGTCGCCGCGCAAAACGTCCGGCACTGGCGCATTTAGGACATCAAACAGAGCGTGCACGGACATCATAGAGGGGTTCAAAGGTCAACCCAGTGAATGAAACAGCTCCAGGTTAGCGCATAATCTATGATGTCTGGTGGGGGCCGCCCGGTTCTCAAGCAACTCTCCCAGGGATATAGGCGAGCTTGTTGGATGCATACAAATAAATCTTAAAAAAAGGGGGTTGTGTGGCAACATCTGGTGTTGCTTTTTGTTCCATATGTTTGCTCACCAACCACCAAGGAAGACAGAAGTCAGAAAGCAGTTCTTTTTTTCCCCCTTTCTTCTCTCCGCACTCCCACAAAGATCTGGCAATCTCATTTTTTCTCACTCGCTCTGCTGTGTTAAGCGTAAGAACAGAGGAGTTGTTCCAGAACGTTCCAACGTTCATGATGGAGACCTGACAGTAAGAGCCTGGAGGGGGTTTAGGGAAGGAGAGCTGGGTTGGTTGGTGGTTCCCTCCCCTCCTCCTCCCCTCCTCCTCCCTCCTCCCCTCACCACAGACTCTATCTCCCTCCCTGTCCCCTCTCCTCCTCTCCCTGCCTTTACGAGCTGGGACAATGTGCTAGTAATTAGCATCTCTCTGTGGCGCTGGCAACTAGCGGCTAGCGGCGGGCGGTTGACGGCTCCACAGGACACATATGGCACGGGGGACTGGCGCGTTGCACACAGGAAGTCCGTCCCGCTGACCGGCCAGCAGTCGGCCGGCTGGCTACCACAGGGGCAAGCCCCCTGCTCCAGCTATCTCACACAGCGAGAGCAAATAAAGGTGCCAGACAACAATGTAAGCTGAGAAACTCCCAGGAGGCCTGGTCTGGGGAGAGCAAGACAAGCTACTTCCTAGTCTTGTTTTGTTTGTCTAATACTTGTGCTAAGCCCATGGGAACACATTGGAAATGAGGGTCAACAGCTGTAGGGTTGCTAAAAAAAAAAGAGGGAAATTAAATAAAACAATTATCTGTTTCCATGCAGTACATACAAAAAAAAGGCAATAATGCAAGTTTCTAGGTTAACATACATTTTCTATAGTACTCCATCTTATTAGGTCAGTTCAATAAAAAGAGACAATGACTTTGCAGACCTGCTGGTAACATTTCATCTCAATAGAAAACCAAAATCAAAAACGACAATACGTAACACACTGACAAAGTGAATATATGCGAGGAAATCCATATACATTCCCGTGCATCCGCCCCCATTCCCCGCCCCCATTCCCTATAGTACTGAGATGGGCAGAGAGATTGACGTAATTGGCGGAAAGTTTGGATTTCTCTTTATGTCGAGGCAGTCCATTAAAAGGAGCTCCCATGTCTAATAGCATGCTAATGGCTCCTTTCCTCAGACAGGTCCTTGGCTGGCCCACGCTAAGCTCTACTGTGGGCCCCAGCCCACATTCCCCCATGCCAAGTTTCTCCTATACACTGTCCATATGCTTCCTGAGAAGGCATTAGGGTGGGTATGTGCTACATAAACCAGAGAGGTCAGTTTTACACCCTAGATCACTAGAAGGCTTGTCTGCGACCTTCAAAAACTCACTTTTACTTTCTGCTGTCATTCCTCTCTGTCTGTCTGTCTGTCTGTCTGTCTGTCTGTCGTTCTCTCTCTCTCTCTCTCTCTCTAGGTTCTCAATGGACTTGTTCAATGATACACTGTCCAGATTAGGAGGAGGGTCTGGCTGCTGAACTATCTGATAGACCAAGGGAAATTAGCAATCTGGAAGAGCAAAAAGCATAATATTCTGGGGACAGGGTCCTTTGTTCTGTTGATGTAAAGGGGGGGCTAGTGTTTACTTTTTTTAAATGTGATTGAGTCATGTTGATTTTATTTTAAGGTTTGTCTATTTATTTGTACTAGTGTTATTCTGTGATTGGTTGTTTTTTTTTAGAATTTGATCTATATCGGTCAACTCCCTTTCATACATAAAGTACAATACAGTCTTCAACTGTCTCTCCTCCCTCCAAATCTCAGTCTTCTCTCTCTCTCTCTCTCTCTGTCTCTCTCTGTCTCTCTCTCTTTAAATCATTGAGCAGTGTGGTCAAGCTGAACGACCCAGTGAGAGTAGCCTTGACCCTCTTAGACTGAGTGTGTCTCAGACACATGTAGAGCATGCCTCTCCCTGCTATGCTTGTTATCCACACTCATCCACAGGTGGAGCGACAGAGCATTCCTCATCCCTGACATGAGAAAAGGAAAAGGGTGAGGCACACAGTCTCAGACACGCACACACAACACACACACGCACATGCACACACACACACACACACACACACACACACACACACACACACACACACACACACACACATACAAACACACACACACACACACACACATAAATGCGTGTGCGTGTGTGTGTGCATGTGTGTGTGTGTGTGTGTCTGTGTGTCTGTGTGTGTGTGTCTCAGTAAAATCTCTGCACACATGGTTCACAGCTTAGCCACATGCCCTTCACTCCAGACTCTGAGGAATGAGTTAACTCTTCACCTCGATCTGAGGCATCGAGCTCTGCAAACTACTGGCATGTGGGCTAAGATAGATGGGTAGACGTGTGACCCCTGCACTGTATCCAGACACCTTGATATAATAAAGACAGTGACAGCAAGATAGAGAGTGAGAGATGAAAATTAGAGAGTGTATGTATGTGTGTGTGTGTGTGTGTGTGTGTGAGAGAGAGAGAGAGAGAGAGAGAGAGAGAGAGAGAGAGAGAGAGAGGGTGTGAGAGAGAGAAACAGAAAGAGAGACATACAGAGAGACAGAATATATCTCAGTTCAGAATGTCAGAACTTGTGTCTCAATTTGCTCTTAACTGAAAATAATGTAAGTGGATTAGCCTGGCAGACGGCAGTTGATTCAATCTGCTCAGTCAGTTAAACAAGTCTCCTCAGTGGGCTTTATTGGGGAGGCAGAAGAGTCTGACAGCCAATGTCTGACGCACACACTGGCCTCCAACCCTGTAGTGTTCTCAGGCTTTGGAAGTCTGTGGTACTGAGGAAGAATCTGCCTTTCTACTCTCCTATCTTAGTCTCCTTTAAATCCGTATTTCATCTTTGCCATTGCATACTCAAATTCTAAATGTTTAAAGGTTTATTTGTGTTTGTTTCTTTGCTTTCTCGAATGTAGTGATTAGAACAGTAATGGTGGGCCAGCACAGCAACCAAGCTAGCTGTTAGCAATCACAAAGCTAGCTGTTAGCAATCACAAAGCTAGCTGTTAGCAATCATAAAACAGTGGTCATACTCCACCCCTATTTCGTTGTACAGCTTTAGAATTGCATAACATAATGACATAACAGCTAAATTCCTGGTTGTTACAGGCATAGACAGGACATTGAAAATCATGTTCTATACCTTGAGGTATCTATTATGTCATGCTTACTTCCCAAAATGTGTTATTCATGTCAGTATTTGAACATCAATCATGGCCAAAAGGACCTCTATGACAGATAATATAGTAGCACATTTTTAATTGGCACTCAAAGCACAAGATACTAAAATCCAGTGCATGAAATACATTGGTATTCAATTCAGTTGTAATATGATAATAATAATGGCCACATTGTTTACTCAAATAAAGTGCCTTCATTGTAAGCTCCAGGATGATAAACCATTACTGAATTGGACCCAGTGTTGACCAATTCTGAACTTGGCATTTTAGTTTAATCTGTATGTGTGATTGACAGCCACATGTTGTATACAACCAATCACTCTTGGTAGTTGAATGAGAAAATGAAGTTAGTTCAAAATCAAATTAGACCCATTCTCTCACCAGATGAGGGCACTGCAACTGCAAAATGAAAATGAGTCTGCTTAGAGAGGGTAGAAGGGAATGTAATGTGGGCGCCTACAAACTCTTCTTTAAACTGTAACTAAAGTGAATTACTGCAATGTCTATGTAAATGTGATACCCTGACATTGATTAAACTTGTATTGATTACAATGCTTCTTATGCTTAAACTACTTTATAAAGCATGGACCAGCAAAATCTGAAAAGTAGGTATTTGTATCTTTGAAGTTTGCCATCTGAAACTTACTGAACTATTTCTATCTATTTACAAACAGAGTATTGCCCTTGCTCTAAATACATTCTGAATACAACTATACATTCTGAATACAACTACTGCCAATTCCTTTGCTACTTTCAACATAATCTAACTGAAAAACAATCAACTTAAAGATACAGTATATCACATGTACAACTCACGGACAATGACTTTCTTACTATTGCTGTATTATGCAGAAGTACTCAAATTCAAAGAAAATAACATTGTAAGTTAAAAGCAGCCAAGATAAGATAGTCAATAGTGTTATATCAAGAAAAACCATCAAAGTGTCAGGTTAACTCATTGCAACTCTTTTTGATTCACCGTTTTATTCCAGCCAATCTTTTCTTTTACATACTGTTCATCAGGGGCAGATAAGGACCATTAAAAGTAAGAAAAACTTACTTTATGCTTTTGGTGACATCAGCGGAGTACGAACCAGTAGGAATCTGAAGTGGAGAATTTGGGGGCTGGAGATAGGTATGAGTTTCTCACAGACTCCAGCCTACATGCGCTCCGCTGAAGTTTTGTGATTACGAGTTCTTCTGTTTCAATTAGGTATCCATTGGAATGGGACAGGGTTAGCAGGAGTTCTTACAACAACTGGGAGATTTATATCACTAAAACCGTTCTGTCTAAAACTTTAATTCATGTTTACAACGTTTTCTATTGGATTTTTGAATGAAGAATTTTGGCGAGGTTCCCAGGAAGATTGTTTTTTAAGTGAATTTACGCACGATTCTGGGTGACGCGTGTTTTACTGTAATTGCTGAATTTCTTGTATTTATTGGAACATTACAAACGTTTTCATTGCATATTCTGTCTTCTATGTTTGTATCAATGGTAAGAACACAGAAGAACACGAGTGGAACTTTGAATGAGCGCAACTCCCAATCGATTTTCTTTGGGAAGTTACTCAACTTTGAGAAACTGATTTGATCTTTACATTCTTTCCTACCGTCTGTATCTGTTATTATTTTTGGCAAATTACTTTTGAGTCTACTTATTGTTCTATTTGCCAGACATAGAAATAAACAGATGTTTTTGGATTCCACCTTTAGAACAGTTTAGTGTTTTGTTGTTTTATTTGTAAGTTCTTAAGACTGTATTTTGCCACCGTGGATACCATGATACCAACTGCGCAAGAGAAGTGGCCGGCGTACCGCTTGGGAATATGGGCTCTGATATTCGGATTGCTGTGCGCGGCCGCGGTGGATGGATGTCCTCACAAGTGCAGTTGCTCTGTGTCTCATGTGGATTGCCAGGGTCAAGGCTTCAGGACCGTGCCGAAAGGAATACCGAGGAATGCCGAGCGTCTGTAAGTATTTAACACACAGCTTTTGCGCACCATCATTTGGCTGCTATCTCGTCCGTTGCTATAGCCAGAGATAATGTCGATACTTGTGAGTGATAAATGCAATATCTAGAGCCTGTTGATGGTCATTTTACAGTGATAAAACTCTATGATGATGCGCCACATCTGGCACCTGCAGCTGCCCGCGTGCGGCTGTTTGATGTGAAGCGCGAGACATCCTTTTCTCTGAACGTCGACGAATATCTTAATAGCAATAAGCTAATCCATATTTTGATGAATATTAAGTCGTTTTTTAATTATTTATACAAAATCCTATACTGTGTTATGTTGGGTAGGCTATTTTACTATTTCGTTCAACGGACTCGTCTTATCGAGGTAGCTGAAACCTGTATGAGTAACCAGGTATGTCAGTAACACTTTCAACTAAGTAAAAGCCTAGCCTACATAACCCCATCTGTGAATAAGATTATATCCATATTTACATTTGGATGTTGTGTATATAGTAGGATTATACACACAACATCCAAATGTTCATATAAATATAATCCAGTCACAGATGGGGCTATAGCCTACACAGATGTGGTTTCTTCAACACAGTGACAACGTCTAGCTGTAGATAACTGAGTGTCCATACAGGCAAACCCCTATAGCTCCATCCTAAATTGATTCTGTAGAAATGCTTCGGATGAGTGGTATAGCAAAGTCATTTGTGTTGTCTTAAGGGTATGGAAGGGTAGGTACTATGAGAGCTTAACATCAGTTACACAAAAATGTGAACACCACAAAGGACAGTGTCACCAGTTTTATTGTAAAACATTATAAAAGAGCCTTTATTTTTCATAGCATGAAGTGTGTACAGTATGTTCAATGGCACCTAAAGGGAGTGCCAACTCTTGTTTGAACTTGGCTATGCAGTACATTGAATCCCATTTTCCTAGCAGTCCAGTCAGCCAGCCTTTAACCAAACTAACCTGTGGACTTTAGTGTGGAATTGCAAACCTAAGACCAACAGGGTTCTGAAAGGCCTCAAAATGCTGTGTTCCACCTATGGTGATCCTTCGAGATGGAACCTATTATCTAGCATAACTAAGCTGCTTAAGCACCGCAGGGGTTACAAAACATTTGAGGCACTGCGACAACAAACACAATCATTGTGCTTGGAAGTGGTATGAAAGCAAACCATGTTCGCATTAGCCAGAGGCTGGTTGACCCCTTAAGACCTGTTGAATTTGAGAGAGCCATCAGCCATCCCCCCAAGACGTTTTCACTCAAGGAAAATAAATGTACCAAGTGGACTTGGGTCCCCTCTAGGAAAAAGTGTTTATATTTTCTTGATTTAGCAAGTCAAGTTCTTTCACCGAGACTTTAAACTGCAGTTGTGGATAGGAGGTAGCAATGAGAGAGATTCACATGATATAGATTTTCAGTTTTAAAGTTTTGCTGCAGTTGTTTTGAGTAGATCTGTAACGGGTTAATGTATGGTAAGTGGGAACCTGTGTGGTTTTGAGCAACCCTGCTTCCCAAGGGGAGCAGCCAGCTCCTAGAATGACTAAGCCTCAATCAATTTTGTAATGTCATTACTCAGGCCCACTTGAGATCTCATTTGCATCTTATTTGAGCTGGAGGATTGTGAGTCCTAACAATGGTGGCCAAGGTGGAGCGGGCACGTCTTCTCTGGGGTGCAATTCACACCCCGCTAGAGTTCCCAGAACACCCTGGAGTGTTGATTTAGCTTTAATGACTGAGCTCCGGCCTCATGCTGGGCAATGGTGCTATGAGTTCACTGTTGGAACATGTTTCCTTCAATAACCGGGCGCTCTCACTTTACGTAAATAAATTATGATTTCAACATCTATTTCATTCTCAGAAATAGCACTTTTGAAAGCTTTCTACTAATTCCCTCTTAGTCATACTCACCTTCTCCTGTTTCTTTCTCTTGGTCGCTCTTTTTCTCTCTGGCAAGCGCTCCCCCCATCTTTCTCTCTCTCTGTCTCTCTCTCTCTCGCTCTCTCTCTTTCTCTCTCTCTCTTTCTCTCTCTCTCTCTCTCTGTCTCTCTCTCGCTCTCTCTCTTTCTCTCTCTCTCTTTCTCTCTCTCTCTCTCTCTTTCTCTTTCTCGCTCTCTTTCTCTCCCGCTCATTCATATTTTTGTAAAGAATGCCAGCATCTCTACAGTGGAGTTTTCACAGCTCCCAGCTCTCCTTAGACTTCACACTTCTTCGCACTTTTGGGAACAATGTGTAACTTTGTAGACCTGGTGGTTTGCTTGTTGAGCATGCTCCTGCTCCTGCTCCTGCTCCTGCTCCTGCTCCTGCTCCTGCTCCTGCTCCTGCTCCTGCTCCTGCTCCTGCTCCTGCTCCTGCTCCTGTCTCTTATCAAACTGCAGCTGCTGGGGCCGTGGACAAACTAACAGCCGCACCCACGGTCCACTACAGCGTAGTTGGACTGCACTCTCGGCCCAGGGAGAGTGGGAGGCTGAGTGAGAACGATGTGTATGTGGTTACCATCACTCTCCTAACCCATCCATCATCCTTGTGATGCTTCTAATCAACTCCACATTACCTTCACTTTTTCTTCACACGGAGGATTGAATGTTTCCCAGAAATGGTCTGAGGCTATTTTCATCACAAAAAAATCCCAAATAATGTATTCCCTAAATTATCCCATCTTAAATTAGTCCTGTAGTAGCGGGACATGTGGGTCAGTGGGTTGAATTATTTAGCCCCAGTGACCAGTTGAACTGCCATCTGATGAGTTTAACTTGCTCTGCAGCAGCTGGCACTGCGGGCACTGCCAGCCGGCACAGCTTTCCTTCTGGGAAATCTCAACCATCCATCTTCTAAAAAAAAAAAAAGAAAGAAAAATCGCCTACGGAAAATATTTGGAGGTGCTTTATTATTTCAGCCAGTACTTCAAAGGGCAGAGCTGGCAGAGCAGGGGAGCTGACTTTCTGTCAAGAAATTGGCGACAAAATGGTCCAAGTCACGAATGTCCTTGAAGAAGTTATTCCAACATTTAGGGACACAGAAGTCCATAACTCGTCCAAGTGTGACTGCTTTTGATAGTCTCTAAGCCTGGGGCCATTTTAGGTTAACAAGGACCGCTTTTTTTTGTTGTTGCGGCTCTGTCACCAAAGCAACACATCAAACCCTTTTGGTTCTCCCCATCAGAATTGTCCTTTATATTCTCGTTCAACTTAGCTGGATGTGACACATTGTTTATCCCAATCTCAGAAATATGGATAATGCTGTGCATGTTTTGGGCCTTTGTCACTGTGATGTAAGCTGAGCGAGGGCCCCAAACAGTATGTTGCAGCTAGCAACGCAGTAAACAACGTATGGAGCCAGCAGTTGCTCCCTGTGAGATGATCAGAGGATGTTGCTGGGACTGAGGCCTGTGGCGTCTACAGCAGGGGATAATATTCCCGTTGAGAGCTGGGATGTCCAATAGCATGTAAATGCTCCTGTTTTGATTTTTGACGAGGACTAGAGCGTCAGCTTGGTGGACCGTGAGTCGCCCTGGACTTTTATGACTTCTTTGTGGCGTAAACGGGAGCTCTGGGGGTCTGGTTAAACCGCTCTCCCTTTCTTGTGGCGGCTCGGTCGCTGTTCCTTACAGGAGCCTGCGATTTATTTGCGTGTTTCATGACTGTCCCATTTTGTTAATATCTCTGCCAGTTGCACCTCATTCATTTCCTGTGTTTTGCTTCTCCCAGTGTGTTCTCCTAACTTGTAGAGTAGCTTGCCAAATGAAAGTAGGCACAAAAATAATAAAAGGCTGTCTGTAATTTGTCGGCCCCAAAAGAGTGAGTAGTGGACAGCTATCCTGCTATACTCTTCAGCCCCTTTCCTTGGTTAACATATGGTGTGTGTCTCCTGCACCTCATCATCACTCTTCACTCCCTTTTGCTGCTCAGGAGCAATTTGCAGGAGATGAGTCCTGAGAGGCCTAGGCTGTCAGTTAGAGTTTCACACAGAAGCGTTAAAGGTGCCCCCGTCACCTCCGAAACGCACCGCCCAGATGTAATCGAAGGAGTCATGTACTGTACAAAGTGCAAAAAGCTGACTGACTCAGGTACGAAGCTGTCAGCCCTTTTGAAAATAAACGATGGTGAAAGTCAACAGACACGGAGCGAAATATGAAATAATTATTTTTCTTTTTTTTCGTCGGATCCGCTTAGCTTGAAGTGGGTGTCCTTCAGCTGGGAACTCGTCCAGACGGTGCGGTAATGAAAATATTTAGAAAACAAAAGTCCCAGTGAAATGGATCCTCGCTCACGCTGCTCGTAAACAATGGAAAACACAGCAGAATGTTGCTGTCATCTTCACTTTGGTCATCTTTGTTCAGCCAGCAGCATTCCGTGTCTGAGTCATACACAGGCCAGTGATAAAGAACTGTCTATTTGTTTACAGATACGATACAGTGTGGCGCTTCATCGGAAATGTGATTTGCCATTCATGAGGAGGAAGTCATTTGAGCGTGACTCCTTGGTTATGCTTCCTTTCATGCTTGTTAATGTATGAATCCTGACTTAATGCATTGAGAGAGTAGATTCTACTCAATGTCAGTAGATTCTAGGTCAATGTCATGTTGAGGCCTTTGGTTTAGTCATGGTGACATTACAATTATTAGCATTAGCCGCTTTCATGGCTATGTGTCATATTCAGGGTTTCTCTCTGCTTCTCCCGCTGTAGTGGAGATAAAAGACAGGCTGGGAATATTTTATTTCTCTTACTCGTTGTGAGATGACAAATCTCACTATAAGATCTATCATGTGCGAAATGAGGTTCCAACAGGGTTCCAATAGGAGAAACCAGGAAAAAACACAGAAAAATGGAAGACATAATATTCTGGAAAAGAAGGCAGGACTGCGGTAGGGAAGGAGGCAGTGGGCTGTGTTCCATCCTGGAAACGACCAATATTCCGATAAGAGGCTTATAAAAACATTGCAACAGCTGAGCAAAGCTTCTCAAATGTCTTGTAAGTGAGTGTGTGTGTGATCTGGAATACTTTTGCTTATGGCAGTCATTCTCAGTGGAATTGCTATGTGTCATTATGAATTAGCATCAATTCAATGAGAACAATAACAAACATTGCCAAAATTGTTGTAAAGCAAATGTCCAAGTATTACGCAAATGTTCTATATAATGTAGTCCTATTTGCATGAGGAAAGCACATGCTCTATTGGTTTTGTCCACGTTCATCCTAACAAAATGGACATGAAAGACATTATTATGTCCTATCACAGACAGGGTTACTATGTCCTGTTATGTTTTAGGTCTACACACTGCACTGCTTTACAGCAGCGCAAGGGCGCCGAATGACAATGTTGAAATATATGGTCGCAAGATTATACCCGGCAAAAGGTCTGAATTTTCCACTGATAAAACATTGTTGTCAAATAGTCCCAAGCTCTAGTGGAGGAACTCAATTAAGATTCCAAACATGGTTCCGAAGGCTTTGAAAAGGAAATGGAGCATACCTATCTGCCGTGGAAGACCAGACGAGTTTGGCTTTGAGGAAAATAACAGGAGATTACAGCAGGAAACGTATTGTGAAGTGAAGCGTTAGATGGAAAAAGCGAGAGTGCGCCACGCTTGTGTTTTCATAAACATTTTTCTCACATGGATTACAGGGCTTTGGGGGCCATTTTGGACATGTCACCCGATATGTCATTTGTGCAACATTGTGCTCCTCGGCCAAAATAAATCTTTATTTTTTTCCTTGTCCGGTGTACCAATAAACTGCTCCTGTAAGTGATTTAGCCTGAGGTAAAGTAAAACGGTCTGCCTGCTTATGACCCAGACTAGTTGGTTCAGTGGTTTAAAGGGCTGAGTGGGTGGGGTGGCCTGGGTCGTGGGGGGGGGGGGTGTTGTGGTGGGGGGTTGCATTGTGAGGCCTCTGAACACCTGCTGTTTGGATAGCCACCTTATCCTTAACACAAATGAAAACAAACAATGGCCAGCAGGGTGCACAAAAGGCGCTTGTAGGTGTGTGACCCCCACCTGATCACTAACAGGGCCGCCCGCCTGAGCTAACTTCACTGTAATGGACTTCATTCTGTAGCGATTCCTGTTACAATTCCCTGGTGAAACCAACGTTTTCTGCTGCAACACACTGCGAAAGTGAAGGTGGAGATAAGAGGGTAGAGATTGTGTGAGAGAGGGAGTGTAAGAAAGCAAGCCAGGGTCAGAGAGGGGGGAGATAATACAAGCAAGATAGGATGTGTGGGAGGGAGGGAGAGAGTGAGATTGGGGAAGAAAAAGGATGAGGGACAGTAGAAAGAGGGAGAGATGGGAGGGTGAGAGAGAGCAGAGAGAGGGTGAAAGACAGTAGAAAGAGGGGGAGAGATGGGAGGGTGAGAGAGAGCAGAGAGAGGGTGAGAGAAGGGACGGTAAGAAAGCAACCCAGGGTCAGAGAGTGGGAGATAATACACAAGATAGGATGGGTGAGAGGGAGAGGGTGAGATTGGGGGAGAAAGAGGATGAGGGACAGTAGAAAGAGGGAGAGAGATGGGAGAGTGAGAGAGAGCAGAGAGACGGTAGAAAGAGGGAGAGAGACAGGAGGATGAGGGAGAGCAGAGAGAGAGAGAGAGATTGGGGGAGAGAGAGGGGGAGAGACAGTAGAGAGAGGGAGAGAGATGGGAGGGTGTGAGAGCAGAGAGAGGGTGAGAGGAGGGAGGGTAAGAGGAAGCAGATAGAGGCTAGAGAGAGTGGGAGAAGGGAGGGTGGAGGAGCGCTATCAGTCAGACCCTGTCCTTTCTTAGGCCACAATATGGCTCCCATTAGTGCTCTTTATGTGCAGTGCTGGGGAAGCCGTTTGAAATTCAATATGCCCTTAAATCAGATTTATAAATGTTTATGTATATTATGAGAAACACACACTGGGCCCGCTGTCGGGAGACGAGGCTATGAGTGTGTATGTGTGCGTGTGTGTGTGTGCGTGCGTGTGTGCGTGCGTGCGTGCGTGTGTTTTCTTTTCCCTTAATTCTTCCAGTGTGGTAAAATTCAAATAAACAGTGCCCATAAAGGAAATAAGTCAGAATTCATATTATATGTACACACATATTCATTTGTGTATACATTCTGAGAAGTAGTTAAAACAGATAAAGTGACAGTCTAGAAAAAAAGATAAGCTTTTGGCTCCAGAGAAAGTAATGTGCCCTTTTTAGCCCTAAAATATCTAATCAGACGCAACAGAAGTAGCTCCCAAAACAGAAATGCCTTTCTCACGCTCCCCGCGACAGTATGGAGTGCATAACACACTGGTATAGCTAAAGGGGCAGGCTCGGACACACACACACACACACACACACACACACACACACACACACACACACACACACACACACACACGCCTAATGCCCTTTACCTGCACCTGCAGGGTGAGAGAGAGAGAGAGAGAGAGAGAGAGAGAGGGAGAGAGAGAGTGAGAGAGAGAGAGGGAGAGAGAGAGAGAGAGAGTGAGAGAGAGTGAGAGAGAAAGAGAGAGAGAGAGAGATGACTGGGTGAGTCCTGCTCCTCATCTCGGGGGCAATCGTCCACAGCGTGGCACTAATGCACTCTGGCAGATACCAGCTTTCAACACCCGCACCCCCTGGGCATCTCCGCAGCGGTAGTTTGGGTCTGGGCCAGGGAGCTTCAGCGCTAGCCTCCCCCTATGCCCACCCGCCTGGAAGGAGATCTGATGGACTGAGACTGATTTGGATGTGTGATGATGAAGCAACCTTTTAACCTCTCTCTCTGTCTCCCCTTGTCTCTCTCTACTCCTCCCTACCTCTCTCCCTCCCTCTCTCTCTCTCTCCCTTTCCCTCACCCTCTCTCTCTCCCTCCCTCTCTCTCTCTCTCTCCCTTTCCCTCACCCTCTCTCTCTCCCTCCCTCTCTCTCTCTCTCTCCCTTTCCCTCACCCTCTCTCTCTCCCTCCCTCTCTCTCTCTCTCTCCCTTTCCCTCACCCTCTCTCTCTCCCTCCCAGGGACCTGGACAGGAACAACATCACCAGGATAACTAAAGTGGACTTCTCTGGCATCAAGAACCTGCGAGTTCTGTAAGCACTCTTTTCAGCATTCATTCACATTGAATAATCATTTAGAAATGTTATGACAGATTGTTGGGACAATTTTACATCAACTAAATATTTATAGTACAAGCACGAGAACAAACGTTCTACTCTTACAGAGCACAGGCCTTACCTGTATGACTTCCTTGGTGTGCTATATGCAAGTAAATAGCCAGGTTAAGTGATTAAGTAGGTCATTTTATAACAAATAAGTAGCTATAGGAGATTTTCTCTATAAAAATGCACTTTCCCATCATAACGAGATGTTGGAAATAAGCAAATGGAAATGTGTCATCATGGGGAGAAAATGTCATAATGACAAAATATTTACAAGGTTTCAAAAACATAGAATTTGGAAGTTTACCTGCTAACGACATACAGTAAAATGCACCGCAGTCTCGAGGACATCATGATATACAATGGAAAGTATTTGATACTCATCTGTTTTGAGCAGTCCCGATTCACTTGATGGGCTCTTTCCACCCCTTCAGCTCAAAACTGTGTGTGTGTGTGTGTGTGTGTGTGTGTGCATGAGTGTGTGTGTGTGTTTGCGCGCATATGCACTTGTGCATGCGTGTATGTGTGTGTGTGTGTGTGTGTGTGTGTGTGTGTGTGTGTGTGTGTGTGTGTATGTAAAGAGCTAATGACTGTAATTGGGGAGTCCTCGGTGCTGTTTACCTCCTCAGTAAGGGCCTGTAAAAGGGTGGCGTGGAGATAAAAATAAACTGCAAACGAATGCGCCCACGGAGTGGTAATAAGCAGTGCCTGTCCTGCAGTGCTGTCGGCTGCCTGTTTTTATGTGGTTTATGATTAACGGCAGTGACATTTTCCTGCTCCAAACCATGTGGAGGGGCCTTGTGAACGGGCCTGGGAGCCCCAGATCCCAGACTACTACTACTGCACTGCCTTATCTGGAGGGAGAGAGGCCATTACCTCTATAATCCCCCTATCTTAGAGCATGTGGGCGCGCACACACACACACACACACACAGACACACACACACACACACACACACACACACACAGACACACACACACACACACACACACACATTTGAGCCCATTACGGCGATCTGAACATTCCCCCATGTTAGCAAATTGGTAAAAGCAACATTCTAGCAATGCCGTGCCCTATAACCTGCTCCACCAATACATCTCCAGCTCTTAGTGAGGCTGTCTGTTCCACTGTGGTCTGGCTCTCACTGAGCTAAAGCATAGGCACTGGCGTAGGTCCCATATAGAATAATGGAACACATAAACCATATACTGTATGAAAACAGTTCTCCATTACTAACTGCGCCGTGCACCAAGTCCATCTGGTGGGTTCTGAATACACTTATTTGATGTCAATAAATAAATAAATCAGCATGAGTTTTGAACCCTTATACGGCGGAATAAAGTGGATAGTTTTTCAAACCCAGATTTGTATCCGATCCAAGGTTATAGGATATGCGTTTTATC
>NC_139669.1:13237062-13244562 GCF_951799395.1 Argentina silus
ATTTAAAATTACAGTGTCTCAATGTTTTTCCCCCTGTCCCAGTTCTTTATCCAGTGACGTTTTTGCCTGGTCTAAACTTTACGAATCTGGTCGGAGATCGGAGGGTGGTTTATGGTCGAGTTTGTAACCTTTCCTTGTCACAGTGTGTTAAGCTCTGTGATGTTTAGTGTGATATGAATTGCCTAACCCCCCGAACCCTGATATTAAAAACCTCGGGCTGGGACAGCTGTGGAAAGCATATGCGGTGCATCACGCGCAGACAGGGTTATTCAATGTGAGTCTACCCTTGCCCTTTCTCCCTCTCTCGCTCTCTCTCTCTCTCTCTCCTTGACTCTCTGTCTCCCTCTCTTTCTCTCCTTGGCTCTCTCTCTCTCTCTCTCGTTGCTGGACGAGCATCCAGGGAACATTTGCACGGGTCAGACAAAGGTAAAGGCTGTATTCATTAGCTGGATGAGAAGGAGTCAAGACAGGAGAGAGAAATAAATGGAGAGAGCGAGAGAGAGAGAGAGAGAGAGAGAGATGTCAGAGAGACAGACAGAGAGAGAAGGTTTGGGGGGGGGGACTTTGATGTAAATGTGCCATCCATGCAAAGGGATGAATAATAGAAGCACTGGCGACAGTGGTGGCGAGGCAGACTGCTACACCCATGGGCAGCTAGACTCAGGTGTTGGCTGATGGAGGGACAGACAGCAAAGGTTGTGGTTGTTGTGGGGCTGGATCCTCATATCCCATGTGGACGGTGGTCGGGGGGAGGCTGCTCTCGGCTGGGCTAGGAGGGGGGCGGGCTGGGGGGGGGGGGGGGGAGTAGAGGAGTATATGGGGGGCTGGGGGCAAGGCGGAAGGTTTTGATGGATGGGATGGCGGAGCCCACTGGGCTGTTGGCTGGGTGGATGGATGGATGGAAGGCTGGGGCGTTTGTGGTCAGCTCTCCCTGTGCAGGCCCGCTCTGCCTGGAAGGAATGCGGTTAGAGTTACAGCCGCTAGACTAGCAAGCTCTCCGCTCTGCAGTACAGTGCCTGTGTGGGCCGAGGAAGGCTCTGCAGACACAAGGCCACTCTGCTAGCTCTCTATCTAGGAGGGGGAAGGGGGGGGGGGGGTTCTCCTTCTTTCTTTACACACACACAACACACACACACACACACACACACACCTAGCCTCTCTCTCACACACACACACACACACACACACACACACCTCCCCTCTCTCTAACCGTCGTCTTCTTACTGATAGCTAATGGAAAGCAAATGAAGAATTAGTGGGCTATCGGCAGTCGGCTATCAAGACGCCTGCTCCTATTTATTAAGGTTGACTAGGAGTGAGGCCCCCCTGTATTAACTCCACTTCCTCCCGGCCGTCAGGCCCCGGCGCGGCGCTGCGGCGCGGCCTGTTTGAACGCAGCATATTTCAGTCAGTGATACCCATGGGACTCAGCCACTCCCTGCCATTATGCCGAGCTCAGGTTGCATGTGATTGGTGCGTACAGGGGGAAGATGGGAGGGGGCATAATGCAAGATGTTGTCTTATCCCCCCCCCCCCCCACCCCCCCCCCCCTCTTTCTTTAGTTAATTGAGAGTCCTCTCTTTAATCTGGGCGCAATTATCTGTAAGTGAGGGGAGCAGTTAGCCTGTCGGAATGCGATGGCCAGTATGGTGGTAAAGTAGTCCCTCCTCAGGAGGAGGCTTTTGATGGATTCTGCCAGAAGTAGTCAGTCTGACGCCTGCTCACTGTGCAAATCTGGGCACGGGCCAGGATCCATCCCCACACGCGCGCACACACACGCACACACACACGCACACGCACACGCACACGCACACGCACACGCACACACACATGCACACTGATAAATATACACACACTGATAAATATGCACACACACACACACGCACACACACTGATAAATGCACACACACACACACATATAAACATCACCCCCCCACCCCCCCCCCCCCCCCCCCACACACACACACCCCACACCCCACATCCCCCACACAACTCCAAAACAACGCTATCGTCATTTGCTTTTCTGTCACGAATCGTTCAGTTGTTTTCCCCATCACCCAGGCTCCAGCCAGTTTGTTTGGTTTTCACGGCACTGTATTTGTGAGAAACAAATAACTCTCCCACGGATTTCTCCCGCTCACACGCCTGCCTCCCCCCGTCTCGCTCCTGTCGGACGAGTGATTTAACACCGGGGGTACCAGATGGAGTCTTTTAGCTGTTCCTCTTCAATATGTGTGCTGGTTAAAAAGCTGGTTTAAAGTCTGCCCGCTTAAACCAAAGTCTGCAGCAGAGACAGACTACTATGTAGCATGAAGGACGTAGCCTAGCGCCTAGCGGTGTACAGTATCGGTGTCTCTCTGAGCAGCTCTGCTAAGCTGGGGAAAGAGGCTGTGTGGCTGTGTTGGGCCTGACCACAGAGCTCCTCCTGCCTCCTGATAGCTAGGCCTAATAATTCAATATGTCCCAAACGCATAAACCATGGAGCCCTGGCACGCAGCTCCGCCAGTGGGCCCTCTGATTGTTTTCAGGGAAACGAAGCCTCCCCAGAACGCAGCCAAATGTCTTCCAAAATAGGGCTGCGCTCAGCCAGTTTTTGAAAGGCCAACAGACAGCTTTGTGATTTACTCCAAAGACATATTTAGATAAATACAAGCTACAAAGACTTTTGAGCTCTGCGGCGGAGCCAAAAAGACTCTGCACACAGCCTGTGGAAGAGATATGAAACTTGTTTTTTTCATCAGTTTGTTTCGTATGTTTTCTGCAATGATAGATGGGCTGATTGGTATTCAAAGGGAAAGTGGAAAGGTGTTCTAGGAGGGAGGCGTTATCTTGGTGGGCAGTCTCACAGGACCACATCAAACAGCCAAACTTAATCTAGCCAATTAGGCTAGAGATCTGAATTAGTGCCTCTCTCTCCACACACACACACACACACACACACACACAGACACACACAGACACACACAGACACACACACACACAATCCACGATCTCTCTCTCTCCATACACGCATTCACACGCATGCACGCACGCACGCACACACACACACACACACACACACACACACACACACACACACACACACACACACACACATACACTCCCAGGTTGAACAACACACAGAAACGGAACCTAAAGCAGTTCCCACCAGGGATGCTCCTTTCCTCTTCGCATGGACTGTCTTTGTTTCTGCTGACAGAAGGAATGAATAAATAAAATGTGTTTATACTTGGCAACACGCACAATTTGGCATCCGCACCACTTTGTCTCACCTCTGCATCCCCACCTTTATTGACCCGGCGTGCAGGAGAAGAATGTTGCGCTGGGGGAGAGAGCGAGCTGGGGGTTGATGTTTGGGAGCTGTTTGCCGCTCGCCACGGCAGCCAAGGCGTCTTAAAGTTAGCGGCAGCAACACCTTACTCTGTAGTTAGCAGCTGAGGGCCAGAGGCTATGAAAGGTTGGGGCCGTATGTTTTATAGAGCAGAGAATTTATATGTGCGTGGTGTGTACTGAAATAGCAAGATAGCATGTGGTAGCAATTTGGTGTCCAAATAAAGGTAAGGAACATGCGATGGAGGTAGCTTTTAGAGGGCATAGCTTGATACCGTTAATACCTTCCCTCCGACTCATTTAGATTTAGTGGGTCTGCGGGCTTTGGGATGAGCTTGGCTGGGGGCCAGCAGCACTCACACAATGTTTGTTTAATCACAATTAAGGTTTACATGTGAGCGCCTAATCAAAAACAGACCCGTCTTCGGAAACTTGGATGGGGAAGAACCGAGATATCCTCTCTTCTCTTCTCGAGCAGAACAGAATGGATCTATTGTTGACTGCTTTTCTAAGAGGGCAAACTTGTCGACCCTGTTTTGAATTTTAGCTTTTATTTTTCCTTGAGGGTCTTTTCAAGCCTGGCTGCTTGTGTTTCTGGACTGTAAGCATAATAGCTGCCTCAGTAATGCATTAAATACAGCTCTTACACCGGAGTGTACAGAGTGTATTGTATGGAAGTATGTTACTACCTATAGTAATACATTTTAATGAATTGTAATCACACTAATGGAATAGGGACACACACACACACACACACACACGCACACAGACACACACATTACGCCGACTCTCACCCACAACACATGTTTTGCACAGTGCATTCAACTGTCGTTAAGATGATGTTCAGATGACTGACTGGCTGTGTACAGCACTGTGGTGGTTCAAGGAAGCAGTGTTACGGCATTATTTACAGCAGGGATCGGATGGGACTGAGGCACATATAAATCTCCTGCGTGGTGTGAGGCCTGCTGACTACAAAGCCACCCAGACTTCCATTCATTGCTTCTGCCACTGTTAGTGCTACTACAGACATGGGCATGCGCAATCTGTGTGTGTGTGTATTCTGGAAACTTTACTGCAGGCCTGGAGCTGGCCTATGTCACACACAGTCGTCCAGAGAGGCATGCACTCCGTCTATAGGCATATACAGAGGGAGAGAGGGGAGGGGTGGGGGGGTGGAGGGGGTGGGGGGGGTGAAGGGGGTAAGTAGAGGAAGGTCTCTTGGGTCACAAGCAGCTCCTAAGACCTAGGCGGGTGATTTATTTTGTTTGAGCAAAGTCTGATTGTTACAAATGAACCCAACGGTCTGTATTACTCTTGTAATTGCACGCCCAGATGTCTTTAGTACACAATTACATAGGGTGTAGGTACACAAAGACATACATACATACATACATACATACATACATACATACATACATACATACATATATATACGCCCCCCCCCCCTTCGCGTGTCTCTCTCTCTCTTTTACTCTCTCTCTCTCTCTCTCACACACACACACACACACACATGCACGCACGCACGCACACACGCACACACACACACACACACGCACACCACACCACACCACACACACACACACAAACCCAGTACAACTACATAGCAGCATAGAGGAGATATCCAATCTAATAGCTGGTGGTTTTCCAGTCTGGGTGGAAACAAGCGATTTGCAGTGGTTTTGTCTCCGTGTGACTCAGACAGGAGAAAGTGTATTGGAATGGGAGTCGTGTTTGATGTGTGTGTGTGTGTGTGTGTCTGTGTGTGTGTGTGTGTGTGTGTGTGTGTGTGTGTGTGTGTGTGTGTCTGTGTGTGTGTGTGTGTGCGTGCGCTTGCGCGCGTGTGTGTGGTGGTGCGTAGTGTATGTGTATTGGATTTGGTCAAGAAGTCACGATTACTTGCAGCAGCAGACACACAGTACATTCAAGAAGGAACAGTCGCAGTGGCAATACATGGTTAAATACACTGTAGGTTGCAGGGGGTGACTGTTTAACTCATGGCATGCTATACTGGTTCCATGTACAAGACCCAAACTTAATGTCTAAGTGCAGAGAAGGGGACTGTAATATCTGCTTGGGGCTTAGGGTCCCATTAAAGGATTACCTTCATAAGAGACACTGGAGAGGGGCTCTGCTGTATTCTCACTCAGCGGCTGCACAACTGGTTGTTAGTAAAAGTGAGGTAAAAATGAGCACGAATATATACAGTCGAAGGAGCTGACTCACCAAGTGATTTTTATCTGGCGAAATATATGATTTGAGCGATGTAAATAAATGCCCTGTCACTTTTAGATAAAGTTCACAGTCAGTGTTAATAGATTTCTTTTTTTGTTTGCTTTTTTAGTTCGCTAGCTTGGTTGTGATTGGCTACGAGCAGGTCTAGACCCTCCCCTGGCCGTTACCCAGTCCATCACTCATAGATCCAGTATTCACCCGGCTGTCAGATCTCCTTGCTGTAGGGGCTGGAGGGAAGAGAGGCCTAATGCTCCTTGTGTTGATTGAGGGTGCCTGTAATTTGGGGGAAATAGTTTGAGGCCATTACGCGCCAGGGTGTTTATCACAGGTGGTTCCCATGACGACCATCAGAGATCATAATTGGATTTAAATGGGCTGAACTGCTTGCACATGTTTCGAAAAAGGGCAGAACGAATGTAATACTCACTTTCGCTCCCTTTCCTCTCTTTTTTTGAATCCCTTTCTTTGTTCATCTCTCTCTCTCTCTCTCTCTCTCTCTCTCTCTCTCGCTCTAACTTTCTCTCCCGTCTCAGACAGTACAGTAGAGAGAGAGAGTTAGAGAGAGAGAGAGAGTGAGAGTGAGAGAGCGCCCGGTTGCCACATGAATAGTGACACCGGATTTAAACATGCTTCCAGTAAATACAGTGTGCATTTAAGCCACTTAAAAAAAAAAATACATACATAGATATTTCCGTACTTGTATTTACTCAAGCAAGCTGTGTAGGAAGAAGGATGGGGCGGGGCGTGGTAACACAAGACATTAAACCAACTTTGTGCTCTTTTGTTGGGTTTCCTAGACATACAGTATCAAAAGGCATTGCAGGGATTGTGTATGTTCACATTTTGAGTTATATATATATATCCCCGTATATATATGGGGATTTAGCTTTGTTTAGGCCAAACATTCTTTCGGGGCTTAAGCCCTCTTGAGACCTTTCTGGAACCAACCACTGGCAGAGGTGTGTTTGTTTTTGCAAGTGTGAACGAAACACAAAGAGTTGAGCTGCGGAATGTGCTTTTCTGCTTAGGCAATGTGCATCCACCAGGCACAGGGGAGAGAAAACAAACAAAGAAATATTAAACCGCCAACATCCTGCTCACGTCTGCTGGACTCTCTCTCTCTCTCTCTCTCTCTCTCTCTCTCTCTCTCTCTCTCTCTCTCTCTCTCAGAGCAGCCCATGCCCTTCACACAAGGTTGATAAAGAATTCTGACAAGACAGCACATTTGCTGCTGGGTGCAATGTTTACCGGAACATCCGAATTTGCGTCGGACAAACAGGCCTGTCGGTTTCGTCAGCCCCCTCGGTAGGCTATACATGCATCAGGGCCCCCAGACAGAAGTGTTTACTGGGCAGAAGTGTCAGACGGCCGCTACATTCACCCCTCCGCTGTCTGCGCTCATGTGACAGGAGGCTTGTGGTCGGAATCGCTCTGGCGTTAGCGTCGTCGCTGGGCGCAAGAGTAGCACAAGCCCTCGTCGCAGCAGAGAGGATATTACCCGGGACGAGTGAGTCACAGACCTGGGTCGCGTCTCAATTGTCTAAAGTGGCTCCCTCTCCTTGGTTCCTCCACTCTCCTTCATCTGCATTGAGAGAGCGAGGCAGTTGTCATGCAAGCTGTCGACCCATTTATTGAGTCTTTCCTGTGTTTTCGAGGCAGCGCAGTTCAAGGAGAAGGAGGCGAGGAAAGGAATTGAGACGCAGCCGCGGCGGCCCTCAGAGTCGCACAAGAGGTTAAGCGGGTACCTCGCCACATTGGAGGGGCGATTACGACGGCTGAGTGAATCACCGACCTAGTCGCCCTCAGCGGGCACCGACGGGGAACGCTCTCATTAAAATACAGACGTTTTATTGGCCGGAGCGGCCTGTGGAGTCAAGAGCCACGGTCAGTTTACGAGAAGCAGCAAAGCCTCTGCGGGCAGCCTCTCAGAGGGCA
>NC_139669.1:13249562-13279562 GCF_951799395.1 Argentina silus
ATCATAGTACATGATTTAACAGTCATCATCACATCCAATCACTCAAAAAGAATGTGGCTCGCGAACATCACGCTCCACTTGCTCCACTTCTAGGTTGACACAGATGTTAATATGCAGCGAGAAAGTATCTTGAGTGTGAAATAAACATTTGCTAATCAGTGAAATATGGCCCCAGGAGAGTCTGTTCGAGTAAACAATCAACAGAATCATAAATCTGAGATGTTCCCTTTTTTCCCTATATTTTTCTTCTAAATGTGTCAGAGTTAAGGGTTGTGCAAACGCTCATCTCTCCTCAGGCCAGGCCACGCTAGCTAGTCAAACACTGTCTGTTGCCAGGGCAAGCTAACCAGAACGTCCGAGGTCACTAGTACCAGCAGCGCTGTCCGCTTGCTTTACGGTCCCTTTTCATAATTTGCCGAGAGGCAGAAGAATGGCTCACAACACGTGTTTTTTTGTGTGTTTACGGCTCAGATTAATTGTTTGGAGCTCCGTAAGGGGCTTCGCCGCTCCCCTTGAAAGAGCTTTAACAAGCTTCCCTGTCAGCCCAGGCTTTTTTCCTGCCCTCTCCCTCTGTGGCGAGGTGAAGTGTCTCCCACTAGGGAAGTAAAAATGACAGCGGGGGCTGGGCCACGTGAACCACCACAACAAAGACCGATTTAATTTCGTTTGCTTCGCTCGCGGGTCAGTCGTTTGTTTGTCCTCTCTTCCGTTTGACGGCGACTGGAAGGTCATCACGAGGAACTCGTCGCTTTAGTTTTCTTCTTCAGGTTTTCTCCCGGGCTGCGTTTCATTCCGGAAAGTCGTTCCCTCCGATCTGCCCTCGTTCGCTCCCCTTCACAGATCTGACAGGTCTTGGAAGGTGTAAGAACACCAGCAAAATGTGGTGGGGCTACGATACTGTAGCTTACAATACCAGTCCTAACAGATCTGTGAGGGGGTGTTCGGATGGAAAAACAACCTTCTGGAATGAAATGCAGCCCTGGTTAAGAGGTTTAGCTAAAGCTAAATGATCTGAAGCTTCTGGAGTCTGTTCTTGAGGTGTAATGCGGTCTCGGGGGGGGGGGGGGGGGGCGGGTTGATTGGCAGGAGGGCCAACTAGAAGTAAACTGTTGGGTCCCTAGGGTGCCAGCAGGGCTTGTTTCCAGAGAGGCGGCCTGCCAGTGTGTGATGTGTGAGGGGCTCCAAGCCTGCTATTACCCTGCAGATTGCCCCCGGAGCACCTCCACCCTCTCACACTCAACTAGACAGCCTGCAGCACTTCAATTTGGGCCCATCAGGTTACAGGCCATTTCTCACTCTTAAGTGCCATTTAAGCAATACATGGAGGGTGGCCCATGGTGATAAATACTCATCTGAGGGAATTATTCGTTATTTGGCTACGTTATGGCACTTTGAGGGCAATGCATAGACTCTCTCCCTCTCTCTCTCCCTCTCTCTCTCTCTCTCTCTCTCTCTGTGACACACACACACACACACACACACACACACGTACTACACACACATGCTTGCACTTCACATTAATCACCAGAAAAAAATGCCCAGGGTTCCAGTAATAACCAACGCCGGTCTTAAGTAGCACAGACCCGCTTCTCAATAAATGAGCCCACTCAGTCCGGAAGAGCCTTTTGAGTGTGGAGATGAAAGGCTCTTTGGGGAGCCTGTATTAATGAAATTTGCTGAGTGAAAGCTGAGCTGCCTGGCTGGGTCCCGGCGGCCCTCACCTGGTTACACTCTGTCTCCTGCCTGCCCCACTGGCTCAAGGTCACTGCAGTGCAGCCAAGCACATCCAGAGACGCTTCCTCTCTTCTCTCTCTCCTCACTCAGCGGCATCACACACACATACACGCACACACACACACACACACACATACACACACACACGCACACACTCATACGCACGCATGCACGCACGCACGCACGCACGCACGCAGGCACGCACGCACACACGCACGCACACACTGACTATGTCCTATAATGTACACTTTTTTACACTGTTTCACATACCCTATGATATGCCTAGTCTCCACTGTCAACATAAAACATGTTCACTATTATATTTGAATTCACATACCTTGACTACACGTTACAATGTGCACTTTGAGACTCCAAGAGCCTACCTCTCTCCACAGACGCACTACTGGGATCACATGCTCCCTCATACGCATGCAGAAGGGCCAACAGTGAACAGGACCTACAGTCCTCGTAGAGCCCGAACTACATCACAGACCCACAGTCCCTGCAAGTGAGAGTCACGGAAGCCACTCATTTAATGCAGTTATAAATAACTCCTATAATCAGAAAGACCAATTACCCTGTAAACCTAATTATCCAAATCACAACTTGCAGTTTGTTGTAGTGACGGTTGCTATACGCGGCTAAGGGGCACAAGACCTTTCGCTGCTCAGCGCTCTGTTTAGTCATTATTTATTCCGACTGCGAGGGAAACGTTGCACCCAAGTTCTTTTTTTGTCTTAATTCCAACGTTGGTAACACCAGCCTGCCCTTTAGCGAAATAAGACTCTGCACAAGTTGGGAACGTTCTTTCCGATGGGTTATGTGAGTTCATGCTTAAAGCTAGGACTCCATCGGAAAAGGCCGTTAGCATGGCTTATTATACCCGCTTAATCATCATAGTCCAGTGTCCAACACAAACCTATTTACAACAGATTATAATAGGCTACAATAGAATATCATATTTGAGTTCTGCATATCTTCCCCAGCTGTGTGTGTACAACGAGTACAGAGTATCAGTGAGTTCCGTCTCTGCATACTCCATGATGCACTCTCATTCGCACGCTATGAGATATTTTGGAGATGTGAGATATTTTGAGATACAGTATTCAGGTCTACTGTGCCTCTGTCCCCATGACTTATTTAGTGGAGAGATGACAGCACACCCCTGCTGCCCCTCTCCGGAAGACGTGAGCACTCTGCCATATAACGGCAAACAAACCAGCAGCGCAAGCTAAGGGACAGGGGCCTTCCAACAGAGAGTTAGACAGGACAGTCAGAATGCCCTTCTTATTGTCCAATAGGAGTTGAGGACAGCAGGGGCTGTTGACATGATGCTCTCAGCAGAGGGGTTTCCTCCGGGGCCCTCCAGGGGCAGGGCTGGGGGCAGCCATGCGGAGAGCCTCGAGTGCTGTTTTAGGAGCGGGGTCAAGCACTGGAGGCAGGGGATTTGACAGGAGGTAAAATAGGCCCCACTGCGGCGGCACTCTCCCGGCATTGAACCACGCAGGCCGTTTGTCTGTCTGGCCTGCCCAGAGACAGGCCCAGAGACAGGCAAGAGAGGCATGTCTCTTAAGGGGCCAGTGCACTGCTCCTCGGGTCAAGGCCACTTCGGGTTTCGTTCCGCCATTTTGTGGAAGTGGCACTTAGCTTTTTATGGTGTGTTTGTGTTCACTCAGGTGAGTGGTATGTGTCTATGGGTGAACACAATGTCTGACGGTGATAGTCGTGTGTTTGCGTGTGTGTGTGTGTGTGTGTGTGTGTGTGTGTGTGTGTGTGCGTGTGTGCGTGTGTGTGTGTGTGGCACTGTAAAGGTGTAATGCATCCACTTTAACGCCTCCGGAGATCAGATTGTCTCAGAATCGCCCCCCCCCCCCTTTCTTCCCCCCATCCTCCCCCCCCCCCAGCTCATCCTCCCAGACTCTCTGTCTCTCTCAGTTGCCTGTGGGAGACCCCATCTCTTCCCCATCTCCTCTCCAGCCAAACCCATCTCTACTGACATTTGTTTCCAATCAAAACTCCAATCCCCCCTTTTTTTCCACTTCACAAAACCTGCAATAATAGCATTAACCTTTTGGTATAGTCCCTCAACTCTCTTATATCCACACACCTCGCCTCCTCTCTCTCTCTCTCTCTCTCTCTCTCTCTCCTTCCCTCTCTCTCCTTCCCTCTCTCTCTCTCTCTCTCTCCTCTCACACTGCTGTACGTCATACACCACCTTTTGAGAGGGTAGTTGGTTTACTCAAAGCCTGTGATATTGCCTCATGAAGGGCATGGCTCTGGTCTTTTCCTTGTGCTCTCTATATCTCTTTTTATTTTGCTTTCATCTCTTTCCTTGCTTTTAATCTTTGGTGTGACTCTCAGTTGGATGAGTGTGTGTGCATACAGTAGCCACCGTAGGCTAGGTACGTCTCATCTCAAAGCACACTACCAGACACAATGGACGGATGCAATTAATCACTGCCACGATGCGTCTGTTCTATAAAATCCTCTCTCTTTGTACGGCTATAGTGACAGCCATTATTATATGATATCATTATTGGCCAATAACAAGAACCCAGCCTGGCATATTATTCATTATTAAGTGGCTCTTGTTGAATAAGAATAACTTCTAATTACTCCTCCGAAAACTTTTAGCAGCCGTGCTGGCTGAGGACACCCGTGGTCGGACTCACTCCTTCAGATGACTGTAAATCCGACCAGATGAAATGGAACACCCTCAATTAATCTGCTCCTGGAATATAACTGTCAGGGAGTATTAATGTGATGTTTCATTGAACAGCTCAGAGGAGAATGAAAAAATAAAAATGTTTTCCCTAGCGGCCAACGACTCAATTAAAGAGCTTTACTGGCATACTTGTTAAAAGTGCTGTACGACTGCCATTCATATAGGAGAGTCCTCTAATGGGACAGCTCATTTACTGAGTGTCTGACATTCAAACCTGGACCCATTTACGATATCTCCATATTTTCAAAGAATGGAGAGTCGTGTTGAAGTTACAGTAATAAGGTTTTTGTAGGCAGGAGGGCAACACTTGGGCAACAGGCCTGTGTCCTCTCCTCCTCTCCCTGTGTCCTCTCCTCCTCTCCCTGTGTCCTCTCCTCCACTCCCTGTGTCCTCTCCTCCTCTCCCTGTGTCCTCTCCTCCTCTCCTCCTCTCCCTGTGTCCTCTCCTCCTCTCCCTGTGTCCTCTCCTCCTCTCCCTGTGTCCTCTCCTCTCCCTGTGTCCTCTCCTCCTCTCCCTGTGTCCTCTCCTCCTCTCCCTGTGTCCTCTCCTCCTCTCCCTGTGTGTGTTACCCAATCTCCCCCTCACCGTGTGGGGTTGGGGGTGCCTCTCAGCCCTGAGAGCTGGAGCCACTCAAATGAGGAGCCTTGTGGCTTTGAGGAGAGACAAAGTCTTCTGTCTGGAAGCCCCAGACTTTGGTCTATGTGTTTACTGTTACAACAGCACCATCTGTCCTCGTTTGGCTCTTTGTTTGTGTGTGTGTGTGTGTGTGCGTGTTTGTGTGTGCGTGCGTGTGTGGGTGGGTGCGTGCGTGTGTGTGTGTGCGTGTGTGTGTGTGTGTGTATCAGCATGTTGGTGTCTGAAGGATTAAGCAATACATATGTGTCTTGTGAGGAGGAATGAGAAAGAAAACAAAAAAACCCATCCAACTCTATATGCGCCTGTATGTGTGTGTGTGTGTGTGTGTGTGTGTGTGTGTGTGTGTGTGTGTGTGTGTGTGTGTCCTGGCACACTGCCCCACTGGCCCACATGGATAGCGTTAGCTTGCAAACGTTTCGGGGGTTCTCCTTCGCGAGCTGCAAACAGGCGGCAGTGATTGCCAAGGCATCCTCCTCCTCTGCTCAGATTCTCCTCTCTCTCTCTCTCTCTCTCTCCCGGCTCTAATCACAGCTCTGAGGAGCACTAAATAGGCGGGTAGGGAGTGCACACGCAAGGCTGTGGTCCCGCAGTGCCACTGGACTCCCCAGTATGGCCCGTGGTAACGCTCACTTAGCCCTGCATGCCCAATGTGCTGGAGCACACAAACACACAAGCCCCTGGCTGGGCCTGTACTGTACAGGCTCGTCACAAACACACAGAAACACACGCACGCACGCACGCACGCACGCACGCACGCACACACCCCTGGCTGGACCTGTACTGTACAGGCTTGTCACAAACACACACATACAAACACACACACACACACACACACACACACACACACACACACACACACAAGGCGGCGAAAGCCACACATAGAGAACAGAGGGGACGCGACTCCCAGTTTAAATACACATATACACCCACTTCTTCCTCTGCTGGCTTTGGGGCCATATGATTGGGCGTTCCTCCTCCACACCGTAGGACCCATGGGACACAGTGAGTGACTATCGCCACGCAGTCCATACAGGACACACACTAGTCTGCACTGTCAGCTCACTCCGCAACGCACTCAGAGCACCTGAAAGAGAGAGCATACAGGCTGATGTGGCAGAGACCTGCACATAGTTCAGAAACTCATACGAACACACACGCTCACACACACACACACACACACACACAGACACACACACACGCACACACACACACACCCACACACCCACACCCACACCAGAAAAGCCTTGTTTGAAAAACAGCATGTGTCTCGGTAATTACCCTAATTTGGGACCGCAAAAAAATCAAGATGTAAAGGCTCTTTTTTTTCTCTCTTTGTACTGCGTTGCCAAGTTTGCCTCCCTGGCTGGGTGGAGGTGACGTTCGTCGACTACAGTCGGCTCCAATAAAACAGCGCCTCTCTCTCTCTTTCTCTCTCTTTCTCTGTCTCTCTGTCTCTCTCTCTCTCTGTCTTTCTCTCTCTCTCTCTTACTCTCTCCATGCCACGTCTGATGTATGTGTGTGTGTGTGTGCTCCACCGACCGGCTGCTATGGTAACACCAACAGGTCTCTCCGTTGGTTCGCAGACAGAGAGAGAGAGAGAGAGAGAGACAGAGAGAGAGGCTGAGCCAGTGTCTCGGTGACTCACAGCATTGGATTTTGTGTCTGGTGAGTCGTAGGGGGTCTGAAGGGGCCAGGGCCCTGTTTGAACACTCTCAAATGCATCTTTCCTTCCTGTCTTTCCTTGAAGAAATCACTCATATGACATGACTTGATTGGAGCGAACTGTGTAATGGGGGGCTAGCTTTGACCGATCCCGTTGACTTTTGATCAGTGATTACTTGCACAATAACAATGAACCAGACTGATATATCATTCATTCCTTAGTGGCTCTTGTTGAATAAGAATAACCTATGAAAAAAAACGTATTATAAACCAAAAAACTGGATGCATTCTTTCGTTTTTTGAACACGGCCCCTGTCTGGTCTGATGACGTCCCACCCCGCACTATCGCCAGAGCTCGCCAGCCCACCTGTTACCCATCAGGCAGTACGAGAGACGGGCGAAAGTGAGAGGGGATGGTTTAATATCTGCAGGTCCCAGGGTGCAATCAGCAGCCCAAGTCCTGTCCACATGTTTGACTAACCCCTACCATAAAACAAGCGTCCTCCTCATCATCCCCACTCATAACTCTTGGCTTGTTCACGAGGCCTTGCTTTTAAAGTGAGAGACACGCGTGGCACATGGGGAAAGTCCCTGTGGAGATCAACTGTCTCGTGCTAAGCCAACATCTGTCGAAAAATACCAGTGACCAACAATAGCCACTTTTTTTTTCCCCCGGCCTATTGTGAAAATCCCTCCCCCACTCATTCCAACATGGCCGCCTACTTCGGTCGAGGCCTACGGCTATGTTATTTCAAATGGCCTCCTCCTCTACTGAGGGAGGGGATTGTATATAGGCATAGCCTTTTCATTTGACTTCTCTTCACCCTCTCTCTCTCTCCGCCTCAATACCACATCCAGCGCCAGCCCATAGACCGCCCTTTGTCCCAAAGCAATTCCCTCTTATCCGATTTTAACTGTCGAGTGCTAGTTACTCAGCCAAAGGCGGTAGGGGGGACAATCGCCGAGAGAAGCTGGGATGGGCTGCGTTTGGGCCGTCGCTATGTCGGCAGCTGTGTTCGCAGAGGAGGAGGTCTTGAATAGGCCGCCCTCTCTCCCCGACGCTAAAAAGAGAAACACAACATGGCCGTTGAACGAGTGGGAACTAAGTGGTTCCATTCTTTCAGGCTGATTTTTCGTTCCCCCTTTGCTTGTTTGTTTTGCAGACGGGGGTCTATAGAGAAGCTGCCAGCTCTATTTGAGTTTCCTCAGCTCTAATGAGCCAGGAGGGATGTTTCTCTCTCTCTCTCTCTCTCTCTCTCTCTCTCTCTCTCTCTCTCTCTCTCTCTCTTTCTCTGTCAAAATGAGGAGGATGTTGTTCACCTTTGCCGCTCGCCTTCTGGAATCAGACATTGTTCCCCTCTCTTGTTCCCCTCTCCACCAAAGCCTCACATTTTCAATGGCTAAAGTAGTGTTAATCCGAGAACAAACTTCCCTGGCAAATGATTTTTCCATTGGCTGTGTTTATGTGTGTGTGTGTGTGTGTGTGTGTGTGTGTGTGTCTGTGTGTCTGTGTGTCTGTGTGTCTGTGTGTGTGTAGAGTTGTGTGTGTGAAGGGAGATTGTCTTGGTCTTGTTTGCCAGTCGGCTAAGCTTGCGAGTCTCATTAAGATAGGCATGTCACAACAGTGGCAGGCTGGTTCCTCATACAAATGGTGATTGTGTGGTGGTGGCAGCTGCCAGGTGTGTGTATTGTACCAGAGAGCCTTGCAGTGAAAGCCTGGCATGAGGGACTGTTGTTGCCCCAGAGTGCTCCTGCAGAATCGATTTGCCTCACATGAAAGCTGCTGTGTGATGTTTGGGTAGGTCACACTAATGCCAGCCTCTGTTTGAGAAGGCCAGCCACCATCACACAAAGGGACTATCTGACATATGATCCACTTGTTATTCTCCAGTGAAGCACACATGGTCTGGTTGTCATAGCATAGCGGCAAGTCAACGAACAAAACCACGGTCACTCTTTCCCTTTGGTACAGATCAAATACAGTATACTCTCTCAACCACAGAGCTCAGAGCTCAGTATGTGTGCGTGTGTGTGGTGTGTGTGTGTGTGTGTGCGTGTGTGTGCGTGTGTGTATTTGTGTGCGTGCGTGCGTGCGTGCGTGCATGTGTATGCGTGCTTGCGTGTGTTTGCGAGTCTGAGTGTATGTGTGCATCTGTGTCTGTGTGTGTGTGTGTCTGTGTTTGCGTGTGTGTGTGTCTGTGTTTGTTTGTGACCGGTATTGGTATGTGTCGGAAACATGCAACAGGAGGAGCTTCACTGTATGCGGTGCTGAGTCGGCAGATATAGAGAAGCCAAGTGAAACAATACAGAGTTATGAGACCGCGGTGGAGGAGAGAGAAGGCCTGACATTGCAGTTGCAGCCGACCGCAGAACATTCGATCAGTGTACACACACACACACACACACACACACACACACACACACACACACAGACATACAGACACACACACACACACACACACACACTGACTGTATTTACTGCACAGAGAGACAGGGGAGCGGTGGGAAAGTGCCTCAATAGTCAAGCCTGGGCAGACAGAGGAAGGAATACCTTATGGATGTGCAAATGACATGCTGCAGACAGGGGGGGGCCTCAGGGACAGTGAAGTGATAGAGAGATTGAGTGGAGAGAGATGTGAGAGAAAAGAGAGAGAGAAAGGCAGGCTAGAGTGTTCCAATGCTATGTGTAACGGTCAGGGGTTGATGGGAGGTGGAGTCGGACGCGAAGGAAAGGGAGAGGAGAGAGGAGAGAAGGAGACAAGAGAGTTGGAGGATTGTCAGGGGTGAAGGAAAAGGTGACAGAGAGATGGAAGGAGAGAGAAGTAGAGATGGGGGGGATATATGGAGGTCAGGAGGGATGGTGGAGGGAGGGAGGGAGGGAGGGAGGGATACAGAGCTAGGTAGTTGTGTGTTGAGCTGCGGGCCCCACCATGCTGCAGTGCGGTGCAGGGATAGAGCAGGACAGGTCTGCTCCGGTGCCCAGCCGCCCGTGTCGCGACGTGACCCTCTGACCCCAGGTGCCCTGCAGGTGTGCCGGTTACGCACGGCCAGGAATGCGGCCCCCACGCTGAGAGATTCCCATCAGCCCTTACATTCCACCCAGCCAGGGGCAGGGGGGTGGAGGGTATGGGTGTAGGGATGGGGTGGGGGGGGGGGGGACAAAGGGTAGTTCTGTGAGATGAGGGGAGGGGGGGGATGGAGGGGGGAATGCACCCTGCTGCACCTCTCAACCCGCCTGGGCTGAGCAGAGACCAGAGAATATTAACGAAATGGGAGGGGGGGAAGGGGGGGAAGGGGGGAAGGCGGCGGCGGAGGGCGGGGGGGGGATTTCCGCTGCCGCACCCCACTTCCCTCCCCGACGCTGGCTTGTGCGAGTGCAAACAGGTGTCTGCTGTCAAAGAGGGAACTGTGTCTGTCTGTCTGGCTGTCTGTAGTACAACAATCCCCACTGTCCCAACCTGACTGATGCCCAACTGACGCCAGCTGCACGCACACGCATATGCACTGGAGAGATTCTATTTTATGATATTCCAGTTTGTTCTACTTCACTGTCCTTCTGCAGGATGTCACTGTATTATTTACGATCTCTCTAATAAGATTATCATTCTTGGATGCATCCGCCCCTCCCGCTCCCATTGTCCACTGTGACAGAGGGAGTGCTGAGGCCAACTGTATGGGGCTTAAACAGCAACGCAGTCCGGCCAAGACGTTGAGCAGCCCCCTCTTTTAAAACTGCTCTCAGTCGGCCCCTTGTCTCCCTGTTAAAATTAGTAGGCCGCTATCTCGCTGCCAAGAGCACTCTTATTCCAATAACATTCATAAATTCATTCCCATGTCCTCCTTCTGTAAAATCATTTGGGGAGATAGGAGGGGAAGGCCGAGGGGTAAAGAGTCCTTCACTTTGGAACAAAGCCCTTCATTAAAACCAAGTGACTGTTGACGGCTGTGTCTCACTCTCCCACCCCCCCGCCCCCACCCCCTCGAGTCAGCAGGATTTCTCCGGAAAGGTCAAACGTGTTAGGCTTAAGATTTCTCTGTTCCTGCCATGCTAATTATATTTGGTCAGCGCACTCTTGGAAAATTGTTATAATGGCTAACACTGATTTTGAAAAAAAAAAAAATGTATGTCTGGGAAAGAAAAAGGAGAAATCAGGAGAGATAATTCACAGAGAATGCCCTCAATGTCTTTGTTGTTTCACAGTCTGATTGGATTAACTTTGTGCTGAACTGTTGGCTACCTCTAGTACTCTCCTTATTGAGGCAGATGTTGTTTTAGTTTGAGGCAGGTTTTGTTCCATTTGCCCCGGAGCAGTGAGATTACCGACTGTGACACCCAAACACCTCCCCTCCCAACAACAAAAGAGTTCAAAGGAATGCCACTAATGTCTGTTATGCTGCTGCTTTACAACACTTCTATCCCCAATCCCTATTGTCGTGTGAGGGAAACGGCGGATCGAACAAACAAACAGAAAACAGGCCCCTCTTAACTTTGTTATGTGAATGAATAAACCATAAGATATTTGTGAAACGCATGCATGATCTCCAAAGAACTGTAAATAATAAATAGGGCATCCCCCCTAAAGCTGCTGCACAACACACAACATCTGAAACGTAGCGAGCAGTGTGACAGAGAGGACCCTGTCGAGTGTTTGGGCGTAAAAAGCTGGCTAGCGTCCCTCGGAGAAAAAAAACAGCAACAAAATGCGTAGAGCGCTACGGGTGGCCGTTCCACTGTTCTTCCAAAAGAGTGCTCATTTTGTAATAACAGCCATTCCTAAAAACTTCAATCCGAATCGAAACCATCTTTATTTTACGACAGATTTTGTGTGCAACACACAGAAAAAGGACAGATCACTTTGTTATTTCGCTGAGGGGGGGTCACTTAAATATTAGCTTAGTACGAAAACAAACAGGGGTGTCGGAGGAACAGGCTGTCTCAGTTGGTGGTGCAGATCGGGGCGGGGGGCGACTCTGCGAGAGGAATTATTTTGGCCTGCGGTTTATTTTCCTGTGAGAATAACAAACAGGGGTCTGATGTTGCTACGGTGCTGAGCTCAGAGCTGTGGGTGAGAGTGACTGATGGAGGGACAGAAGAGGAGAGAGGAGGACTGAGGCGTCTGGGACAAAGGGAGAAGGTATTTCTCATTACTGCTGTAGTACAGAGAGCAAAGGCTGGCAAATGACGGCACAACACAGCTCCCGGAGACCGTGTGGAGTCACACCCCGTAGCGCAAACCGACGCCAAGCTTCAGCACGTTAAAGACGGATTTAGAAACGGGCTACGTGTTGGATGTCGTTATCTTTCCTGTGACCATGATAATGCAGTCATCCACTGCATGGATGAGGTGTGTATAGACTACAGACTGCTATAGGCCTGGAACTCATTCACACCCAGTGGTTTTATTTCAGCCTTCACTGGCTCTGTCCCCACCGATCCCGCCGCTGGGCTTTGCTTTGTGTGAATTGTCCCACCACAGATGGTCAGAGTCCGTCAGAGGGGTTTGACATGTTTATGTATTATTCATTGTGATGATGAGCCCACTCATGCGTCTCCGAGCGAGGCCACATAGAGTAAACAGGACTGTATCACACAATAGACCAGCATCACTGAGCACAGCGGAGGTGTCAGTGTGTTATTAGTCACTCCGAGCAGCACCGCAGAACAACACATTCCTCTCTGCCATCCTATTCATTCTACCACAGTTGGACGAATGTCTTTGGGAAGAACAGGGTCATGTTTGTTTTGCGCTCGGGGGTCGTAACAGTACATGTATGTGTGTGTGTGTGTGCTTTCCCCCCCTGCATACACCCCCCCCCCCCCCCCCCCCCCGAAACAGACGTTTCCTTACAGTGTAAATCTCTCCCACAAACATGCCGTAGAACTGGAGACTTCTGGGAAAAGGGTCATCATTCTTCGGATGCTGTGGGAGATAGCCCCGCGCAGCGTCGGAGGGTCAGGGTGTTAGTCAACGCTCAGTGTTTGCACTTTCGCTATCCGTCATGTGACTCGCCCATGTTCGAGCCGGTTCCCTTGACCTCATTTCGCCGCCATCCTCAAGCTATTCAAGTTGCCCAGTGACTTACCACCACAGATGTATCAGGAAGACATGTTCTTGTCAATCTTTGCTGTCTCCATCGTTCCCTCTCCCTCTCAGTCTGTCCATTTAAGTTATTTTTCCCTTCCTGTCCTCCTGGGTATCCTTTGTGTTCCAGAGGTTCCACTAGTTTCCATGGTAGCCCGTCAGGAAGAGAGAGAGAGAGAGAGAGAGAGAGAGAGCCTGTGCATATAGATAGTTAATTACAGTCAGAGTCGAACCGAGGGGGAGCGTGATTAATGGAAATGCAATCCATGCCTGATTTTAAAATCAATATGATTAAACCTTAATTCGCTCTGGATTACCTATAAATGTAAAACCCACCAGCCTCAATTGCTGTCCATGGAAATGTTGAGATGAGAGAATGTTGAAGCGTCAGTGCCTCTGCCTGACGTGTATGGGGGTGTTCAGTATGCATTGGTACGTTGAATTCAAGATTAATATTTGGCTTCAGTTAGATAAGATATGTTATTGGTTCATCACAGGATTAAAGACTGGTTTAGCAAAAGTAGATACTTGCTTGGATTATCCGTGTCCATCTATCAAAATGCTCTCTGCTAAACAGTATTTCACAAAGTGAACTTAATGTCTAAGTCTACTAGTCGTAGAGAAACACATTATAGCCCTTGGAGTTATGACTGATGAAATTGGCAGGAGACATTTCTTTCTCACGTCCAAGAAGCCCCATTCCCATTAAATTTTCAGTGATTTATTCTGCATAGCTCTGAGGTTGATGGAGTCTCTTAGTGTGATGGCAATCTTTGTTTGCCAAATAATAATTGCCTTTGAACTATTTTTCAGCAAATCTGCTCTGCTAAGTTATGCGTTCAAGTTGCGTAGTGACTCACTTTGATCAGCTTGAGCTTCACACAAGCTCTTGTGCATACAAGTGCTTCCTGTGGGTGTGTGTGTGTGTGTGTGTGTGTGTGTGTGTGTGTGTGTATGTGTGTGTGTCCGTGTGTGTGTGTGTCCGTGTGTATATATGTGTGTGTGTCCGTGTGTGTGTGTGTGTGTGTGTGTGTGTGTGTGTGTGTGTGTGTGTGTATAGTAGGGGGATTGAGCTCCGCAGAGGTGTCAGCGTGTACACACTAGATCCTCTTCCATCAACACCTTCCTGTGTGCACTTCCTCTTCACTGATTACATTTGCAGATTGGATGTGTCTGCTACGCCGGACTGAATCTCTTCAGATAGCCACCTGGAGTCTCTAAGGCCCGGCCCCTCCCTTGGAAAAACCTCAGACTCGGGTCAGAGTCCAACGCTGTAGCAACAGAAGTGAATACAATACGTCAGATTGCTGGGTTGGTGCATTTCAACCAAAAGAAAAAAAAAAACGCTTTTTCCTCCACAGCTGTAAGATGAATAGTTTCCTCCTACAATAGCTATACAAGAGATGTCTGTAATGTACGTTTATCAAAGCTCATTAGGGAAGTTGAGTTCGATCATTAGTCTGAACTCCTTCACGGGGGTTGAAAGAGGGCATGTGTTTTGGTCAAGGGGGCTACCTCTTTGTCTCCTTGACTTCCAGGAAGTTGAGTTGAGTGGCTGAGGATTAGGTGTGTGAAAGGGAAGGGGGAAGGATGTGGATGTGGCCGGCTGCAGGAGAAAGGGGGAAGGACGTTTGGAGGGGTGGATGGGGTAATTGAGTGGAGCCAGAACCCTGTGATTAGGCCAATTGTAAATCAGGCCCTAGAGTTAATGAGAAATGGCTGAAAGTGACACTTGACTGACACACGGTCGGCAAGGGGACAGGAGAGCCTTTGAAGATAACAGTGGCGGTTGCCGGGACCTGTGTCTTTGGTCTAGGGGAGTGGTCTCAGCGACCTCTTGACCTCTGTGTTTTGACACCCGCATAGCTAGAGCGTAACCCGGAGACCTGTCGTTACCCAAGCTCCTCTGGCATCCCCACCAATCAGAGTTTAGTGACAGATTCCGTGCAAGATGGAGACTTCTTCCTGTAATTACAGACTGTTGATTGTGAACTGTTAAACAGGCTAATTTATGTGTAGCTGATTGCTATTTGGGGTCCCAGTGAGGTCTAAGTCAGTAGGTCAGGTAAACTATCTATCTATTCTGTCATCTCTACCTCGAGACACAAACCCTGTGTGGATGTAGTTTGTTTTCACTGTTCATTTGACTTGTTGCATCACAGGGTCTCAAGCCAGATTACTAGCTAGAAGCTAATGCTTCATTCATTACTACTGACTTTGTGTCTACCAGTCAGAGAGAACAGAGATACTTCCTTTCTCTTCAACAAGAGGATCAGAGAGGCCAAAGGCATTAACCCAGGCTAATACTAAGACTAGACAAATCCCTGCCAGATTAGAGTCACATTTAAACACAGAGGAAATGTCCATCATCGCGATTTGAGGCTCTCCCTTCACCGGTGACAAACTACTTTCCATTCTCTCTCATGCGTTTCCATGTATTTTTCTTCTTAAGAAGGGTTCCCTGGCTCAGCTGCTGTTCCGAAAGCTGTTTTCCCTTTTCCTTTCATAGTAAAACAATGTTTACCTTGGCCCGCTCCCTCACTTCGCCTCATGTTGGTAAGCGCATGACAGATGAGCTAGCGTAGCGTGTAGCGTGTAGCGTAGCATAGAGCCCGGTTCTCCATCATATGGATGGAGCCACACCGAGGCATCTGCTGCCTCGACTAACTCTGCTTCCTCGGCAGCCTCGTAAGCCCCAGACGGGCGGAGATTACGGGAGTTGATGAAAATGTCTGACATTGTGGTGACACACACAGGAGAGGGATTTTTGAGATTCCTGTACACGCTTCTGACTGGCAGCTCCATGGCAACTTCCGACAGGCAACTCAGACGGCCCCCGAGGCCTCCTGTCTTATGTTTTTTCCTTCTGCTACCTATTTTGTCTTTTTCAGTCTTTTTTTTCTGTCTTTTGCACTTTGGTTTCACTTGTTTGTACTGTAAGTTACAGCATGGGCCCCATTACAGGAGCAGGAAGTCTCCTTAGTACTGTTGCCGTTAAGGAAACTGTAAGCCTTAGGGGGACTGCTGAGCTCCCGTCTCTGACAGGCAGACAGGGTTGTAATGACAGGTAGATTTACATAATTACCTTTCCAGATCTGGGCGATGGGACATTTTACACACAGCTTAGCTTGCAGGTCCGCCGGGAGTTAAGCTTCTCTTTCTCCCTCTCTGTGTGATTCTGTCATTTTCTCTTTCTGTCCCTTGTGAGGCTGTACCACCTGGCTGACCGGTAGCGCCCCCCCCCCCCCCCCCCCCCGACCCCCCCCACCCCCTAACCCCCATTACCACTGAGCCAGCCAGACGCCCGGAAGCCGTCTGTGAGGCTGTATAGCCCCTCTTAATTAGAATTTTAATGAGCTTAATCAGTTGTTCTTGGAAGCGTGCATCTCTCTCCATGTCTCTCTCTCTCCTCCTCTGTGCATTACTCATTAAATCCAATCCACCATAATCACTCAGTCCTCTGCTCTACATGGCTAATTCTCCCTGCATCTTTTATCTCTTAATAAGGGGATAAGGAATGGAAATTGATTCATCTCCTTTCGCCGCTTGATGTATTAAGCAGATTATTATTGTTGTTATAATTACTTTTGCTTTGCCACTTGCTCTTCTTTTTTTTATTAATATGCAGGGTTAGATTTAATAGATGCAAGCCTGTCATGGCAGGATCATTTCCTTGTGATAATAAGACACATCCCCATGTGCGATTTAATAAAAGATCCTGGAGAACATTGACAATTGTCTTTTTGAGAGAAAAATAAATCGACGCATAAAACTATTCTATTACATTTGATCTTTAATTAGATTTATTGAACTTACAAGAGTATCTTCAAATGTCGGAGAAGCATATCTCAACCACATCTTATCTACATTCCAACAGACTGCATACACCTCAAAAACAAAGAAGTCTAAATTAAATGAAGCTGTGTGACCTATTTTGATACATAAACCATAGTTGCTCAATTATGTGGTGTTTATTTCCTTTCTTGTAAACACATTTTTTTCCTTTCTTTTCGGGATAAGTGGGTTTGGTATTTCCCACCAGGCTAAAATGAGCATACTCTCCCCCCAACCTCTGTAACGTTGAGATGTGTTTTAGAGGGAATGTATTTGTACTGTATGAAATGGATATACAGTAGTGTCTACATCCAGCTTATTTCAAATCCAGACATCCCTCCTCGTGTGTTCAACGGAACTTGGAATGTTTCATTTATACTGTAGGCCGTGTGGCCGTGGGTCGCAGAGGTGGTGGGCTGACGGCAGGCGAGGACGTTTTGAGTAGGAGCAGGCTCCTCCGAGTCCTAAACACCTTGTCTGGGAGCTCCCTGTTCCCGTCACATCTCAGCAGCTGCTGCTTGTTCACACTACGCTACGCCACGGCCCCTGGGCCCCGTGCCCTGACCTCCCCGAACCTGGCCCGCGCTGCACCGCCGCCGCAGCTGAAGCACGGTCAAAACAGAGCATGGAGGGTCGACCGGGGTGGCGTGGAGGGCTGATTTGTTAGGTGTTACGCTGCAGTGAGAGACAGCCCACTGACTAACACGCCATTCTCAGCGGCCCCCCCCCCGCCCCGACCCCCGATTGGCCAGTAACAGCTCCTCAAGTCTCCCCAATAAGCCTTGTGGGACACCCCAGACTAATGGATATGCGGTTCACATTTTCAGCGTATGGTTCCATTTTTCTTTTGTCACTCCTCAGGGCTTTACCACGCGTTTTGGGAGGTTTCCTCTGGTATGCCGACATTAGTCACTGCACCAAGGTCCATAGCAAAACATACCGGGACTCTGATGAAATATTTGTGTTGGAGCATTTCTTTTAACTGAATGCAGAAATGCTCATGAATGTGTATCAAGGAATGAGAAACATATGGCTCCTAAAAAACCTACCCCAAAACAAATGTTCGCTTTGAGCTGTCGCAGGGTATACCTGCTTTTTATGGGGTAATAATTTACAAAATAATAGGAGCTGGGTGCTAATATCTGGCATTTCTTACTAGAATAACTCACTAGAGCACCTGAGGCAACAACAGTGGAATTCACCAAGGTGAGGTTGAAGAGGACCACCCAGGGAAAGTGACCCACCTGTGTGGAAGGATTCCAGAGCCTTGATACTCCTTACATGGCAAGGAACCATCTTTCCGTCTCATCACAAACACTTTGGCTGTCGCCCTTGTCCTCCGCCCCTACTTGAGATCATCCAGACACCTCGTTGCTCTTGTTTCCTTTGAAGGTGAATTCCTGTGCTCGGCTGGGCGTCAGTGCTGCCCTGTTCTGAGCAGAGAGCTAGACGGGGGCCAGTCAGCGGGACGTGCCTGAGCAACAGAGAACCATGCAGATGGAAACTGCTTTTGATTGCTCCCATCTCAGAGCACCGTTGACCCTTGACCTCGAGGTGAAAGGTTCCGGGTGCTCCTCTGGCGGTTGTCCCCTCCTCCCCCTCTCTCTTCCCCAGGGCTGCAGGCTGCAGAGACAGGCCTACTTGTCAGCCTGAGCGGCCCAGGTCAGGCCTCAGCGCGTGGGGGTTAGGGAAACTCACAGCTGGCTCCAGTTTGGCCTTTGATCTCCAGGACAGGGTGTCAGGGCCGGGGTGTCAGGACCCTGTCAGGAACCCTTAGTCTTTCCAGGAGTGCCGCCCGCCTCACGAGAGACTCGGAAAAGGAGGAGGCAACGGCAACGAAAAAAAAGCGAGACTCACTTCGCACCAAGTTTACGAGTGCCTGTTTAAAAACCTTGCCACCGGGTCTCAGTTTACGACTCGGCCTTATCAAAGATGTTTTTACAAAATATGACAAAATATGAGTCATGTTTACAATGACATTAGCGATGGGGTCCACATGGAGATGTTTACAAGCTGAGCCTGTAAAACCCTAGATCAAAAGGAAGGGGTATTATTTTGACTTTACGATTTGGGAATTGACCTAATAGAGCCGTCTTGCCAGGCTGCGTGGATATTGAGGAAGACGCCTGTTTTGATTACCCATCCACCGAACAGCTGAGGTCAACACAATGTTATGGGCCTAGTTTCAACCCAGCCTCCTCTACTGACTGACTGCAGAGGAGTGTTATGTCACTACTAAAGAGGTTAAGTCCCTCCACTTAAAACAGAAACACAGTCTTACGTTAATACGTCTCAGTGGACCTCCATCAGTGGACCTCCAGTGTACTGCGCTGAAGTGCAGATCTGCCCAGAAATAACCACTAGAAAGTATAATTGATGTCATTTTTTGAAGTGCTTAAAAATACCCCCATGAATATGCAATCAACACAAGCCTCAGTGTTGAAAGGCCTGTCCCGTTAGTAGAAGCCTCTTTCCCCAGTGTGCCGTAATCGTACACGTTATCAAGCCCTCAACGAATGTGTCAATTGCTGCACTTCACTCCCACTGGGTGATTTAACTATTAAGCCAGGGATTATTTCTTGAATAGAGATATCCTGATAGCGTTGGTCGGAGAGAGAGAGAGAGAAAAAGAGCCCTCTGTTGCCTTGTGAATGAAAACGCACACATGGCCACATCACCCGCATAGTGAGTAACATGTGTTTGGGAGCCGTGCCAAAAACAACACGTTTCCAAACGATGTAGTGCCCCCGGGATCTTGGGAGTGGGGGGTGTGGGGGTACGGGGGTAACCTGAGGCTTTGGCATACATTATTAGTGTGTCAGAATCTCTCTGGCTCTCCAGAGCAACCCTGCTTTATGCTCCTTCGGTATTGCCCTCTGCTATGAGTCGAGCCAATGCCTATAACCGTTGGTCTTAGATCTTCAAGACTCTGTCACACACTGGTAGCAGCACTAATGTCAGCTCTAATTTAGAGTTGTTCTAGGTCCCAACTCAAACCCTTTCCCCTCTCTCCCCTCTCCTGTCTCCCCCCCATTCTCCCCTCTCCTCTCCTTCCTCTCCCCCGCTCTCCTAACCTGTTAGCCTAGCTACTGTGCATGCTCATCCCCCTGATCCGATGCCCGGAGTGAGTAACCAGAGAGCTCTGATCCCTGCCTCACGCTTAATTGAGAGAGCTCGGAGGTTTACTGGCCCTGTCACTACTGATAACTCTACCCCAGCATTCTGCTTGTCCAACCTCCACCACCCCAGCTCTCGGCCTCGCCCAGCCCAGCCCCAGCAGCCTTTGTCTCTGTGTGTGTGTGTGTGTGTGTGTGTGTGTGTGTGTGTGTGTGCGTGTGCGTGTGCGTGCATGTTTGTGTGTGTGCATGTGCGTGTGTGTGTGTGTGTGTGTGTGGGGTAGAGTGTCTGTATGTGCCCAATACACACACAGTGGAGACAGCTGGTGTCCAGATGTGTCTTTGCAGCAGCAAAATCTCTTCTTTTTTTTTTCTTTTTTTTTTCAATGGTGGACTGTGGACAGGACAGTGTAGTGTCCAGCACCAACGCTGACCCTTGACCCTTCTCTCCGTCATCTCTATCTCTCTCTCCCTTACTTCCAACCATGAAATCCAGTACCTGCGTCCCCAATTGAGAACAAATGCAACCCGCCCCTCAGCAACCCCACCTCTGCCGATACTTAAAAAGCAATCCAGTCCAAATTAGTCCCCCTTCATGCCGGGTTGGACTAAATGAGATGCTAAATAAACAGCCTGCTCTGTGATGGCCCGGCCCACTCTGAGACAAGCTGCTTCCCTTCCTCCTCCCAGTCCTCTAGGACCCCTACTCATCCTTATCCCCCCTAATGCTCATCAGAGAGGGGGTCTGGTCCTGATAATGCACGCTGATCATTTCAAAACGACTGGAACTAATGCAGACCAGGGCCCGTTCTGTAATCTACTGCTCAGGAGAGAGAGGTAGTGCACCGCTGAGCGCCCGGGTCGGTGATGTATTCCTCTTGTTGCCTGTATTTCAGGCTCAGAGAGAGAGAGAGAGAAAAAAAAGTAATAATCCAAATATTTCGAGGCTGGGAGGTATTGAGAAAGGGAGGCACTCATGCATTTTGATTGAGCAGGCGGTTCTCATTTCATGTGCCATACAGAACAGCTGTGGGAAGGTTACAGCACATTGAAACACTACAACCCCCACCCTCTCCACCACCATCCCTCCTTCCCCCCCCTTTCTTTTATTCTCTGTTTTTCATGATGAGGATCATGATTAAGCAATGGTATCTGACACATGGAATTAACAAAGATAACAGATTTTGGCGATCGCTAGCACATGTTGTAAAGCCGAGGAGAGTTCTGAGAGACGATGACGTCGCTCCTCATTACCTTTGTGTGGAAAGTCTTTCAGAATGAGCTGTAGCCTCGAAGATATCCAGTTATTTTTCTGTCTGCTTACTTTACTTGGTCACATTGCCTGAAGTCACATTCAGTTTTCTCCATTATGCTATAAAACAAATTCCCTCTCCAGATTTGGTCTATTTTTCAAACTTTTTTATGTTTTGCATCCCATACCACAACGTACTAAGAAGTATTGAAGGAATCAAATGAATAACTCTAGTGCCATGAATTAACCAAAAATGGTTGAAAAAGACTAGTTTATCTTCTTTCCCAATACACAAAATACCCATGGGGAGAAGTTTGTGATGCCATTCTTCAAAGGCCCACGCTCTGCAGTGGTTCATTGATTTGCATTCTCCCATCAAATGCCCCAATTTATTCCACTTTGAGCTCTGTTTGATGGTTTTGATGCGAGCTTTTTCTCGTCGTGCATCAGTTTCACACGGCGGAGGAGTCCGAAACATGCCACTGGCTCCCGCATTCCCAAACCATCACAAAGGTTGCTGATTGGCTTAGCTGTCGAAAGACAGGATCAAAAGAATGGGAATGTTGGAAAGAGCACAGCAATCACCCCGGCTCCTCTCTTCTTTAGGAGTGTCAAGCAAATCCCGAATGACGTATCCATCATCATTCCATCTTGTTTCATCCTGATCCCCAGATTAGTAATGCTGTGGAAAAGGGGCGATGGAGAAAGGGGGGGGGGGTCTCCCCTCACTAAAATATTAACACGTCACCACTCCCAAACGCTCCTATTAGGAGCAGGTGTTGGCCAGCAGCTTGGGAAAATTGAGGTATCGGCTGCTCCTCTGTGGACACACAGACCCCCCTTCCCCTTCCACATGATGGAGGCTTGTGGATCTGATTAATGGGATCCGAGACCACAGCGCACTCACAACATGGATTCACTTTGCCAGATAACATACATCAGAGCCTCTGAGACGTCTCGTCTACGGGTCCTAGGAGGAAAAGGTTGTTTCTTATTCTCGCCAACATCACATTTTACATTGACGCCTTGACCTCTCAGCTGGCCCCCCTGAAGTGACATCACAGACGGAGGTGTTGTCCTCCGCATGAGAACAGTGCAACGCTTGAACTTGAAGATGAGCACAACACACTATTGTCATTGATAGAGATCTAGGCTAGGCTTTTACAGCACATATGCTTTCCCAGACACACCCTGACAGCCAGGACAATATGTTGCAAGGGAGTAGAAAGAGCGTGAATAAAGCCTGTCGATTTCTCCAAGAGGTAATTACAGTACCAGTGGTCTTGATTAGTCCTCCACCTATATGAACAAACTACCTGTCTCCCACTTCCTGACAGCCCATCCCATTCCCTCTTTCCCTCTTTCCCTCTCTCCCACCCTCCCCAACTCCAAGCTCCAGCATCTACATTTTTTGTGATTAATTGCTAGACAGAGCTCGTGCAAACAAAGAACAGCTCTGTGTAAACATCTTTAAATCAATAACGGGCTGTGTTCAATCAAACCCCCCTGCAATTAAAAGCCCTTCACCTTCAGAGAGCGCAATTCTCCATTCCCCCTGCCTGGCCTACAGGATTGAAACACTATATGGCTGCTGCTCTCTCTCTCTCTCTCTCTCTCTCTCTCTTTCTCTCTCTCTCTCTCACTGACTGATTTACTGTCCTTGAGAAATGGCCTATGTCCCGCTGCGTTTATGGCTATACCCCTGCGTGGGACAGAGGACGGTTGGTGGTGATGGGGTTGAGGGGGGTGGGGGGCATTGTTAGGAGCCTGTTTCAGCTGGTCCCCTCTCCACCCCCCACACCTCCCCCAGAGAAGGGAGCATTCATTTCCCTGCTGCAGAAGTGTGAACATTGGGTCCCATTCATGGAAGTCACCCCCGCCCCCCCCATCTCGTCCCCATCCCCTCTCTCTGAACCACATTGCCTCCTGTCTTGTTACGCTGCTGCAGCAGAGTACAGATGAAGCCCATGGTAGTCGATGATTAAAGCTTCCGGTTTCGGATCGTTTCTCTGCCCAGCTCTCTCGTGGTTTTCACAGCACCCAGTCCCTGTCACATCCGCCCCCCCACTCTCCTACTCCCTATGGGAGCGCTCATCAAAACCAGCCCCTGGGAGAGAGATCCCAACCATTGGCCAAGTTCCCCACACATTTCCTCAGCTGTCAGAAGTCTTCCAAATGCCTCAACTGTCACTGTGTGCAAGAGGAGGGAGAGAGGAAGACAGGAAGCCCAGAGAGAGAAGAAGCCACCAGTTCCGCTCTGTAAGACCATCAGACAGCCAATTAGGATTCTGCCCCTACTGATTATCCCCCTGGTGTCCATCTCTCTGCAGTATGGGTGATGTAGGCAGATGAACACCTAATGATCACTAATGAACACTACCTGTGCACTAACCCATGCTTTGTTTACTGAAGGCAGAAGCACAGCTAATGATCACTAATGAACACTACCTGTGCACTAAGCCGTCCTTTGTTTACTGGGAGTAATGTAGCAGCATTCTTAAATGTCAATGAAACATGATACCAGATATGGTACATTGTTGAGTATGGAGGTGATAACAGTACTGTAGCTAGTAAGGTATGCTGATGGACGAAATCCGTAGAAGGAAATTCGATTACTGGACATGTAATGCATGTTTCAAAGTGGGATTGTTATCAGGGAGGAAACGGATACATCCTCCACCAGTCTGAATAATCACTGATGGCCTTTTGTTTGATTGAAAAGTATGTCTGGAATGGTGGATGAGTGTTTAGGTTTGGGCTTGATGTATTGAAGCCACCTTCTCTGTTAAAATGGCTGTATTTACCTTTCAGAGTTGGCCTAATGAGGATGAGAAGGGCCCAGCGATCGTGTGCTGATGTCAGCGCTAATTCAAACAGCATGGTCACCAGGGAATGCAGCCACACGCATGGTAACCAGGGAATGCAGTCACAGGCTCATGATCGGAATACAGAGATCGGAGGACGGGCTCGTTGCAATGCATGGAATGGAATGAGGAATGGTATCAAACATATGCATGGAATGTGGAATGGTATCAAAACATGTTTGATACCATTCCTCATTCCATTCCATACATTACAATTAGCCCGTCCTCTGATTTCTACCTCCACCAGCCTCCACTGGAATACAATCAGAGCTCCCCGAAACACAATGGCCCCAGAATGAACTGCCCACTCCACACCATCTAGAAAAAACAAACAAAAAAATATTCAGTTGTATAAGGTAGAGGCGAGGTTTCACAACAGATCCCTATCAGTTAATTACTTACAGGAACTGCACATCTGCGGAAATCAAAAAAAAAACTGGTTGATTTAGTTGATTCATCAAACGCACAGTTCCTCTGACAGGAAAATCAAACACTTGTCATCAATGTTCTCTTTCTTCTTTCCTTTCCTTAACACAAATAAATCCTGTTGAGAGGAGGGGGGGAAAAGCTATGGAAATTTCCATTTGGACAATTAGCCGAGCAAATGAGGCTCTCCATTTGTTTGCTACTAAAGCTAGCATAATTTACAGGTCATTAATTCTCTGCTATGCCATATCAGAATGTGGCAATCGTGGGGTCCTTTGATGTGAGAACGTCTTGATAAAAATCCCCTGCCACTTGGCGTGGCGGGGGCGGGGGCGGGAAGCGGGGGCGGATTACTAGTATTTCTTGACACGTTTTACAGTTTTTGGTTTTCCTGGCAGACGCCTGCAGTCACCTCAGAAGTGATTACTTTCACAGTTTGCACTTTATGAATCGTTCAAAGCAGTGTGGAAGTAGGCTTAATGGTGGAGGGGCGAAGGGGGGGGGGGGTGCAGAGCATTAAAACATTTCTATTTTTAGAAACCTTTCATTAACGTTGATTGTCAGTCATAAGGCCTATTGTTGTGGTTTATAGCCTCTGAAGCCTCAGGCGGTCGGACTATCAACCCACAGGACCACTTGGCACAGTATTCCATGAGGGCCAAGGGCCTTGCTGCCTGTCACCCCTCCCATACATAGACTATGGCATCAGAGGTTATCCTAATGTTAATCACGTATGAGAGTGTCCAGGAGGGAAAACCTTATGAGTTATGAGAGGACCTCCCTGTCTGGCAGTCAGTGTGATGGGCCGAGGGATGGAGAGAGTGTGTGTGTGTGTGTGTGTGTGTGTGTGTGTGTGTGTGTGTGTGTGTGTGTGTGTGTGTGTGTGTGCGTGTCTGTGTGTGTGTGTGTGTGTATGTGTGCGCACATGTGTTTGTGCGAGGCTGTGTGTGTGTGTGTGTGTGTGTGTGTGTGTGTGCGCACACGTGCGTGTGTGTGTGCGCACTTCCTCAATGACTTACCCAGTCACCTCTAAATCAGACCAATCACTTCTCTGTTTATCAGAGGGTTTCATCAGATTAACAGATTTAGCCTCTCTGCTTGTTTTGCAAAGGCCACGGCCTTATAAAAAGGAGAAATGTATTCCTTTAATGAGCCTTGACTGGCGTGCCGCCTTCCACTCCCCAGTTGCTTACAGAGCACTTCCCCGGGATTGGCCGTCTTGTTTTCCTGCTCTGTTCTCCGTACCCCCTGGGATGTCTGGCTCGGGCAGAGGAACAGTGCCAGGCCTCAGTCAGGTGCCCCCTGGAGAGAATGGCGGACGGGAGGTCTGGCGTCTGAGCACTACTGATGAGCGTAATCACCCCCACTCCCCCCAAACACACACACACACACCGTCAAATTTATGAAGATTACTCAGGAGGAGCCAATCTCAGGGCCGCTTGCTGTGAGGCTCGTGGAGCGCAGGGCAGCGGGCCAAGGAACATACTCCCCAATCTCGCTACTCCGCTGTGGGTCGCCGTAAAGCCCCGCCTACCTTGTCAAGAGCTTCCTGTTAGGTTTCAGCCTCTCCAACATAACACAGTCCTCTATGTGTCATCAGAGCAGGTTCTCCTCGGTTCAGGCTGGAAAGTCCATGGGGCGCGTCTCAATAGTCTTGGCTTCCTCTCCCCATCTCCCTGTGCTCACATGAGGAGGAGAGGAAGCCAAGTGAAATGATTGAGACGCGCCCCATGTGTATTCTGTCAGTGGTAGGCCTATCCAGTGTATCCAGTAAGTGCTTCCACTAGGCTACAGTGCTACAGCGGCACACCCACCCCCTGGCTTCACACAACGCAGCACAGCTCACCCGTGTCTGCTGCATGGTGCTGGAGCGTGATGCGCTGTTAGAGGAGGCCTCCTCCCTCCACCTCCCACCACATGATGACAGATCATCAGGCCCTTCTAGCTCATAACGAGGCCTCATCACGGTGGCCTTGAGCTCCTGTTAAATGCCGTGCTGGCTGGACACTGGCCTGGGGATAATGAGGACCCGCATGGGAAGTGACTCCGCTGATCCTCCACTTGATCAGATCGGTGCAGTGTCGTTTTTTCCATAACAGATACAGTAAACACACAACGGAGAAAGCAGCCCTCCAGCCCTCCAGCCCTCCAGCCCTCTAGCTACACACACACACACACCAGTCATGGAAAGTTGTTGTCGGCCCAGCTCTTAATTTGTCCTACTGTATCAGCAGCTTAGCGAATGCAGCGGAGCGCGCCGCGCAGCCTCGCCTTGTTATCCCGCGAATTTCATTTGTCTAAATGTCAACTGGAACTGGTTGACACCACATGGTGTCCTGTGGGGGTTTTCAGCACATTTGCAGTCATTCGTTTTATTCCGCCTCCGCATCGGAGCCCTGTCACCACATCTGTTTAGCACTGTACAACAGAGGGCAGGAGTTAATTGTGGGGTCCCAGAAAGCGCTGCTGGAAAGCATTAGGCTCCTAACTCAGGTCAGAGACATTCCTGCCTCGGTCGTCGCTGTTTGTTGTCCTTGTTTTTTTTGTTTTTTTTTCCTTCTTTTATCATTGTTGATTTGTTCAGCCCACTGGATTTCCGGTGGCATCGAAGGTTCCCCGCGATTTGACATCCGTGCGGGGCTTTCCCACTTCAGAGGGCTTCTGGGCGCCCCCTCTCTCACGCATCCCATCGATCCCAGTTCCTCGTGCCTCCTCGCCTGCCCGCTCTCTCTCTCTCTCTCTCGCGCGGGGGCCCCCTCAATGCCACACGCATGCCCCCCGGGCTCCAGCATATATTCAAATGAGCTGTCTGGATAAATATTTAGGGAGTGCGGGTGCAGATGCAGTGGATTTCCTCCCCGAGAGCTCGGCCCCCTGTGTGATGGTGCCAAGTGGCCACGGGGGATGACTCGCAGATGTGCACTGGCCTTCCAGTGGGCCTCCGCCCCCCCTATCCTCCACCCCCCCCCCCCCCCCAACCCCACCCCCTCATCTGATCTCTCCATCCCCACTCCCTGCCCCACCCAGGCAGTTTTTACCACCACATATTTCCATTGTTCCATTTCCCAGGTCTTTCTGTGCTGTTTTTTCTTTTCAGTTTTCGGCCATATTTTTTTCTGCAGTATTTAGAGATGGATGCCATTATACATCACATTATACAGCACACAGCACCAGGTGTGAGTGGTAATGATGAGAGAACGTAATGACAACTCCATTCCGCAGTATGACCCGTGATGCCGCCTTCTGGTCCCATTGGCATGGCCCGTTGTTGCCGAGGGGGCCTGGGAAGGTTGAGGAAAGACAGCACCCCAGCAAAAACCTGGGAAGGTTGAGGAAAGACAGCACCCCAGCAAAAACCTGCCTCAATTGGCTTCCGGCAGCTTAATTACCTGTCGCATCTTAATTAACCTGCCTGCTGGATTTTTCAAGATATAATGGCTCACAGATGTTTCCAGGGCCCCTACCCTGACACCAACGATTCACTCCTCCCTTCCCAATGGAAAAGTAAACATATGGAAAAGAGTATTAATTATGTGAGGATATACATTGTCACCACCCTCCCAGTCCCCCCACCCCTATTGACAATCTGCAGAGATTTCCAAGAGGCCTTAGCGAGATGTTGCAAATCTAGGACGCCGTAAAAATCACTTCATCATTTGAGCATGGCTTTCATTCCCGCCGCAGCGTGGCGCATTGGCGTAGGATGCCGCTCTCGCTGCCACCATCACATCAGAGCCAGTCAGGGGAGGTGTTGTCAAGAGGTATATGAGTCAGCCACGTTGATAATGTTATTAAAAACAAAAGCCGGGGCAGAGCGCGGCCTCTCGTCTGGAGGCCTGAGGAAAAGCAGAACCCCCCTTTTCCTGTGTTTTCCAGTGTTTTGCTGCGATATTTCAACAGGGGACAGTTTGATGAGCTTGGCGCAGAGAGGAGGCCAACGTTCCGGGCCGGCTCGCTCCACTCCACTCACCTCCACACGGGACTCTTTATTTCATGTGCCTCACAGAGTGCAAAAATACAAAGGATGAGCCTAAGGCCTTGATTTATTTTCACTTGATACTGCTCTCAGTTCAAAGTAACAAAAAAGTAAAAAACAAGACAGGATATAAAACATATTTTACAGTCCTGCATGGCTTTCACATCATCCTCCAGGTTTTCCAATTACTTCCCTATCAGGTACTCTCTGTCCCTGTAAGAGAGAGAGGTCCCCTTTGACCAGACCAGACTAGTTTATAAAGAGCACACTGAGATGGATTCTAAATGAAGGCGTCCAACCTTCTCCTAAGTGCTCTCAATGGTGAAGGGTCACTGTTACCTGCTGGACCAAAGCCTCAAGAGCTTCAACTCAGGGCTTCATGCAGAGTATTGTCACTGCAGCTCTACAGCAGTTTAAAGTTTGGCCTGACATTGGTTTAAAAACTGTCAGCCTTAGTGAGTGAATAGGGACATGGGCCCTGCATAGTCACTTGATTGTGCATTATGAGATTGACTTGCTATGATCAGTCTCTGCATCAAGCTGCTTTTTGAGAAAGCTAATTCGTAGCATAAACAAATAGAGACAACGCATTTGGGGATTACTGGTGATGATCATTATGATTGGTATAATCAGTTTGTTACAGATTTTGAAACGAAATAGATAGGGCAGGAAATTAATGACACAACTTGGAAGCAAGTCATCATGGGTTTACATTAGAATTGTCACTGATTATAAGCACATTGTCAAAACCCAGACAAAAGTATTCCCCCGGGCCTTGCACTGAGCTTCCCTACACGCATGCCAATTCACAATAGAATACATCAGAGGTCCCTTCACTTGAAACTTCAGCCTAATAAACTGTTGTGCTGGAATTAAATGTCAGTGTGATTACGTTGGTAATTGTTAGGCCAGAGGAGGGCAGGGGTACAGAGAAGCAGGCATGGTAATGATTGGCAAATTACCGCTGGAGTGTGTCTGCCGTTGTTTCCTCTCATAAATGGCTGTAATGGAAATCAGTCCTGCCCCCACGGTCGCCTTGGCAGTTCCAGAGAACATCGTATTATGGGATGGCTGCCTTCCCCTTGCCTAGGCCTACACATGGCGTGCGCAATTGCAAATCCTCCGACTTATTGTAATCGCTTATCATTGGTTCTCATTTGCTTTTGCGACCGGCTTAAGGAACGCAATCATAGCTGGAATGTTATTGGCGAGCAAAAAGCCAAACAAACTCGACAGCCCTTCTGTGTGCTGTTTTTGTTGTTGTTGGAGGTATAAATGAACCCAGGTCAGAGGAACAATAGCAGACAAAGTTCAACAAAGTTCAGCTTACCATTACAAACCTGTCGATGGTAGTTCCTCTCAATGTGACTGATACAAGGACACCGATAATGAATGACTACTCAGTCAAACACCCTCGCTCTCACCTCAGGAGCCACTTCCTCAAACAATAAAGGCACACCGGGTGTCAAAATAAGAATCTCACACTAGCCAGCCGGCTTAGCTAAGCCGCTACATTTCTTGGAGGTGTCACCAGACGTTGGCCGGCGCAGCCCGTCCCACCATTCTGTGTCTGTGTGGTGATGACATTATCTCCTCTCCGGGCCAACCCGAGGTATCCGTAGGGGGAATGTGTCGGACAGGTCAAGATGAGAGAGGGCCTCTCCGTTGGGACGGTGCGCTAACTGATGAGTA
>NC_139669.1:13284562-13289562 GCF_951799395.1 Argentina silus
TTGCAGCCGGGCCTCGGCTTGTGTATTGTGGTGTAGTGTGTGTGTGTGTGTGTGTGTGTGTGTGTGTGTGTGTGTGTGTTTGTTTCTGTGTGTGTGCGTGTGTGTGTGTGTGTGTGTGTGTGTGTGTGTGTGTGTGTGTGTGTGTGTGTTTGTTTCTGTGTGTGTGTGCGTGTGTGTGTGTGTGTGTGTGTGTGTGTGTGTGTGTGTGTATGTATGTTTGTGAGATGTGACACATCAAGATAGATGGGCAGCAGTTTGAGAAAGCTTCAGAAAGGGTCACACACACACACACACACACACACACACACACACACACACACACACAGACTATCACTGACCAGGCATAGAGGTGGTCGGGCTGCAGGTCATTTCCCCCAGCAGTAGTTCCCTCCCACCCCCTCTCGTTAAAGTGTGTTTGTCCAGAGAGCCCTGCAGGGGGGCTTCCCTCCGGCCACTTGGGCTGGCGCCAGGGAAATGGGCTCTTCTGCTCTCTTTATGGCCACTGAGCCCGCTAGCCACTGAGCTGACCCCAGAGAGAGGTTACCAACCAAGGGAACCATACCAAACCACTCTCCTAGGTGGCCACCAGAGCTCTGGAACATGCAGTGATCTGAGGGCTCTGGTCGATAAAATACACACACACACACACACACACACACACACACACACACACACACACACACACACACACACACACACAGCCAAGTCTAAAAGCATCTTCATGCATACATACTATGTGCACCCTTCAGCACCTAATTCCTCACCATGCAAGACCAGTTGGAAACCAAGCTTGCCCTTGCGCCATGGAACCAACAGCCAACCAAGCAGAACGTACTGTACGCTCGAGGCATAGCCTCCACCCTGGCAAAACATGAGTCGCCGACTCATATCCAGTGTGCTATGGCTCTGTTTATTTCGATTTCCCGGCAGTGTGCAAAGTGTATGTGCTATTTAGATTGGCGCCGTCACTTCACAGGTTTTCTTTCCTGACATGCATTATTCAGCATTTGGAGAGAAAACATCTCGGAGCTCTGACCTGCGGACGGGCCTGACAGGGCTGTGACGACAGGATGACAGTCGCAGAAGATTGATGGGGTGGTGAGGCGCTGGACAAAGGAGGCCCGGTGTCTGAAGGACAGGGAGGGGTTTTTAGCATGGCATGAGAGTGATGAGAGGATCCCCCCCCACCCCCACCCCTACCCCCACCTCCCCACCCCACCCCCCACCTCCCCACAACCCAGTCTGTACTCACAGCATAATGACCCTGCAGCATCTGAAGAGCTGGGAATGGCTTCTGTCAGGGAATACCGCCCCCCCACCCCCTTCACGGGCCTGGCTCTGTTTTTCCTAAGTATGTTCTGCCCCATAAAATAATCAAACTAGTGTCAAAGGCGGTAATTTGGTCAGTGTGGGGCTCTTCAGTCAAGGTGACGTGACAGGGCAATCAGGAGGCCAGGCTGGGCTGAGACCCACACACACACACACACACACACACACACACACACCAGACAGAAAGCCCCCCACACAGCACACACATCCCAGCGGTCATTGGAGACCCACTGACTCTAATCTAGGCCATAATGCGACAGGGCAGAATGGCTCAATTTTCCAATGGCCTGGAAACCCCTTAGAAAATGAGCTGAGTGTTTGTCTCTCACAAGCTCTCATTATAGCTGCCAGGCAGAACAGCGGACAGAAGGACCCACTGAGCTGCCGTACTGAATGCCTGCCTGTTTGTGAGCTGGTATTTTAATCACATCTAGACATGCATCATTTCTTTCTGAATGTAATGTCTTCATAAAAACAGATGCCAACTAGGTAATTGGTAGAACCTGTGTGCTGGAGAAGCCATAATCAAGACATTGTCCACTCAAGCAAGAACATACTTCTTAGCCTTAAGTTCCATCTGCTTGTAATGTAGCTAGGATAGAAACATCTTTTCATCATCATCTGTGTGATGGCGGATGAAACCATTTGGAAAAACATCAAACATTTGAACTGCATGTTATCATAATAATGACCTCTTACTGAAGACTTTTTAATCATAGATAGTCCAGCAGTGATGTTCATATTACCCAAAGACGCAGTAAAAGGCAATGTTATGGTTTAGGAGGGAAGGATGCCAGAAAAAGGTTGAAGTTCACATTTTTTGTTGAACCAATGGATGAACCATTGACGTTTGACAGTGTAGACATGTCAAGCCCAGATATAGTCCCTTTGGAGAACAGCCCTACAGCCTCAATCCAACTCTTCCAAAACAGCCTATATATATATATATATATATATATATATGGGTTTTTTTGTGTTTTCTTTTATACCTTGATTGTTTGCTTGAGCCTGTCTGGAGAGCCAGATGGCCAGGTCTGCTCCCATTGGCTCAATTGCGCTAGGCAAACCCAATCAAGCACAGCAAAATATTTTTGAATGTTTTCATTGTCTATTTAAAACCCAGGTGTGACTCATTGGCAGCTGTAGCTGTCCAACAGTGATAATGACCACAGTGGGCAGCCCTACCCCTCTCCTGCCAATACAGGAGATCACTGGGAGGAGATTGATTCTTGCTCCACTAATTAGAGAGATAATCTGGTGGTTTGGCTTAGTCAGCAGCTTCTGTGGCATTTTAAGGAGCAGCATTAACCAGCCTTTCTCTCTCTCTCCCTCTTCTCTGTTGTCCTAGTCATATCAGCTTACCTTGTTACCTTGCCTTGTTATTGATGTGTTTACAGTTTGTAACATAATATGGAGCTAAAGAAGCCCTTTTTGTTGGTCTAATCTAAATAATTGTCACTGGAAAGGTTTGGAGAGATGTCATACAGTGGCAATAACTCAACCAGTGGAGGCTGGTGGATGGAGAAATGGTTAGGAAGGGCTTATTATAAGGGATGGAACGGCAGGTGTGTTCCGTTGACATGTAATTGGCTGTGAGTGCCCTGTCCATCTCTCTCTCTCTCTCTCTCTCTCTCTCTCTCTCAGATGTCTCTCCCCCTGGCGGCACACACACCGTAGTGCTCTTGGCAGAGGGCAGCCCTGGCCCATGTGTTTTACAGCTCAGCCACACTGTGATTTCAGGGAAGATAACGTTTATTGTGCAGACAGCGTCACTCGCTCGGCTCCCCGCCAGCCCCCCACTCAATCCAAAAGGGCTTTGATTCTTCAAGGCGAAACGAATTGAATAATACCCGTTTCAGATAAAAAAGAAACGGCGAGAAGGATATGACAGCTTAGCATATCTTATCATTGGGAACACCTTTTGATTCTCTCCCACAGAGGGATAACTATACAATCCATGATTCTCTAACCCTAACCCAACGTGAGGTAATAGAGTAAGTGCTTCTATAATAAGGATCATGTAGTCGTTGATAGATACACATTATTCTCTGTGCTGAACTATGGCCCACCCATACAATTCAATTGATTATGAATGGTTTCGTGTCTCTCATTGTCCTGTTTATTGTTTGCACTGAAAGACTCAATGTCAAGAGGACTGCTTTCCTCAGCTGTAGAACGTTTATGTCAATGTGGTCCAATTTTTACACTTTTATGTTCAGTTAGAGAACATACTGGCATACAGCATAATGGCCAATGGCTATGCAACACACACACACTCACACACAGGATGAGGTCATTGTTGGATGGACTCCTACATAGATATGGATGTGAGCTGGAAATAAAAGAGGAGAACCTTGGCCTGGAGTGCCTTTAGGCATGAAAGGTGAAATCAGGAGACGGTCTGAAGTTGTCTACAGGCCCTAAAGGAGGCCTCAAGGCTGAGGGGCCAATCTAGGGATACAGGAGGGAAGGGTCCTACTGTAAACACTGTGCAGATGCCAGAAGATCCTCTCACAAGAGTCCAAAGTGCAAACATATGAAGAGGAAAAGGGAGGTTCCCCAAAAGAGTGCTTTCATAGACCGACGTTATGTGTTGGAACTTGGAAGCCAAAGGGAAACGAGGTATTATCTTAGGAAGCTTTGTTTGGTATGAATGCAGCTTGGCGAGGAAAGCCAATAGGATAATGACTGGTCTGATCAGGTCTTCCGCGGGTCTCACTGTCCAGTACAAGAGACACATCTGGATGAGATGATTGCACTGTGAATGGAGGCTTGACTCGGTAGCACAATAGGATCAGAGAGGAGTCTGGGATTGTTATAAAGTCAGACAGTAAGTGTCTAACCGGGGGCTAACCGCTGTTTGGTGGCCATTATCAGAACACTCCCCTACCAAACAGCGATCTTTAATGGATTAGCAGTGTCAGAAGCGTTTGTACCAGAGGAACTGTACTCCTCCTCCAGTGGCCCTCTGAACACAGCTTCACATCTTGCAGCGATTCTGTCGTCCGTTTAGAAACCGCAGAGAGAAAGAGAGAGAGGTGGCCCCAACCACAGTTCAGTTATCGTGTTGGCCCTTGTGTACATCAGCCTTAGATGAAAGACTCTGGCAGGGGCCCCTGTGTTAGCAACCTCAAAAATATCGCCACTTTAACAGCACCTATGGTTCCCGAAAGAGCTTTTTATTCCACAAGATTATTACCAAATGGCAGAGTGCCCGTTCTGGGAAAACTACCATACTCAAGCTTCGTTATACGAGCCGCTACAGTTGTCTGCACTCAAACGAGCGAATGTGTCGTTCCCTGTGCTTCCAATACCACACAGGTTTACACACGTCTACGCTGTAATTGCTCATAAATACGTCCTGTCCAGAAGACATAAACAAGAGTCATTTCGATACCATTGCAGGCCTTTTTGTGCTCTTTGGCTCATAGGTATTAGCTAGTAATTTTCACAACAATCCATGTTTGGATATCACTCTTTTCTCATGGTTGTAGAGAATCATATTTTCCCCATAGATCATGGAAATCTGTAGCGAAGTAGTAGCCTTAAAGCCATGCTAAAGGATTTCCCTATAATTTTGAAGGTTTTTTAAACAACGATGCCTCTGCCAAAGTAGTCTTGCCCCGTAGAGGCCCCAGTAAGACCATTTAAGGAGCTCAATTACCAAAAGT
>NC_139669.1:13294562-13299562 GCF_951799395.1 Argentina silus
GAAAAAAGAAGAAGAAAAAAACAAAACAAGATGGCAGAGTCAAGACAAGGAGAGATCAGGAAATACTGTGTTTGTGCGGAACGGTGTTGTTCAAAAGAGAGGAAGTGAACCGTGAACCGTGAAAGTGAACCGTGATCGCCGCCGTGATGAGTGGCTTTAATGGTCAGGGGTGTTAGCATTAGCGTTGTGTTAGCATTAGCGTTGTGTTAGCATTAGCGTTGTGTTAGCATTAGGGGGGGTGTTAGCATTAGGGGTGTTAGCATTAGGGGGGTGTTAGCGTCGGACCGTGCCGTCCCCTGGCCCTCTGCCTGGGATGTGAATGAGCGATGCTGATAGCATCAGTAGTCCAAACACAGGCCGGCAGGGAGGAACTGGCCTGATAATGCCCTGTGACTAGGTGTGGATTGCAACTACATTTCCTCCCCACTAGCACAACAATAGGACTTGTAGATGGAGGGCTGTGTGTGGAAAGAGGGAGTGATGATGGGATGGATGGATGGATGGTGTGTGTGTGTGTGTGTGTGTGTGTGCGTGTGTGTGTGCGTGTGCGTGCCTGCCTGCCTGCCTGCCTGCCTGCCTGCCTGCCTGACTTCTTATCCACATGGTTCACTTTCACCCTGGTTCCAGAGAGCTTACATGACTCAAGCAACTAGGTCATCGTTTGACAGCCACACTGATGACACTGTCCATAAGGGCACACTGATACTGCTGGTGACTTCTTCCCATGGTGCAAAGCTCTGCGTGACATACCCTGTTCCTTTTATGTTACCATTCTCTTTTCATGTCACGAGGGGGTAATGAAAAGAGATGAATGTGCCACACAGCTCTGGGTCTATTTCCTTACACCGGATAGCTATCTCCATTGTGCCCGTGCATTTCTCTCTCTTCGGCGGAGAGCTTACCTCCCAGTGTGACATCGTGTGTTCTGCATGGCTTGCTCACGCGCCAGATATCACGGTAGAGAGAGAGAGAGAGAGAGAGAGAGAGAGATAGAGAGAGAGAGAAAGAGACAGAATAGAGAGATTTTAATTTCAGGTTCGTTGATATTCTGTGTCATTGCGGCGCTCTCCTCCCCTGCTGATATCTTATTTCCAGCGGCCTGATAACGGTCAGGCGGTGCTTCTGGCCTTTATCTCTAAATTGAAGAAATGAGAGGAGCGCGGCGGAGGGCCCCTCCCCCCTCCTCCCCTTCCCCCCTCCCTGCTGGGATCCTATTAGCCGCTGCCACAGTCACAGCCGCAGCAGAAGCAACAGCAGTAGCCCACAGGTGTGGCGACGGAGGATGAGACACAGTGAGGGGGGGGGGGGGGGAGAGAGAGAGAGAGAGAAGAGGACAGCTCTCCTCTGTAGCTAGCAGCGAGGGAGAGGGGGACGAGGAGACAAGAAGACAAGGAGCCCTTTCTACTCAGCACTGAGGTAAACAAGGACAGCTCACAAGGAGAGCTGTCGAGGCAAAGATGGAACCCCTCTCTAAAGGCGCTGAGAGTAAAAAAGAGTACGAGCCAGGCACAGAGGAGGAGCAGGCAACAGATGTAGAAACGGACCACTTAAAAGCGACAGAGATGTCAGGGTAGGGAGGACAGTACTGTAGAAAGGACCGCTTACAAGTGTGGAGACAGAGAAGTCTCTCTACAAAGCACTGAGGACACAGAGCCATAGATAGACATTGCTGTATATACTATATATATATATATATATATACTGTATCTATATATATTTCTGTGAGGACAGTGACGAGAGACCTCACAGAGAATACTAAATAGGGTAGCCCACTGGTGAAGATGTGTGCGTAGCCATCGTAAGACAACATGCTCATGCTTTCATGGTGACCTTCTGACCTCCTCCTGACCACCCAGAAGCCAGTTCAATACAGGACAACAACTTCCCTCAAATGTTTTGTGTCTGCAAACAGTTATACAGTAACAGTACTCTAACAATAACACAATAACACAATAATAGTACAATAACAAGCTTCTACAAAGCTACACTCTCTCTCTCTCTCTCTCTCTCTCTCTCTCTCTCACACCCTCTCCCAGTTTTCCCTGTACGTTTCGTCAGGACGTGTCCCTGATGTTCCTCTTTGACTATATTTAACCTGTTTTTTTCCCGTCAGTAGTGTAGTCATTTGGAGCTTGGCCGGGGCGCTGTGGACCTTGCTTGTCTTGGTCCTGCTCAGCGTCTGTGGTCGGGAGAGCTGCCGTTCCCTTCCAGTCAGTGCAGTGGGACACTGTTGGGCGTCATAATTACCGCTCTCCCTCTCAGAGCACTGGCTGTGTTAATGTCCTCACATCTAAACATGTGGAGGAGAGTAGTATGGCTCCCAGGGCACTGGGCCCAAACTCTAAACCCTAAACTCTAAACTCTTCCTCCCGTACTGTTTCTCCATCATCCTTCCCCATGATCTAACATAGAGAGATGAAGTTATTGATTTGTGTGGCTGGGAGGACTGAGAGAAGCCACGCAGCTCCATCTTGTGGATGAAGTGGCGTGTGCAGTGTGTGTGTGTGTGTGCGTGTGTGTGTGTGTGTGTGTGCGTGTGTGCGTGCGTGTGCGTGCGTGTGCGTGCGTGCGTGCGTGCGTGTGTCTGTAAGGATATCATTGTGACACAACTGTTGTTACAGAGTAGTGCATCATCTTAATGCAGTTGTCAGTATTATGGTAATGAACCAGTCTGTAGCGATTAACTATCATTTCAGTGTGTCTTTATTTGTGTTTACTGTACATGCTCTGAATCTCATAGTCTAGAGGCAGATGTTAATGTTTTGATACAGTATCCCACAACTTTATTTCTGTAATACAATGCATCAAGATTTCAACAAGCCAAATTAGTACTGCGCAGGGGACGCTGGTGGAAGTAGAAATCGGAAGAAGGGCTCATTGTAATGCATGGAATGTGTTTGATACCATTCCTCATTCCATGTCATGCATTCCAATGAGCCCGTCCTCCGATTTCTACTTCCCCCAGCCTCCACTGGTATTGAGGGACGACTGTCATGTGGCGGGTTGAGAAACCTGATGTAAGACGTTGTAACGAAATTAGCACAGCCCTTGTAAAGCTTACTGTAGCTTTTCACTTTCCCATTAACAGGTTTTGGGCAATTATCCTCAAATGGGCGCCTTCAGCTGTTTGTGTTTCTGTACAAAGGGAGTACATATGGGTGGCGGTTGTGGGAAACAGAGAGAAGGGGGCTTCTGGTTTAGCATTTTGGTTGCAGCGTTCTGCGTTTCCTCTTTCCCATGTGATAACAGAGCCGTGTGCTGATTGGAGCCCCCGGGGGCCTGCCCCCATGCCCCCGCCACCAGGTTACTGCTATACGTTTCTCCTCTCTCTGGATGTAATTAAGATATTCTCTCAGGTTGTGTTACATGTTAATGATCAGAATTTTGGAATGGGTAGTGTTGACCCTCTTTAGAATCACATGTCAGGTAATTAAGGTGCAAGAGGAAACTTGTTTAACAATACTTAGGCTACACAGCCCCCACGGAGAAAAAAAAGAAAAAAAAAACTTCTGTGTGGAGGCTGTCCTCACCTCCCTCTCTGACCTTTAAAGAGAGATATCCCCCCTCCCCCCTCCCCCCTCCCACCCCCCCTCTCTCTCTCTCTCTCTCTCTTCTACTGCCTGTTATTAGATTTAGGTGTAATGCTCCCGGGCACTGTGGTCTTAACAGCTCTCATTTCTACTAAATCATCTCTCCTCCGCACCATATGCTCTCGCAGGCATGCGCCGATGAATTAGAAAAGCCAGCGATTTGTGATGTGCCGTGATGGGATGGAGAATTCACTCCCGTCCACGTTGATTTTCTCATTCCCTGGCGAATGAGTGATTTTCATATCTTAATGTCCTCTACATCATTCTGTATCTATAGTATATGGTACGGCCCTGTGTCGAATTGTTTCAATTGGCTAAACGTAAATGTTGTTGAAGGACCGTTGGACGTGTCCCGTAAGTGATGGGACTTGAGTGGATTAATCATGCCTATTGTCCGGTTTTCATAATTTGTCATCATCATTGTAGATGAGGTAGTATTCGTTTTACTTGTTCAAACAATGATGCTGATCAGCAATCCATTTTCATTATAGCTGTTCCATCAGCCCACACAGTGTATTAATCAAAGCACATACATACCGTAGCGGTACTTGACAAAACCACTCTAACAGAGTATTATACATCAATCTTAAATGGTACCCACCCCTCACACTAACAGCATTACATTATCACAACGTTGTCACACGGTAATGTCATGACCAACCTTCTCACAACCTTTCTGTAATGTTGTGACAACGTATTTTGTTCTTGATAGGCCAGTTCCTTATGAGGGGTAGCAAAAAAAAAAAAAAAAACCTGGATCCAAGCCCCTCCATTTTGCCTCTCGCTTGTGGCGGGAGTAGCTGTCTGATCACAGAGCCGTTGAGGCAGTAGTTTTGTCACTGTAGGGCACACTCAACATCAAGCCCCATTGAAACGCTCCAGGATGGCCAATTGAGGAAGGCCAGAGAGAGAGAGAGAGAGAGAGAGAGGGAGGGCTGCCTCTCCTGACACAAAGACCAGCCTTGGACTCGCAGCCAATTAGCCTTGACATTAGCCATTCACTGGAGCTAACTGGATTATGGCCTTTATAAAGAGATTAGGGTTCTTAGACAACCAAGAAACAACCAAACAGCCCTCAGGCAGCAACCCGGCTCCGACCGCTGGCGTTCTGGAGAATTGTAGAGTATATCAATGAAAATTGCCCACTACTGTGCATAGATGGGCAGACAAACATATTTAGTATTGTATTGTATTGTACTGTCCATCTTTGAGGACATTGGGATTAAACTGGTCTCTGTCTCCAGCTGCTGTGTCTGTCATAAGCAAGACTAGAATCAGACTTCTATTGTGCTTACTCCTCAACAAAGCCCTGCCCATCCCATCCTTGGATGAAAGAGTTGTGTTTTCTACTTCAAAGGATGTTTCTCTGTCTTTGAGTTTAGTCACACACACACACTCACACACACACAC
>NC_139669.1:13304562-13307062 GCF_951799395.1 Argentina silus
TACATGCACACGCACACGCACACACACACATACACACACACACACTCTCTCTCTCTCTCTGTCTCTCTTTCTCTATTGCAGCATGTTTTTGATAAGGGACATGAAGTGGGACAGAGGCTGTTGTGACGAGGACAATGTTGAATATAATGGAAAGAAGCGTGCATGATGGTTGAGGGTTGAGGTTTTGAACAGCCACTGGTTTCGGTTGGATCCATGTTGAAACTGAACTTCTTCTCCTTCCACTTCTGCTGTGTTACTTTCCCTCTTGTCTTGAGAGGGAAAGAGATTTTAGAACCAGTAGAAACCTGCATTGCTGTTGTCAATGTCGTTCAATGTTTATTCAGCATCTGGAACTCGATAGGATCAACTTGGATCATATTTACCAGTAAAGCCTTTAACTCTCTGCCGTGTGTGTGTGTGTGTGTGTGTGTGTGTGTGTGTGTGTGTGTGTGTGTGTGTGTGTGTGTGCGCGTGCGTGCCCGCCCGCCCGCCCGCCCGCCTGCTCTGAGGACGATTTCTCCTTGCAGCCCCAGCTCTGATATCCTTGAGTGTGTTGCTAGGCTTTTATCAGTAATATGTTTTGGTGCTGCCAGTTTGTCTGGACATGGGAGGCTTTAATGGAATCAATAGGAGATTTATAGCAGCCATCCGGGGAGTCAGAAAGAGGAGGGCGAAAGGAAAATAAAATTAATGAAATTTGCAAGCAGATTGTCAGTGTCAGGAGACTGATGCACTCCCTCCTCCCCCACAAATGCACTACGTGTGCGTGTTTGTGTGCATGTCTGTATGTGTGTGTGTGTGTGTGTGTGTGTGTGTGTGTGTGTGTGTGTGTGCGTGTGTGTAATTGTCTGCGTACAGTGTGAGCGGGTGGGTGGTTCGGTTATTACAGTGTGTGTTGTCTGCAGGTCTTTTTAACTCTGAGGCGGGAAGCCAATCTCCGCCAGATGATAGCATCGTCTCTTCTGAAGGTGGAGATCTGACTCACCTAACATAACATGACAGAACACACTCAGGATACACCATGTAATAGAGCGCAGACACAGAGATGCCAACAAGACTGTGTAATGTACTCTGTAGGACTAGTGGGCAGATGTTCTTATCTCACATGATAAAGAACAGCAGTGTCCTCCCCATATCAAATATCATTAGCAATCAGAATAAGTGTCTGAAGCTCTTTTTTTGGTGCAACAAAATAGCCCAACAGATATACATACTGTAATAACATGAACTGAACCACTCCTCTTGTTTCTGGAATATGTTGAGGGTTAAAGAAAGTTGTTCTAACACATTAAGTTTTAATACGCCAGAATATTGATGCCTGCCAATGTTGGCGCTTCCCTACTCGACCCATTATAGTCTGCATATGTTAGGGTTAGGGTTAGTTGTTAGGGTTAGGGTTAGTTGTTAGGGTTAGGGTTAGTTGAAGGTTGTGCAACACGGCACAGAGAGGCTGTATTTCAAAATGCCACTTATTTAGCTTGGATGATTTCCTTTTTGTCTGTACGATGAAGAAAAAGCCCAACGAGTAAACAAAACAATAAAACATTTATTAGCGTTGGAGGTCCTTTTAAGCTCTGCCTTTCCCCCATGGCACAGAGAGAACAGGGAGCCTCGCCTCGCTCCACTCATGAAACATTTACAAACTGGAGGCGAAGAAAAGGGGAAACAAAATTGGAGAATTATCTGTTTAGCATTTTCTCCGTCAATGTCAGCATGAGAGCAATGAGAAGGCAGTCAGGAGAAGAATGAATTATTGCAGAATGTGTCGGAGGTATAAACATGAGACATATTTTCCGGCTGTGCCGCGTGTTAAAGTATCGTCCTGTGAGTTACAGCATGCTCCTCGACTGTTTGCCTTCTTTGTGCATGTAGTGTAGCGTGCCACATACTTCCAGTGAAGTATACTGTACACAAAAGCTCATGCTTTTCATATCACGTCCAGGAGAAACTGGAGCCCTGCATCTCTTTTCAAACAAAAGAACGGGGGCCAAAAAATGCAAGGCCATTGAAAACGTCAAACGCAATAAAGCCAAAGTCAACGTTGAATTCAATGTATTCGTTATTCAAAACGCAACGCTCCAATTAAGATTTCTTGCACTAATAAAACTTGAGTGGCTCCCCAAATAACATACATCAAATTTCCATCTACAGCTTAAAAAGGGGGGAAGGGGGGGGGGGGGGGGGGTTTACCCACTACCCAATAAATACTGTTTTTATAATACACTAGGAGGACATGGCTGGGAATACTCTAGTAAATACATACTTATGGGCTCTGGGTGCAGAGTGGCTGAGCTGGCAGAAGTCCATGGTGTAGTTGGATGTTTGCCTGATTGTTTATCAGTCGAATTGGTTGTAGCAAGGTCAGCAGGGTTCAGCCCCATTGGTGGTCTCTCTTTGTTGTATGGAGCGGGCATGACTGGGAGACAGACACCCCTGATTAGCCAGCCAGATATTCCGTATCTCATTTGTTTCCCTCCTCTGGACCTGTAATTGCATTCAA
>NC_139669.1:13309562-13312695 GCF_951799395.1 Argentina silus
GAGAGAGAGACGGACGGCCAATCAAAGCAGACCCCGTGTAATAGCGATTAGCACAGTTAGCCACGGCTATTGTTTCAGCTGGTGATGGCACATTTTTTTCAGCTGTTTTGTTGTAAAACACAGAGAGTGGGAAGGGAGGGGGGAGGGAGGGGAAGGGGCAGGGGATGCTTAGAGGGGGGTCCTCTAAGCATCCTCTAAGGGGCAGCGGATGCTTAGAGCAGTCCCCCCCCCGCCCCCGCCCCCTCCCCAACTCCCTCATCCTGCTCAGGACACTTCCAGCCCCACCAAGGTGACTCCTCCATTTTCCCAAAGAAAAACTCTGACAGGTCCCAGTCGGCCAATGCATTGATTTTCTCATATGTTCTCTCCACCCCCCCCCCCTCCCCTCCCCTCCCCTCCCCTCCCCTCCCCTCCCCTCCCCTCCCCTCCCCCTAATGCTGTCCTTTTGTACCAGGGCTATAGTAGTAGGGACACACTCTCTCCCTCTCTCTCCGCACACACACAGTAACCCCACTCTCATGTCCCCGAGCAGCATGGCTTTATTAACCTCTGAGTTCCAGTCACTCTCTCCTCCCCCTGCATCACGTTGACATTCTGCTCTGTTTAAAAAAAAAAAAAAAAAAAATGTGCCAAGAAACTGGCGAGGGCTGTTATTGCAGCCTGTTACTAAACAAATGAGACAAATATGTCACATGTCTGAATAGGTCAGAGCAGAGCAGACGGGGATGAGTGTATCTGGGGTTTCTGGGCGTCCTGCCGTTTTATTCCCGTTCTCTCTCTCTCTCTCTCTCTCTCTCTCTCTCTCTCTCTCTCTCTCTCTCTCGGCTGGTTTCTGTTAAGTGTCAGCTCCACTCACACACACACACACACACACACACACAGACACACACACACACACACACACACATACATACACACACGCACACGCACACGCACACTCTGCTGACTACTGTATCTGTCAATCTTAGATAGAATCTGTCCATCTGAAAATGGGGTCCGCTGACTGGACGGGACAAAATGGCCGGGTGCTACTGTGTAGGTCTCCATGCTTCAGCTATCTGCTAAAGCACGACCAACAGTGACTCAGACACACTCACTTTCATTTTGCTTTGGTTTTTAAAGGATAAGGCCCCCACTCACATGTAAACATGTTTTTGAGGGGTTTATTTCTAATCACCTTGTTTTTCTTTGTGTCTTGTTTTTAAGGTGCGAATAAGATCAGTCGATGATGTATTTAACCGTGTAGCATACTGTGCAATGTATGTCTCTATTCTGTGTAGTACATCATACTATACATTATTCAGTACTATACAGTATATACTATACAGTATATACCATGATGCATAGCATCCAGTAGCTCCTGCAGGGTACGGTGGCCTGCTGCCTGCAGACGAAGCCTCCGCTGGGTTGACAGTGAGTTATTGGCCCTCTAGGACGTTACCACGTTGTCATCTCTCTGGTCTAAGTACTGAGGGCTCACACATGCTATATCAACACAACGCAAAGGGTGATTGAGAGTCAACAGCTCTGCAGCTTGTTGGTAAAACAATGCGAGGGCATAACTCACCAACCCCCGGCTGTCTTAGAGCTGCCTCTTCCTAGGTCTCCCCTCTACCCTCCCCCCTTCTCCAGCACCGTGTCTCTTTCAGTCTCTTTCAGCCTCCCCCTAGCCTCCTCCTGCCCCCCCCCCCTCCCCAGCCCCCACACCCCCATCTCTAGTTCCCCCCATTTCTTCCCCGATCTCCCCCAACCCCAAACTCCCATCTACCCCTACCTTCCCCCCTTGCCCCCCCCCCCCTTTTTCCTCCGCTCGTAAAAAACACTGCCCGTGTCATGCTCCCCTACCCAGAATGCTGTGCCAGCGCCGACCGTTTGTTTGAGTTATGGGCGCCGCGTGAGGCGAGAAGGTGCGGGCGCAGACCGTGTTTTACGACCACCTCGGAACCAAAGACGTGTCAACGCAGATGCCGGTGCTCAGCATTTTATGCCACCCACTAATCCCGGTTCACCACTCCGGGGCGCAGATTAGCCGGCCTCGACAAGCACCGCAGGGCCCAAACAGACAAGACAGACAGACAGACAGACAGACAGACAGACAGACAGACAGATAGATAGAGAGACAGATAGTCAGACAGAGAGATAGAGAGAGAGACAGACAGAAAGAGAACGATGGACTGACAGACAGCGTCAGAGACAGAGAGGGAAAGGCAGACAGACATAGAGAGAGAGAGAGAGAGAGAGAGAGAGAGAGAGAGAGAGACATCAGGTCACTGGGTCCATATCCATCCTTAGAGGAGAACACTGAGCCTGTCCTCTACGCTCCTAATCAGGACATTTCCTCTCTGTTATTTATCTCCATCTCCCTCCTCCTCCTGAAGCCCAGTGGCAGTGCTTGCCTGGAAGGCACTCAAACCCCAAACACCCGCTCACACACACGCGCACACACACCCACACACCCAAACACACACACACACACACACACACACACACACACACACACACACACAACACACACACACACACACACATACACACACAGACACACACACACACACTCACACACACCCCAGGACTAATCCGTTCATTCACTTGTTGTCTTAGCTGATGAACGTCCATCACACCGCTTCTCCAAATTAATTAGTTTTAGCATCCTGCTCTCTCTGACAGATTAATAGAGGGTGGACTGTGTTTGTCTGTATAGGCCCAGGGTGCTCTCTCTCTCTCTCTCTCTCTCTCTCTCTCTCTCTCTCTCTCTCTCTCTCTCTCTCTTTCTCTCTCTCTCTGTCTCTTCCCCTCTCTCTCTCTCTCTCTCTCTTTCTTTCTCTATCTCTCTTTCTCTCTTTCTCTCTCTCTGTATATATATATATATATATATATATATATATATATATATATATATATATATATATATATTTATATATACTTTCTCTCTGTCTCTCTGTCTCTCTCTCTCTCTCTCTCTCACCCCATATTTCATCCTTTCATATTTCTCCAGATTGGTGGCTGGCAACACGGGAGCATCAAACTGCCAATAGTGCTTACGGCTGGGATGATTAAGGGACCAATGTAATTAGATTGGAGGAAATTAAATTTGGGACCTCTGTTTCACTACCAACATCCATTACATATGTGA
>NC_139669.1:13312895-13375395 GCF_951799395.1 Argentina silus
GTGAGGTCACCATCTCTCTGTTCAATTCAATTCAATTCGGTGATGCTTTATCGGTGTGACCTACCAAGGAACATTTTGACAACGTGCACATTACATTCGTAACTGATGAAGCTACATCGTAATAAGGGAAAGCTTTTTTTGAAGTAAGATATGGACATGTGACTTCTGCTCTGCTCCAACCCCCCACCCCACCCCACCCCTAAACAAAAACGTTGTCTTTATGTTCCCAGGGGACTTGTGTGAGGAGGTGGTGGACCCCTGCATGCAAGGTTTCGACCCCTGCCAGCACGACTCCAAGTGTGTCCTTCAGAACAGAGGTTACAGGTGAGTGGCCAGCAGCTCTCATGGGGGCGGGAATAGGTCAGAGGACAGAGGTCACCGGCCCCACAGGAAGTCGATACCCGGCGAGACACGTCAACCTAACTCCCCCATCACAACCTGTTCCTCAAAACCAATATCCAGCTCTTTCATGGCTCAAACCAGAAACAAACCAGTTTACTTGGCTGTGCTGTTCAAAATCACACTTTCGACCAGGCTACTGTTGTAAAAAATGCTTCCCGTTGAACATTTGGGAATAGATAAACGTAAAGTAACGTAAACATAAAGTAATATAGTTCCAAACCAGTTGAAACAGGCCGGTGGGGGGTTATGGAGAAAGTTACTGTTGTAACATTTGGTTTCCTTTGTTCCTGTTTCCTGTTTCCTGTCAGGTGTGAGTGTCTTCCAGGGTACGTGGGCCAGCACTGTGAGCAGGACTACAACGACTGTCTGGAGAACAAGTGTCAGCACGGCGCCGAGTGTGTGGATGCTGTCAACGGCTACACCTGCGTGTGTCAGGAGGGCTTCAGGTGAGAACACGGTACCCCATCACACTGCACACTGGTCTGATGTAGTCTCAATGCAGCTGGCTCCTCAATCCCCCTCCCTGCCTCGTCAGTCACCGGCTGTTGCGCACACACACACGGACGCAAGCAGGCGCGCGCACACACACACACACACACACACAGACACACACATACAGAAAATCTCACGCACACACACACATACACACACACACACACACACACACACACACACACACACACACACACATACAGAAAATGTCACGCACACACACACATACACACACACACACACACACACACAGCCAGAATGAGAGGAGCTACAGATGGTACTTTATTATACGCCACTTGGCTGTCTGGTCTGAGGCCTCTCCGCTTGGCTGTGTCCGTTCGTCTCGGCGGTGCGGCGTGGCAGATGAAGCTCCATGTGGCTAATTATAGCTCTCTGAGTGTGGGAGCGGCCTGTGGACGTGGGTGGGAGACATTCATGAGGCGTCACTGCCAACAAACAGCAGGATCACACCAAACAACATGGCCGCCGCCTCCGAGCCTAGCTGATGTCTCTGTCTGGAGCTTGTTATTGTTGTTTGTTGTTGTTTGTTGTTGTTGTTGTTGTTGTTGCGCCAGATCGAGGCGGTTGTGCGTGTCGTCATGCTCCTTGTGTCTTTGTAGTGGAGTGTGTGTTTTATGGTAAAGCGCGGTAGCTTCGTTCAGAAGACACGGGGATGTATTGTGTTTTGTTATATCGAGGCACTCTTCTGCCTCCGCAAGAATAATTCGGAAAATATCTAAACGTTCATATTTAAGACATGCGTGGAGGTACAGTGCATCACGTAACACACTCACTTTCCTCCTTTCCAGCGGTCTCTTCTGCGAGAACCCGCCCCCTATGATCCTGCTGCAGACCAGCCCGTGTGATCAGTCAGAGTGCCAGAACGGCGCCCAGTGTCTGGTGTTGGAGGGCGAGCCCGTGTGCCGCTGTCTGCCAGGCTTCTTCGGCGGCAAGTGCCACAAGATGGTGACGGTCCACCTGCTGGGCAAGGAGGCCTACGTGGAGCTGCCCAGCGCCAAGCTCCGTCCCTCCGTCCACATCTCCCTGCAGGTAGGACCCTTCACACCGTCGCCCCACCTGCATGTCACACGCATGTCACATGTATGTGCTGTACATCCATCTAGTGGTATTTTTTTAATATAATATTAATATTTTCTGTAGCGCCCTAAAAAATCCCATTCTTTAAGAAAAAAAAGGCATCACACTACGCCCTGAAATGAAAGCCGTTTGTGGTGATAAGAGTGGAATTTAGTGAGTCTTTCCTCAACACATCTTAGGACTTAATCACAGACACTCACCAAAGTGTTGCTCACCGGCCCCTTCCACACACCACTTAGACCATATAATGTTGCCCCCTTGGGAAGGTTAGGAGGGAGTGCTATGAAAAACGATCCCCCCCCCCCCCCTCCTCTCTCTCTCTTCGGTCTCCCCCTGCCATCTACAGCGTGGCGTCTGAACCCACACAGGGCACGGTCAGTGACGGTCGGTGATGGTGTGACATTATTAGAATGTCACCTTTTGTTCGCTAGCATGAATAATGTGTCCGTAGAGGATATCTATTATGGTAATAGAGCTGTGGCGTTAGCCGCGGCGCGCGGTTATCAGCGTAATCAACAAGATTGAGTCGCGGCGAAGGTTGCCTCTCCGAACTACAAATGAGCCAATGTGCTCGTCGGCAAGGTAGGTGAGGAGGATGTAATGTTAATTAAAAAGGAGGGGTAAAAATAGCTTGTTCTTAATCTCTGTGCGAAAAGGTGATGCAATGTGACTTTGAGTCTCGGACATTGGAGACTAAAGTAGCTGGGCAAGATGAGGAGGTTTCTAGAAACGGTTGGGTGAAATGTCTTTTGCTTTTTTGGATACAGAAGTCTACCTCCATCGTTGATACTGTACATTCCAGCGCGCAACATGGAAAGCATTACGCTATTTCAGATACCTAAAATGGGAGAATAGTGGTTCAAATCAAGGACGCGTCCAGTTGCTTGTCCAAGTGGCGACCAAGCAAAGCAAACATATCCGATAGCGTCTGTTTCCACTTGGAGAGGTCCTACACAGTTGTATATTCCCTTAAGTGCTAGGTACTGTACGGAATATTTCCCCTCCCTTTTCTGAAAGGAATCCTAATTGATATCCAACACCTGCTTTTCCAGAGTGTGGGCAGACTCGGGCCAAGCAGCTCCCAGGGTTCTGGCTGGCGTCCGTTAGAGCCAAACTAGTGAAAACTCTCCAGAGTCCTATTGGACTCTGGGTAAAAAAAAAAAAAAAAAAAAGGACCTCCACACTCCATAAATCGCTGCTTTCTCTCTCTCTGTCTCTCTCGCTCTGCTGTTAAAATGGGGGACCGCAGTAGTCTCTCCTCCAGCAGCTTGTTAGCAGGTGTCCTGTTTGATTCGGGCCGCTGAATGATGGAGTGTTAAGTGCTTAGCCCTACGGCCGTGTTTCCACTTGGTTAGTTTGCGTAACTGCGTGGCGTGTGTCTTGTTCAGTGTGTGTGGGAAGAGACGGTGTTTGTCCTCGTTTGTGTCTGCTCAAAGCAGACTTACTGACTCCCTCTCTCTCTCTTTCTGTTCCTTTCTATCTTACATTCTCTCTCCCTATTTCTCTCTCTCTCTCTCTCTCTCTCTCTCTCTCACTCAATCTCTCTGTCCCTCCCTCCCTCCTCCCTCCCTCCATTTCTCTCTCCCTCTACAGGTGGCTTCAGATAAGGACAACGGTATTCTGCTCTACAAGGAGGATCATGATCCTTTAGCTCTGGAGCTGTACCAGGGTCACATCCGTCTCATCTACGACATCGCAAACTACCCCCCAACTACTGTCTACAGGTTAGGATACACACACACACACATACACACACACACACACACGCACGCACGCATGCAGAGACATGTCTTTTTATTTATTTTTTGACATTTTTGACATTTAGCAGACATTTGTCTAAAGTAAGTGAATCATCTATACATCAATCATCATAAAAAACACACACACACACACACACACACACACACACACACACACACACACACAGTAAATATCCCAAACTATTTTCTCTGTCCACTAACAGACTTTGTGAAAATGTCCCAACCGCCTTACCTCTGCAACAAAAGTCTACTGCCTCTCCATGTTAAACCTCTCACAAAAGCCCCCATTCATCACGACTCAGGGCCAAAGACCCTTATAAGCCATCGAGGCACTGACCAGCTTAACGTATGATCCCTCTAATACTGTGGCATATGATAAAACCTGCTCTAGGTTACCATCAGTGGAGGCTGGTGGAGGTAGAAACACAACATGTTTCAAACCTTTCCTCATGCAATTCCATGCATTACAATGAGCCCGTCCTCCGATTTCTATCGCCGCCAGCCTCCCCTGCCTGTTTGTCTTTCCCTCCGGTGGGGGAGAGCCCCCACTGTTCTAACCTAAACACTACTCCTTCTCTCTGGCCTTCCCTCTGTCTAGCTAGCAGCTAGCCGCCGTGGCGCAGGGCTACGCTCAACTGAGCCCCTCAGATACACATAGCAGCTCTCTCCTGGGCTATCTCTCCCCAGACGGACCGCTGAGGGCTTTGTTGAGTCTGTCCCTACTGGTCCCTGTCTCCGGCCTGGTGGGCTAGCTTAGGTTAGAAAGGGGAGTTCAGTCCCTTTACTGTGGTCTCATAGCCCTGAGCTAGACACACACACACACATGCACACACACACACACACGCACACACACGCACATACACACACACATAAACTCTCTCTCTCTCTCTCTCTCTCTCTCTCACACACACACACATACACACACACACACACACACACACATAAACTCTCTCTCTCTCTCTCTCTCTCTCTCTCTCTCTCTCTGACACACACAGACACACACACACACACACACACACACATAAACTCTCTTTCTCTCTCTCTCTCTCTCTCTCTCTCTCTCTCTCACACACACACACACACACACACACACACACACACACACACACACGCACACATATAACCACAGAGACACACACGCTGAGCTGACCCCAGCGCCTCTGTCTGTGCCAGATTTGTTGCTATTGATCCGAGCGGTGTCTGGCTGCTCCTCTGTGCAGAGGGGACTCTTTGCTGCCGGCCCCAGGCGGGGAGGGGATCGATCGGCCCATCAAGGAGCTGCCCAGTAGAAAAATAACAGCTCCTCCCCAAGATGTGCTTGTTCACTCTGAGATCATCTTCATCAGCCACTGTATTGTACCCGGTTTTTTTGTGAGGGATGGGGGACAGGGGACTGGGGGCGGGGGAGGGGGCGGGAGTTATTCATACTATTGCCTTGTTTTTAGAAGGTATCGTATCGACAATGATGTTCTGTTAAGGGGCTGAATAGTTGAAATAAAGACATGCTCAAGGAAGTCTCAGTGCTTGAGCGTGGCACTCTCTCCCTCTCTCTCTCGTTCTAGTCGCTGTTCTCCGCCAGAGTGATGTAGCGCTGTGTGGCTTTGGCCCAGCCGAGCCCCATTGTCTTTGGGAAGCAGAACGAGGGATGGGAAGGATGGGGTGAGCCAGAGGAGAGGAGAGGGGATGGGAAAACAGCCCTCAGAGCGAAGAAGAGGAATTACCTCGGTCTGTTGCTATTAGCCTGACATGGGCCATGACACCGCCAGGCACAGCACAGTGGAATGGATAGTGTTAGCATAATGGAACCAGAGTAGGCCTCAGTCGGAGCCAGGGGCTCAATTTAACATGGGTCCCCACCCAATAATTGTGTTTATGGGTGAACTGTCAGGGGATGTTCCCTTAGATGAAGTTGAGCTGCTGTGTGAAAGGTGGAGATTGAGGTTGACCTTCACTGGGTCGGTGCATTCCTGAGCCCCCCCCCCCTGCCCCCCCCCCCTCTCTCTCTGCTTGAGCGGCTCACGACGGGAGCGCAACTTCAAATGGAGGGTGGGTCGTAAAGACGCGGCGGGAGGGGTTGTGGGGCAGGAGGGGAGTGGGGGGTGTGGAGGAAGAGGATGTTTCCTCTCCTGCAGCTCTTCTGGATGCCTGCAGGCTCCCCCCTGCCCTGCTGCGTCACAGCACACGCTGTGGGGGGAGGGAGGGAGTCGGACGGACCAATATCCAGTTACACAGACATACACACACACACACACACACACGCACACATCTGGAGCAGGAGGAGACAGGAGAGACAGCTCCAACGGAGAGGAGAGAGCACAGGGAGGAGAAGAGAGAGGGGTGAAGGGTGGAGGAGAGGTAATCACATGGGAATGAAGGGATTGTGGGTGGGTGGAGGAGTAAAACAGAAAAGAAAGGGAGAGTGGGCTGAGCTCAGAGGAAAGTGACAGATCAGACTTAGTCTGTGTGAAGTGAGGGGGGGGGGGGGGGGGTGGAGTCATGACCTGCATCACATGATTGGTGAGGGGGAGAGAGAGAGGGATGAGAGGGAAAGAGAGAGAGAGAGAAGGAGAGAGGATGGAAGGTAAAGGTAACTGAAGATAGAAGGGGAGGGGAGAGAGTGACAGGGAAAGATAGGAGAAGGATAATGGGAGAGAGAGAGAGAGAGAGAGAGAGAGAGAGAGGGATGAGAGGTGGAGGTAACAGGGGACAGGCCCTTTGGCCATCAGAGAGGTCTCATTAACATGAGATGAATGCCTGGGTCCATACGCCTTGTTAATGTCCTGCCCTTTACTAAATGCCACACTAATCCCTCTATTAGTTTTAGGGACCACGTCTGCAGTTATTCAGGAACGAGGGATGATGGAGGAAAGAAGGAGGGGAGGAAGGAGGGGAGGTATGGGGGGGTTGCATGGTAACATCACAGGAAATTGAAGGAGAACTTTACAATTGCGTCCCTTCTGCCCATGGATACAGTACATTATAGTCCCAAAAGGGCAATCTCCACGGTTTAAACCTTCAAGAGAATACCTTCAAGTATTGTCCATGTATTCTCTCTCTCTCTCTCTTCTCTTCTCTCTCTGATCCACTCAGCGTCAGTAGAAGATGTCTGTGATTGGAGTGCCACACTAGAACAGAATGGAGTGTCTTTTATCAGGCTGAGTCATAGAGGGACAAACACAGGCAGTATAGGAACACATTGGCGTAGCTGGCATAGGCCATAGAGGAGGGGGGGGGGGGGGGGGTGGAGCGAGAGGAGAGAGAAAGAGAGAGAGAGAGGAGGGAGGGAAGGAGCAGAGATTAAAGGAGAGGACAGAGATATTAAGGGTTGCTACAGCAAGCCAGCAACCTTCTTTGAGAACAGACACACACTCATACATACACACACACACACACACAAACAGGCGGCTCACAGGACAGCGCAGTATAACTCAGACAGTGTTGTGATGTTGTGTTTCGGCTACTGCAGCAACGTCCCCCAGAGGTCAGGACAGGGGAATGGAGTGTGGATGTGAGTGTGTGTGACATCTGGGCAGATAGATACACCAGCACCATAAAGGAGACCATGTTTAGCTCTGTCGTCTCGGCCAAGCGCAAGTCTACTCCTTTCAAGGGCATAGCTGACAACACAGGGCTGCTTTTCCACCTCGAGCAGTTGAAGATGGTTTAGATAGCTCCACAGACCCCTGTCACTAAGAGGAACCAGGCCCAGACAAGGCAACGTTGTCCCCCATTCCTGAGACCCCATACACTAAACAAGCTTGTAGCTCACCAGGACTCTTCTAAAGAAAACCTAATTGAGGTTGCAGCTGCAATCTGGAACTTTGTTAGCTGCCTGTCTGCATAACATCAATTGAAACCATGTCTGGTTTTAAGGGCTACATTGTAAGCAAATGATAGTGCTGGGTAATTTAATTTGGGAACGTAAATAGGTCTACCGGGTAGCTATTCCAGAAATCTTTCCCTGAGATAAAGGCACCGGTAATTGTTTCTAAGTTGCGTGTATGTGTCGTTTATAATGCGGTTTGTTCGGTTGGGGGAAAACAAAGTATTTGATTCTGTAGCTTGACAGGAAATTGACTTCCCGCGACGTGAAGTGGGACACGAGGCTCGGTGAAATCTGTGACGGCTCTCTGTTTGTTTTTATTGAATTCCATAATGGGGCCGCTTTAAAAGCTAATACTCAGGCCCGGGGCACACATCAAAGGCTGCCGTCCCCCCTCCTCCAAAACATATCATTGCCTCTGGAAAACTTCAGCTTGTCAAAACACAGACAAAGCCCCAATATTGGCAAAAGCTGTGAGGAAACTGGACTCTGCTCTGAATCTGCTGCACACCTCTGTGGACCTGGACTCTGCTGCCCCTCTGTGGTCGTCTGGTGTCACAGCAGGCTCCAAGTTCCTCTGTGTATCGCGTCACTTCACATGTCTTCTCCAGAGAGCATTAGCACCTTGTAGTGAGGGTTTGTCATTCGAAAGAGATACATGCAGAAGTAAGCCACTTGACAATTTTCTGTAGACCCTCTGCCTTCCCCTCCCCCCCCCCCCCTTCTCCCCCCAAACCCTCTTCTCACCCCAAACTCTTCTCACCCCCCTTTCGGCGAGGATGTGGGCTTTCAGAGTGCTGCTAATGAAAGACGGCTGTCAAAACCAGAGACAGTGGATGAAAATGTCATTAAAGTGTAATAAAACCGGACTTCCACGGCGGTATTTATGTATCGAATGGAGAGACTGGCGGGGCGGAAGGGGGAGGGGGAGGGGGAGGGTGGGTGAGAGGGGGGACGGGGGGGGGACAGGGGGGGATGGCGGTCTTGCAGGCAGACTGTTCGTTGTGTTGGTTGCAAAAAAGGTCTGCTTTCAGACGGAGAATTGAGTTACGGGCCCATAATGCGAACCACACATGAGTCTGGCGGTCGGGTCTAAGTTGTGCCAAGACCTTTTTCCAACCGTGGCCCAGTGCTGAGCTACGTTAGGTGGGGGTTGCGTGTCCTCACCTGTTGTCTTCTTGACACGCTCAGGACACCATCTGTCCCAACACGGGTCAGTCGTGATCATCGCCACAAGGATTCTCACTTGATTCACTGTTGTTTTCTGGCTGACATGTTTGGCCTGTGTTGCAGGAAGCAGTCAGGTTCCTGTCACTGCGCCACCTGTGGGCCATGGGGGAGTAGTGCATGTTCTGTCTGTGGCATGGCCTGCCTCCATAACTCACACTACATTTCTCCTGGCTGTTCATGCAATTACACTGCGATTGGACTGCTCTAGCAGCTGTCAGTCAAACATCTTATAACCAGCCAATAGGGGAGCCGTGGAAGAGAGGAGGAGCTTTGATGTTATGCTGTTTTTGGAAGAGGACCACAACCCAACAGCGGCTACAGTGGGTTCTCTCTGTTTTTGCTGTTTCTCGTTTTTCCCTTCTTATTTGGGTTAGGGGAGGAAGAGCTTGTTGTTGGGGCTGAGGAGAGCAGGGGGGGACAGAGGGAGCCGCACTCAACTTAACCACCCCGACCCCAGACCGCTCTCTCTCTCTCTCTCTCTCTCTCTCTCTCTCTCTCTCTCTCTCTCTCCCATGCTTCCAGAGAAAGGGCTTGCCAAACCACTGTCTCTAGCTGTCTGTAGCTGCCTGCCTGTCTTCCCTCCAGGAATAACCCTCTCCAGTTAGCTAACCTCTCAGTGCTGCTCTCAGCCTGAACCCATCTGGCCCCCCTACCCACCCACCCACCCACCACCACCACCTACCACTCAACCACCCCCCCACTCTCCTCACCGGGGCACGGGGGTCCCGCAAGGTCACCACCCCGAACAGCCTCAGACAAAAACACAACTTCTCCTGTTAATAGCACTCAAAGAGAGCTCTGGAACAAATCAACAGACAGAAACACATGGTGTGGTCCTCTACTGTACAAACCCAGTAGTACAGAATGTATCGTATGAAAGCAATGCCATTCTATCTCTCCTACCGTTGTCTCCCTCTCCCATGAGGTCATCATGCAAGAACTGCCATAGTCCTGCTAATGTCTGTTTTTAAATGAGTGTCCTTTTCTCTCCCTGTGTGTGTGTGTGTGTGTGTGTGTGTGTGTGTGTGTGTGTGTGTGTGTGTGTGTGCATGTGTGTGTGTGCCTGCGTGTGTGTGTGTGTGTGTGTGTGTGTGTGTGTGTGTGTGTGTGTGTGTGTGTGTGTGTGTATACAGCGTGGAGTCAGTGAATGATGGCCTGTTCCACCTGGTGGAGCTGCTGATCCAGAACCACTCTCTCAGTCTGGTGGTAGACAACGGTTCCCCCAAGAGCCTGGGCAAACTGCCCCGCCAGCCCTCCGTGGACCATAACACCCAGCTCTACGTCGGAGGTACGGCAGCATCCCCGGCAGCTTGGCCCGTACACAGCAGCTACACTGACCTGACATACTGGCCTACACTTTAGTTTACAGTACGGAAATCACCAGGTGTATACTTAGTTATGACATGTTTGTTAACCTGCGAAGTCCTGATGTGTTTACGTATTATGGTATATTGATTACAACACGCGTCATAGCTTTCATCTGGGAGTTACCAAATGTGATTATTTGGTCATTTGATTATTTCGTTATTTCAATGAATGGTTAACACTATAAAAAAAAAAAAAACATTGTTAGCATATGATTTCCTAATACATTGTACAGTGCAATAGGTAACCATTAGTAACAGAACTCTAAAACAAAGTGCAACCATATTTGTTATGCTATATCTCACGTTCGGCAACTTATTGTCCCACAAGGTGACCCTCTAACAGATGTCAGCTCGTCCTGTACTTATTCTCTCGTCTTCCCCCTATCCTCCTCTCCTCTCCTCATCCCCCATCCTCCTCTCCTCTCCTCATCCCCCGTCCCCCCGTCCTCCTCTCCAGGCGTGCCCTCAGCGGTGGTGGCGTCCGGGCTGCGATCAGGCCCAGACAGGAGTCCTCAGGCCTTCAACGGCTGCATCCACAACGTCAGGATCAACGGAGAGCTCCAGGACCTGGGGGCAGCGGCGGGCTCGCCACGCCTGGCAGAGGGCATCCTGCCCGGGTGCCACTCCTGCAGCGTGTGTGCCCAGGGCGCCTGTCGGCAGGGGGGGGAGACGGGGGTCACCTGTGAGTGCCCGTCCAGCCGCAGCGGGCCGCTGTGTGACCAGAGGAACGCGCCCAGCCCTTGTCAGGCCAGCAGGTGTGTTGCCTTCTGACTCACCTGCTTAGAGTCCTCATGAGCTGTCCCGTCACACACACATACACACGCACACGCACACGCACACGCACACGCACACGCACGCACGCACACACACACACACACACACACGCACACACACACACACACACAGTGCATTCATACTTACTCTACTCAAATGGACACTCCAATTAATGAGAAGACACTTACTCATATAGCTAAACATCACTAACACACACACACACATTTCACACACATTTGATTTCATCCAGTAACTGTTCCACCCTGTTCCCCTCCCCAGGTGTGTCCACGGCCTGTGTGTGCCTAAGGGCCAGTCCTACAGCTGCCAGTGTGCCGAGGGCTACACAGGCCAGTACTGTGACAGGAGAGAGGAGCCTCCGGCCTGTAGGGGGCACCATTGTGGCCAGGGGGAGTGTAGAGTGGCAGAGAGCGGTGAGCCTGCATGTCACTGCCAGCCCGGCTACACTGGCCCGACCTGTGACACAGGTGAGACACACACACCTACAGTACAATACACACCACACACCAACAGTACAATAAGCATCACACACCTACAGTACAATACACACCTCACACATACAATACACACCTCACACATACAATACACACCTCACACATACAATACACACCACACACATACAATACACACCACACACATACAATAAGAACCACACATATACACTGTTTAAACAAAGTACTAAACCTTTTTCATAATCCGTACAGTATAAGAATGAAGTAACTGACGTAGCAACTTCCCTATGTCCCTCCCTCCCTCCCCCCCCCCCCCCCCCCCCCCCGCCCTCCTCCCTCCCTCCCTCCCTCCCTCCCTCCCTCCTCCCCCCTCAGAGCTGACATGCCAGGGGGAGATGGTGCGTGAGCTGCTGAAGCGCCACCAGCCTATGAAGACCTGCACCTCCACCGCCAAGATCCCGAGGGTGGAGTGCCCGCGCACCTGCCACTCCGGCCTCTGCTGCGCCCCCACCAAGAGCCGGAGGCGGAAAGTGGTCTTCAAGTGCACCGACGGCACGTCGTACTCCGAGGAGATGGAGACCACCCTGGAGTGCGGCTGTGCCAAGTGCCCGTTGTAATCAACGCTGCTATGGAAACCGCCACAAAATGAAACATAAAGGGACCTGCTGCCAGAGAGCGAAAAAAGAAAATATATTGTAAAATAAAAACATAGAACTTATTTTTATTATGGGATTTTTTTTGTTGTTTTTTTGCTTTTTTTTTTTTTTTTAAGAAAAAGAGACTGATGATTTTGTTTTTAATATGTCGAATATATGTGTCATATGAGAAGTTATTTTGTACCTTAAGAAAAATACAACAAATACAGATTAACATTCCTGAAAGTATATGAATTTATATGTATGTATAAATCTATATAAATGTATACCCTAACCCAAGGATTTTATTTGCTCAGTGTATTGCATGTGTTTGTGAGTGTTGATGAGAGTGGAGGCTTTGGACACTTTAAATGTGGAGCAAGTTTCTGGGCCTAAAGACAGGCTGGAGAGAGGGAGAGGTTGGCACTGCCAGCTCCCCAAACCTAAGAAGAGGATGCCAGTCTTTCTTCTCACCTTCAGCTATGGAGGCAAAGAGAATGAACTGAACCACTGTGCTAACCAGCCTTATAATGGACTTCATCCCCCACCAGTGAGCTCCCGCTGAAGGATATTAACTCTTGTTCACAGAGCGATTGTTTATTTGTGCCATAGGAAAACCTTTTATTGTTGATGTTTGTTTATCGTTACACATGCGATTCTAGAGAAGAATGGGTGAGATGCCGGTTCTCCATGGTTCTCCTCTGTTAGCCAATGAACTCATTAGCCAATGATTCTGTACCATGTTTCTCTCTCTCTGTAACCTAAGTCCAGAAGGCTTGTAGTACACTCCCTGAGCTACCGCCTAGGCTTTAGCTCAGTCGGCTAATGCAGCATTGTGACGTGCAGGAGACCCAGGTTCGAATCCCGCCGGTCACACTACAGTAGTATCGGCAGTATGACTTGTTGTGGACATTGGCTCAGGTGGAGAGGACTTTCCACACATGCCTGACCTGAGGAATCATTGTTGGAATCATAACCGTCCATCACTACTAACACTATTAAATGCATAGAAGAAGCCCATAAACTACTGTATTGTTTACTTTATAGACACATTTGTTTACCACAGGAAGTGAGGTATCATCACAGGTGTCCCCTGTCAGTCATAAAACGCTCCTTTTATTGACAGTTTGGCAGTTAGAGATGGGCTGCGTTCAAGTCGATCACAAATTTGTGGAATGTTCAGATAGAAATATATTGTGTAGAACAGACATACCTCTCTCTGACAAGTCTCCCCTTCCAACCCATTGCCTCAATCATTGAACCAGATGCCTCAGGACAGATAGGGGGCGCACGCTCTACAACGTAAATGATTATATGTGAGATGCCTCCTATTTAAACCATTATAATAACGACTATATTATGTTGCCTGTAATATAAGTTGCACCCTCCAGACATAAGACTTTTCTGGTTTAAACATGAACTTGTGAGTGATGAAAATACTTATGTTGAATGTTGACATTAAACTACCATGAAACTACGCTCTATGTCTGAGTTATAATAATGTAGAAACTAATTTAGGGCTACTATTGTGGAGAATAGTTTTGAGTTTTGAGCCATATTCAAATGGTCAGTTTGCGTATGTTTGTGATTTCTTTCTTACTTTATTGTGTTTTTACATAATAACACAATAAGCGCAGTGTGCTCTCTCTCTCTCTCTCTCTCTCTCTCTCTCTCTCTCTCTCTCTCTCTCTCTCTCTCTCTCTCTCTCTCTCTCTCTCTCTCTCTCTCTCTCTCTACTGTCCATGAATAGTGGTGTATGTACCAGGTTGTGCCACAGATGCCGACCATCACCACTCAAGAGAACTGGGAAAACAGAGAGGGAGAGAGTGAGACATATTCTGATTAAAAAACAACAACAATCAAATGATTAATATTCTCTTATTACCAGGTTGCATTTTGGAATGAGACAATATGGACATTTTTGGGAAAGGCATTAGCAAAGTTGCGGCAATGTTGTATATATACATATACATATATACACATACATATACATATATACATATATATATAATATAATATTTACACCCTAAAAGAGCCACCTGGGGTCTGTCCAGACCCAGGTTGGTAGTTGGTAAGGGTTAATCTGAGTCTGGGATACCTCCCCAAAAGGAGAAAGTGATGCTGTGTAATATAAAAGGCCTTGCTCTTTCTTTAGCTTATCATATCATGGGAAAGTATTCATCATGTAATTATAATCCCTCATACAGCAGAAGATGTCATTGAAGGACTCACATCTGACACGTCTCTGTTGAATTATCGTGACAGCTACATACATTCATCATTTCTATTTCTGCGGTACTTTAATTTAAACAAACTGACAATCTATAATGAAAAGACACAAAATACAATTGTTTAAAAAAAAAAAGAACTTTGTGTTTTGCTTTATTTGATAGCCTGTGCTAGGGAACCAAGTATTTTGGAGCTCCTGGGGTACACCAAGGGGTGGCGTAGTTGAGAGTGTTACATATGCAGAGTGCATATTGGAAATACTGTTTCTATCAGAACATGGAGCCTTCTAAATTGGTTGTATACTGTAAATTATATTATTACTACCAATACTGGTATTATTATGAATTTGCAACATATAATGTGTGTGTTACCTGGACAATAATTCATTGGAGAATTTAAAGATACAAATAAATAAAACAATTTTTCACACAAAAAAAACATACATTTGAATGAATGAAGCTTCCTGAGGAACTATGGCGTTTCATGTAGTGGATGACGGTTTCACTGTTACAGTATCATGAGTGGTCTCAGGTTAATAGTGAGCAGACACAGCCTCTACTCAACCACCCTCGCCTTGTTCAAGGCGTTTCATCTGAGGTTTGAGTGTTGACAGCTGAGGGAGTTCTACCTGACAACTACTGTGAAGACTGACACCTGAGGACTGACGCCGTCTTTATCCAACTGATGCTTTACTCAACGTGGAATGACGCTGTCTTGACGAAGGTACAGTATGAGAACTGAGAGAGTTTAAAATGACAAGTGAGGCAGTATTGTGTGAGATTATTGTGTGAGACGTCCTAATATGGAATCCGTATTTGAATTTACCCTTTGGATAGTTTCATGAGCACAGACTCAAAGTCCTGCGCCAGCTCAGAGCAAGATTATTCATCATGTGTGCTGTTGCTTCATTGACACCACTAGATGGAGCCATCCACCAATCTGTCACGGAGGCACTGATGATCATTTGTAGTTAACATTGAGCTCTAGTTTTCAGCCATTCTAATTCTGAACAGGAAGCGCAATTAGATATGTATGTGTTACATAAACAGTAAATCTTTGATGTTGGATCATTATGTTGGAGAAAAACACATTGTGTTTATATTCTACAAAGTTAGAGACTGGTTACTCTGAGATCTGAATCTAAAAATGACAAAACAACAACAATTGGATAAAAAATGCAGAGGTCACGGTGGATTTCTAACCCTATTACTGCTGCTGATACGCTGAGGGACAAGAGGGGATTTAGAGCTTTATACAGATACAGATACGCAGGCAAGGAAATAGTCACGGATTAATGCAAATAATAACAATAATACCCAGGCTTTAATGGATGTTTGAAGTCTCTGACTTCCGCATGTTAATTACAATGGACTAAAGCCTTCCATGGGAGTCTTTACCCCGAGTGGCTCCACTCCACACGCTCCTGCTGAAGAGGGATTTTGTTTGTCCTTTTTGTGCTTTTCAACTCCCTTTGAAAAAGTTCACCCTCATTATGCGCACTAAGGAGTATGCCTCGGGAGAGTGGGTAGGGACGGTGGTATTCCCCAAGCGTCCCTCCCTCTCCCCAGGGGAACAGATAGGTAGCTATGACACTGCTTGGACCTGTTGGCTTGTGGGAGAGAATAACGCTTTTAATTCCTAAGCATTAACCAGGCATGTTCCCGTTCCCGTGCTACAGAGAGGTTATGGTGTCGTGGCAGTGAGTGAAAGGAATGAGCTGGGCTCTGATCGGGAGGGCCTCAAGGGAGAACAGGTTGTTTCTCTTCTTGTTTTCTCGTGAGACATGACATGAGAATGCACACTGCAAGGAAAATGATGCCTAGGATACAGTAGGCACTCTATGTCTCTATGTATACACCCACGCACATACAGTACCCAGCTACCACACACACCCACTGGCACATACATGATTTTCTTATCATATGCATTCTGTTCATAAAAAGTTCCTTCCTTTTTTCGCAGAGGAAACGGTAGAGGTGGGCTGTCTGCCTCCGTGAGGCGATGGGCTTTTGATGAGATTGGACCCGAAGTGTTAAAAAGTGATCTTGTTGACGGGAGAGCATGGCGGTCTGCGAAGGCGAGTTCCCACACCACAGCTGGCACCCAGGCAACATGACAGACAGGGCAGATGGTACCCAACTGGCACCGCAGCCAGCAGCCAAAACGCTCTCTGCTTTATGTTACATGCATCATATTGAAGAAGAATCGTCCACTCCATGTTTTCACTATTTGACATACTACGGTATTACCGCATGGACCATGTGACTAGCTGTATTTGTATCTTGAAGGTCACTTTGTTGTTCTATAATCATGTTGTGTGACGACTACGTTTTATCCAAGCCTGCTGTGTTCAAAGCAGCACGGTATCTCCATTTTGATCATTTCTGTCAGGCAGCTGCATGATCCGATGGTATCAAAGCTAACGTTGGTTTGGCTGTGGTGAGGGCGGTGGTCTGGACACTGTGAGGCAAGTTTAAAAAAACCCAAACAAAAACAATCTTCCGTCCCACAGCGAGCTCCTGTTTGGCACGGTTCACTCTCACTGCAGCTGGCTGCCTCAGAGAGCAGAGCCGCGGGAACGTGCTGGATGCCGTAACGTGGTTGACGACGTCATGTCCCACAGTCATGAGAATCATCTCCATCGGAGAACTTGGTGTCCCAATTGTCTTGACTTTATTCCTTGCATCTTCTCTCCAAGCTTCCTTCTTAAAGCGCATTAGAGGAACATACTAGAAGGGAGGAACCTTGGAAGTTCCCCACCAATGCATTTTAAGGAGGGAGTGAGGAGAGAGGAGTAGATGAAAGACTACTGGGACACAGGGAGACATCCAGTCAGATCGTACCTTCCTGTTTGCGTTACGCAAGAAGATCATTTCATCCATATGTGTTTTTTTAGGTACCATAGTCAGCGCCATGGGTGTTGTAGAAGCTTTCGACTAACCATTGTGATATTCCGCTATCATTCCACAAGCAAACTGCAAAATGGCTGCACATTTTTGTGGTCATTTGATTTGCCTCTAAAATGTCCCAAGCCATTGTCAGCCACAGCGATGTCTTCTTGGTAGATTAGTTTGGAGTAGCGTGGCAATTGATTTGGTCCAGCATAGGAGGCTGTGCTGTAGGAAATGAGGCAAGAGTACTTCTCTGGAAAATCGGCCTGTCCTAACGGGCCAATATCCCTGCCTGGGCCCCTGTCAGAGAGCTGACAGCTGGGCACTTTCCAGTCCGCCGAGCCCTTCCGGCCTGGGACAGGAAGCAGGCCGCCTGCCCCTGGCTTCGGCTCGACTGGCTCTACTGGCCTGCGCTGGTCACCCTCTTCTCTGTCTTGCACCCTGGGGAGCTCACACACACCCACCCACAGCAGCTGGACTCACACACACACCCACCCACCCACAGCAGCTGGACTCACACCCCCACACACATACTGTACAGTACATACATGCACACACATACATGCATAGAGTACTCTCTATACGCACTCTCTCACACACACACACACACACACACACACACACACACACACACACACACACACACACACACACACACTCACACACACATACACGCGTTGTGTGGAATCTTCTTGAACATGACCATACAGCCTACCAATCAATGGCCACAGGGGCTCTGCTCTCCTACTCAATAGCTTTAAAAAAATAAAATAAAAATGGAGAACCTGTGCTTGTTAGAAAGTGCTGAGAGACCATAAAAAAACATTAAAAACCTGCGTGTTTGATGAGGTTGCGATCGTATTGGACCATAGAGGACAAGGCGTCGTGGTGAGGAGTTGAAAGTCAGTCATTTCAGGCTTTGAAGAGTGTGAAGCTACTGCAGCAGGGGAGCTAGATCACCTGCCTGTGGCTCGTCCACTGTGACAGGCTCCCATCACCTCCCAGCACCCTTCCACTAGCTGCCATCTGTTCCTGTCCTTACCAGTCAAGATGGCCGCCCGCTCGCCAGCTGCACGAGCCCAGGAGACCACCGAGTCACAGGCCCGTGCACTGTGCAATCACACAGGCCAGGACACAAAAGGGAGGTCAGCTACATGACACAAACTCTTCAGTTCAGATAGCTTGTTCTAGCAACAGGGATTGAAATTGTTTAATTGTTAATTGCTGTTGTTGTTATTGATGTTGTGAAATACACTCAGTTGGTGAAATAGGCCGTTCACAGGCATTTATTAACCAGGGCGTTTTTTTTTAATATACTGTTCATCCAAGAAGCTGTTGGGCGGATTTCTTTGTTGTGTGACATAGTTGCGTAACACACGGTATTCTGGTAAACAGGTTTAGTGTCGTTCATCATTTCTGAACAACAACTTGTCAAAGATGAAAATGGTGAGTTGTTGTTCAAAGACGGCTTAAAAAAAAAAAAAGGAATGCTTTGATACAAGAGGAGAGACCGCGGTCACACAATAGAGAATATGACCATGAAGGCTGAGTCAGAGGGTTTTTTGTTTTTTGGTCATTGTCACAGAGCAGCGTCCCACGCTCGATCTGAGACCCAACTTGAACTCTCTGGGCACAAGGCAAATATGTGCAGCTTGCTATACAAAGAGTTTCCAAATACGCTGATCAGCTCCAAGATGGGATGTGTTGCACAGGCTTTTACTTCAGTGAACAAACACTATAGAAAAAAAACCCGATTCAAACTTCTGTGGAGTTAGGGCTACATGTTCACATGGTTAAATTAAAACAGCACCGTAGTTATTTACAGACTCATAGTTATTTACAGACTCATAGTTATTTACAGAGGATCCACAATATTCATAATGTTACAGGTAGTAAGGAGTTATTGCATCTACTACTATTGAAAATCAATGTCTGAAAAACACAATTCCCAGTTGTAAATTAGCATGTTTTGTTTTAATTACCATATCTGTATTTCATATTAATGATCTTCCCATGATGCACATGACAAGGCTGGCATCCGCCGGGAATAATGTCTCAATCCCAGAATGCAGTGCGATGTAACCTTGCTTTGGATCTGCAGGGGTCTGACAGCAGTGACAGACCCATATCACTGATATAGAAACACTGAGGTTTATGTGCTCTACAGTATGTCTACGACCCCGTACACAGCTGTATGACATCATCAGTCTTCAGAATGGGGGGTGGAGAGGAGGGGGGGCAGGGGGGCAGGGGGGTAGGAGGACATCAGGTGGTGGCTGTTGCTGGTGCTGCATCCACTTGGCTTCCATCAAGGCACACCTGCCTGCCGCTGCTAAAGAGCCAGTCTGTTCCTGTTACACGGACACGCCACAGATCGAGGTAACCCATTGAGAGAGGGAGAGAGAGAGAGAGAGAGAGAGAGAGAGAGAGAGAGAGAGAGAGAGAGAGAGAGAGAGAGAGAGAGAGAGAGAGAGAGAGAGAGAGAGAGAGAGAGAGAGAGAGAGATGATTCATACCACCATCCCTGCTGGTAGTGGTTAGTGGTAGTCTAGTTCTTGGTTAAAGATGAGAGAAGCAATGACAGATTAACATCATGATCTTTGTAATAATAATAATAATAATAATAATAATAACGACCTTGAAGCATGACTGTGGAGAGACAGAGTCAGTGGAATGACTCGTTATTAACTGCATGTTGACATTACGCTCCAAATGTAACCAACATCAGTGGTTATATGCATAGATGTTCGCAAAGCACCAATTGTGTCAAGCCATGATGCTGTCGTCGGGTAGAATGACCCCGTTTTAGATTTGACGGTTCATAGTCCTGATTACATCGCTGGGAACGGTGATTTTGGTCCAAACCAATAACAGTAAAAGCAAATGGACGTCATTAAGTGTGTTAACCATGCAGTAGATGGAGAGAGCATCTGAGACTCAGCTGACTAGCTGGTGCTTTACGACATGTACAGTCATTACAAGGTCTGATACAGGGGAGGCTGGTGGAGGCAGAAATCGGAGGACAGGCTGATTGGAATGCATGGAATGGAATGAGGAATCGTATCGAATGCACATGTTTGATACTATTCCTTATTCCATTCCATGCATTACAATGAGCCCGTCATCCGATGTCTACCTCCACCAGCTTCCACTGATGTACAGTCATTACAAGGTCTGATATAACGCTGATCTTATAATTCTGGTCATATAGCGATGATCATATAACGATGATCATAAAACGATGATCATATAACGATGATCATATAACGCTGATCACATTCCACAACTACGCCTCTCATCCTCCGGGCCTGGCCAAGGCTTTTTACTTCCTTTCCCCCATTCATTCATTCATACCCTCCCTCCTTATCTTAATTCCCAACGGCATGTGAGTTGTGTTTTCCTCGGATGACTGCGATCCCTATCAGTCATCTAAAGCAGTCCCAATGAAAAAGCATTTTTCTTCTTTTTTTTTCTGTGTGTTTTATAATCCCTCGGCTGCCTTGTGTAATCTCAGCTGCCAAGATGCGGGTGCGCTCTTCGCCCTTCTGATCGCTGTCTTGTCAGATTAGTTGCACAGCGGCTGAGAGTCTAGCGTCCGTGTCCTTGAAGACAAACAGGGGCTGAGGCTGGGACTAGGGCTGGGACTAGGGCTGAGGCTGAGGCTGAGGCTGGGGCTGGGGCTGAGGCTGGGGCTGGGGCTGGGGCTGAGGCTGGGGCTGGGACTAGGACTGAGGCTGAGGCTGAGGCTGGGGCTGGGGCTGGGGCTGGGGCTGGGACTAGGGCTGGGGCTGGGGCTGGGGCTGAGGCTGGGGCTGGGGCTGGGGCTGAGGCTGGGGCTGAGGCTGGGGCTGGGGCTGAGGCTGAGGCTGGGGCTGGGGCTGGGGCTGGGGCTGGGGCTGGGGCTGAGGCTGGGGCTGGGGCTTTGGGGAGGGTGAGTAAGGATTGAGATAAACTCTTCATTTGACCTCTGTCTGACGGGGGTTGACTGGGGGGAGTAAATCTAAGCCACATCGTCGGTCGATATGGATTCATGTCTCAAGGGCGGCAAACTATATCACCTGTCTAGCGACATAAAACGTTCACGTAAATCTGGCTGCATCCACACTTACGCAAAATCGTACATTTGCTTAATGTACATTCCAGGGCCTATAATGTTTGTGACAAAGGATGGATCATCTCCTACATGTTCTTCGTTTCTTTCCTCTTTTTGCATAGGTAACGGTGGGGGCTGTGTGTACTGGTTCTCTACTTGAGGGGTGGGCGATATTCTCTGTGTGAGGGGGTTGATGACAGGTACCCTCCCTCACCAACCCCCCCCCCCCCCCTCCCTCAGCTCAAGGACACGGCATCCTCTCCGTGTGTATGACCCAAAGCACAGCAGCAGCACAGCACAACACGCCTCCTAGCATTGGTTCCCATCATGCACTCTGATTTATCCCCTCCTAATCCCCCAAGGACTCCGGCCGCCTGCCTTCCGGCCAGCTGCTCGCTGGGATGAGGAAGAAAGCCATTAAAGGCCCATTACAACACATCATTTACCATGTGGACCCATGGAGCAACCTGGGGAAACCTGGGGAAACGCAGTCCCCTATGGAACCAGTCTGACCCTCCAACGTGCATTTTGCTTTCTTGCGCTTTTTTTCCTCCCTGTTTTGTCCAGATTTGAAGATTTCTTTCAGTTTGAGATGTTTCGCTCAGTTTTGTTTCCTTCTCAGGGGTGCTTGTTTGAAGGACATTTGGACTTTGGGCGCTGTTCAAAGCTGTGGTCGTTATGGCAGTGAAGCCTGCTGCAGCACATTGGAAATCTGACCATTGAAACAGCGCAGGCTGTCATGGAAAAGCTGTAGAACGGAGAGGACGGTGCCAAAGCATCATCGATTTACGATAGCGCATAAAAGCTGTCAACAAGAAAAGAAAAAATAGCACCAATTATCTCCCCATTTGGCAGTTCCCGCTCTTTCAGATTAATTCTTCAAGTAAGCAGTTGATTAGTAATTGAGTAATGATTGAGAGCAGGCCAGAGGCAGGTTAGTTCAGGCCTCAGCAGAGAGAATGTATTTGCATTGACGTAGCCAATAGAATTAGAATGAACAGAACATTCCCCATATCCCACTCTCTAACATTCTCTGGTGGAAGGACCAGCTGGCATCCTTATTGGCATCTCTGACAATAACTGATCATTCCCAAAGCAATTATGCATCCAACTCTATGTTTGATGTACCAGCCCAATTTCTGTTCGGTCTGAGGGGATGTGTCAGTTCTATTGATTCTATTTCTATAAATGAGCCATTGTGTAGGTGTCACTCGGGCTAATGGCTGTTATCTCAGCAGTGCCAAACCCATTTTACAACATCTATCTGCTGCCTCATACAGTACAGTACATACTGGTATTGGTTAATCATAAGGGTTTCAAAGCAGAGGTTATTCAACCAGCCAGGGCTGTGCTACTCGTTCTAAAGACAGGAACCACATACCTAGCTAGGTGAATAGACCTGGGACATGCCTGAACACAGCACACACCCCAACAATTACTGAGATTGGGAGAGACATGCATGGACCGTGACAATGCTAAACAAAATAAGGCCGACTTTGCAAGTCAAAAAGCCATGTGGTGGAATGATACACTATTGCGTGATCATACTTGGCTTAATGCCTGCCCAGTGCTTAACTGCTCAGAAAGATTCCCACTTACCTGGACTCCATCTGGATTATCAACATATGTAACTTTCCTTTCTCCTTGCCTTTGTTGACATTGGTTTTGGTTTCTGATCTGCTGCCAGCCTAAGAACTCAAATTTGATAAACGAGGAAGGAAGGGATCATTGTCCACCATTTCCTACATCCTTTTTCCAAGGAAGCATCCATCCTTACCTTGAAATCTGTCTCATTTTCAAACGAGGGGTCAAGGGAAAGTCACTAGAGGAAAAAATACGTTAGCATTCTAATTGTATAAACATTTCAAATCCACCTTGGTACTTTTACTCATCTTTACTTTGTTGTTGTTCATGTAGGCCTATGTTGTCTGTTGGTGACATTGCTGACCTTCCCGACCCTCCCAGTGCTGGCAGGCTGAGTTTGGCCCTCATCACTCTCCCAATTAGCCGGTATCATCTGTCTGTGTTGACTCGGGGCGATGACTCAGCGGCCAATCGTCTGCTCTGTCTTGGCTGACTGAGAACAGGTGGGCTTCCCTCCACTCATGATCATGAAGGGGACCGCCACCACCACCCAGCTATGGCCAACCTGTCATTAGCCAGGGCATGACCCCAGACGACAAACACAACCGTTTTCTACCCTTTGAAAGTTCCGATTTGTTTGTTTGCAGTGTTGCAGATTGTAAAGAGCTATTGCTGTGTGTTCTACTTCTTAGATGTCTACAGAAAAAACAACATAATGATCGTAAAAAACACCAATATTGTGTGTGTGTGTGTGTGTGTGTGTGTGTGTGTGTGTGTGTGTGTGCACGTGCACATGTGTGCATGAAATCAACTATTTTTGTGGTTTGCTGTTTACGGAAAAAAAACATGTTCTTGTTGTCAAGGGAGGATCAAGCACCTTTTCTTACATGGAGACACACCTATGGAGAAATACTAGGACTGCCCTTGAGCACTTAGGTTTGCTGTGATATAACAGGGGCAGTCTGAAGTACAGAATAATTAAATTCATTATATAACAATTTCCAAGAAAAGCTCCAGGCCATCATTCTAGAGAACTTAGACATCATTCACATTCACATTTTAAAGAGGCACTCTGGGATTGGTACATTGATTTTCTTTATTTTTAAATTAATTATATATATAGCCATTGATTCTTGAAAAAATCTAATTTATCTAATTTATCTAAACCTGAACTTATTTCAACTGTCTTAACCCATCTGAACCCAAACTATAAGCTTCTTTTTTTTCTCCATTGTTTGTAAACTATGTAATTGAAAACAAACACTGTATTGCTTCAAAACATGGTTACAACTAGCATTTGGATCCATTGCATCCATAGTTCCATCTATGAATTTGAGAGTGGTTATATTTCTCCAGGCCCATCCCTCAGCTGTGTACTAAAAGAGTGACTGGGAGACCGCTTTGTTATTGTTTGAATCACAGATTGCCCCTTGAAGTGATAATTGACCCTCTTATAACCTCTCCTATGAGATGCAGCTGGCTAACACAGGGGTGGTAGATTAGTCCAAGGCTTGTTTTGAATAGGCTGTATGAAATTAGCAATAGTGCCAAAGGTCATGATTCATTCTGTTATGCAAGATGTATTCCGCAGCTCTAAACAGCTGCATTTTGCTCAGTCCCACCGATATCACTGTCACATGTTCTTAATAGATACTACTAATAATAATAATCATAATAATAATACATTTTATTTGTAACACACTTATCATAGAACATCTCAGTCACTGTTCAAACCATTCCACTACAAACAGCCTCACAACACAGCAAAGCTCCTCCAAACCTGATACTCCCTGTCTTTGCAGGTGATGAAGAGAGGGATTTGGTGTCTCTGGTTGCAAGCAGCTGGCTGAGTCCCTATTTTGTGCCTCCCAAACCCTTGCAGTGCTGGACTGCAGATGTTAGCATATGGAACTGGAGGAGAAAGGAGGGGAATGAGGAGAGAGGAGAGAAGAGGTAGAGGAGAGAGGAGGTGGATGAGGAGAGAGGAGAGAAGAGGTAGAGGAGAGAGGAGGTGGATGAGGAGAGAGGAGAGAAGAGGTAGAGGAGAGAGGAGGTGGATGAGGAGAGAGGAGAGAAGAGGTAGAGGAGAGAGGAGCTGGATGAGGAGAGAGGAGAGAAGAGGTAGAGGAGAGAGGAGCTGGATGAGGAGTCGGGAGGTAGAGGAGGTGGATGAGGAGAGTGGAGCTGGGGACAGGAGGGGGAGGAGAGACTGAGGTGAAAGGAAGTGGTGGAGGGAAGAGGATCAAAGAGGTGGATGAGAGAAAGAGAGAAGGCAGAGGAAAGAGGAGCTGGAGGAAGGCGGTGGAAGAGATGAAGGAGCAGAAGGAGGAGAGGCGGGAGAGGGGCTAGGAGAGTGAGGAGTGAGGAGCTAGGAGAGTGAGGAACGTCAGCAGAGCGGACCCTCTCGGCCCCCGGGCAGAGCCATCTGGCCTGGCCAGTGAAAGCCTCTCCAGCGCATTTATCAAGGAAAACACATGGAGAACAAAGCACCTAATAAACTCCATACCAGGGGATAATTAGCAAGGCAAGAACTCTTAACGAGACCAGATTAATGTCAAAGGAGGCCATTAGTTCTACTTACACAACAGCAACTGCCTGCTAGTTTAGGGTAGTGCCAAAAGGCGAGACAAGAATGTTAACACGGTGGATGAAAAAGGGCTGAAGCGAGGGTTGCGTGCTACCCCTTTAAGGACCTCGAGGCGGGAGAGATGGTGGTGGTTGTCGATCCCTACCCCTACCCCTATGTTATTGTTGATGCTGTTTACCAGTCAATTTGAGATTCAAGTGGTCCTTGTGCGTAATGTTTAAACGGAAGAAGAGTGTGGTCACTCCGTGGCGGTTAGTGTGGCTGATTGGTTTGTGTTTGGCTGTGGTCCCTGGTGGTCTGTGCAGTGTGTAGTGTTGGCCATCTGTCCTCCCATGCTGTAAACCTGTCGCTCGGTGACCGAGGAAGGCTCTTCACTGGCATCATACTTGTGGTCTCTGTTCCCTGCATGGGAAAAATCTCTCATATCAACACAGTGTAACTGATTCCCCCTTAACCCTCTCATATCTCTGTCTCTCTCTTCTTCCTCCCTCTCTCTCTCTCTCTCTCTCTCTCTCTCTCTCTTTTCCCTCCCTCTCCCTCCTCCCCCCATCCCTTTGCTCTCTCCCAAGATATTTTTCTCCTTTTTTCCCCTTTATCACTCTCTTGCTGCTCTTCTCCCTATCCTCCCTCTCCCTCCTTTCCATCCTCTCCCCCTCTTCCTCCCTCTCTCACCAGATGGCATTTATCTCAGAGGCATGTCCTAGGGTGTCAATGTACTAATGAGTTCTCCATGTCTTCTCCTTCAGTATACAGTATAGTCTGCTACTATAGGAAGAGACTATGCCTCGACATAACCAACCATAAACCCCACCACTCCTCTCCCAATACGACACCAGAGACTATTTACTTTGAGGCGACCATGACCTTTAGTTTTATGATACTGTATTAAAACATGCTTTGTAGCCTTGTGTGCCGACAGACTGGAAATCGTTTTTTTTAATGTCCGGAGTCAAGGAGGTTAATGTGGTTCAGGTTAAGCAAGGTTAGCGTAGCCAGTGCTGTTAGCATTGTGGGATGAATACCTGAGAGGTATTGCTGCAGTTGAATAGGCATTGTAGCTTGTCAGCTCACATAACATATGTTTGTACTGCCTTAGGGACCCGTGACTGAGCTGGTACACACTGTGTATGATGTGAAAACATAAGCTGTATCATATTTCAACCGTTGGCTCTGCTCCAGTTGTGATTTATCTTATCCAATAGGGACTGTATAGAGTCATTTTGCATCTCTCCTTGGGCATGTCACGTAGCCTGCTGTAAGGCAATACACTATACTCTATTACCTCAGGGTAAAGCAACATCAATGAGTGTAACAGAAAAAAAAAACATTGACTTCCGTGTAGATTTCACGATATATTCCTTAATTATCAATGCAATAAATGTTGATAATTTTGCACTTTTGATACATTTATACTTATAAATGTATCAAAATACTTATCAAGATATGTATCAAAATACTTATCAAGATACTTATCTAAACACTTTGATCCCATCCATGGTTTGGATAATGCAGTAGCCTTAAGACGTGTCTGTACCGAGGCTCATTTACTCAACCCCTCGGGGGGTACCCACATTAATATGTGATGCCTGTGAGGGTGCCCTGGTTTGTCATGGGAGTGCCAAGGGTCCATGCCAGCCCCCGAGGGCACCCTCGTCACCCAACCCCTGGTTCCATATTCATGAGGCATGCATCCAGGAGGTGTGAAGAACTGCTGTTAACCTGATTAGAGCGCCAGGCATCCTGCACACCCTGTCCTGTGTGTGTGTGTGTGTGTGTGTGTTAGGATGTCAGAATGGTTCAGTTTGAGTGGTCTCCCTCAGCATGTTGCTAATTGTCTCTGGGCCACGACATACAGGGGTCTGGCAGAGGAGGAGAAAGTGGGGCAGGGTGACAGAGCGGCCCATCTCTATCTCTCTGTATGTATGTGTATGCGTGTATGTGTGTGTGTGTGTGTGTGTGTGTGTGTGTGCTGTGCGTGCGTGTGTGTGTGCGTGCGTAGCTCTATACATTTGTCAGTGTACACATTCACGTGTTCATAACCGGCACAAATGGGAACCCTATATTATTTGAAAACATTCCGCTTTATTGTCCGAAAAGTGGGTTGTGGAATCTGATAAGTAGCACCAGTATTGCAAATTCAATCAAGTAAATCCATCTATCAACATCATACCAATGTCACTTTTATTTCACTATTTCCTTTGTCTTCTAGTACATAGTAAATCCAATCTTATACTCTCATTGTAATATTGCCGTTTAAAAAGCTGGCCTGTTTTTGTCTTTACCCGCTGATATTAGATACCTTCTTACATGTTGTTCTTTTAATCACACAGGCATGTGCATATCGTGTTCCTGCGCCCCCATTAGTAAGCACAGCTCAATCACTGCGGCGGATTGTTGAGAACAACCATTGGTCTTTCTCATGCGAAACTGGAATGCATTAGTTTTGATGTACACCAGTGCCCTTAAGAACCCCTCCAGCTTGGAGCCACTGTTCCCGTCAACGTGGGAGCCAGGGGGAGGGGGGAGTATGCTGGGGTCTATCTCAATAGTCTTAAATGGCGTCCTCTCCTCATATCATTTCCTTTCTCCACATTGATGGGGAGAACTTGGGAGGTGAAAGCTTAGTCCCAGAAAACAACAGCTATTCTGCATTCACTTTTCATGTCTAGTGAGACCAGGGCAGACGAAGGAGAGGAGACAAGGACAGGAAGCCATGCTAGACTATTAGCAAGCAGCCCTTGTTCCGATGGCGTTCAGTGTTCTTTGGTAAATGTCAGTGTTACCTAAGGGAGTCCTGATATGTGGACTAATGAGGTCCAATAGGAGCCAGGCCAGGGGGCAGAGAGTCACTGTGACCTTCTCACTCACTCCTCACAGTGGTAACACCACCCACTGATGAATATGATTAGCGAGACTAAAAGCTACTAACTGTAATGTTAGGCTGTTGAAATCAATGACAAATGTCGATCGCAAAAAATATGTTGTTAAGCCGAAAAGTACTGATTTTTGGGGAAAAGAGAAACTCTGGGCCTTAGTTCAAGCCTATTCAGGCTGCTGAATAACAAAGCAGACACACCTTTAACTTAATTGAAGAGTTGAGGCAAAAGCATTGCCCTGGGGTACATACTGTATCCTCACACTACTGGTGAGTACGGTGTATGCATCTCCTGAATACCTGCTCACAGCAACAACCTCCACTCAGTTCACCATCACACTGCAGTATCCCTATATTGCAGTGTGATGGTGAGTGGAGGTTGTTACTAAGCTTTAATTTGTAGCTCATAATTGTTTCATAAGTCAATAATTGGGCCATTATTTGGTATTACAAGCCATTTATTCCAATCACTTGGTGAGTGTGTGTGTGGGTGTATTTAGCAGCTGGGTAGAAAGCAAAGAGTTATATAAACCACTTATTAGTGCCTAATAAGTTTTCCCTAAAGTGTTACATTAGACCTAAGAGCACTGCTTTAATCAGAGCAATGACTAATGGTTCAATGGCACGACATGTTGCACAACATCTTCTCTGAATCCAATAACTTCTCCTTGACTTTCCTTAAGAATGACTGTTGTACATGTGCAGGTTGCAACCAGTCCCATTTCACACTTTTTGTAACACTGATCTAACAGCAGCTTCGTTATCTGTGCTTAGCATCTGTTTTGTAGGGTGGAATGTGAGCTTCAGGTAAACAACCGCAGCGAAATTCCTCAGAACTAGCAACTTTCGGTAATATCCATTGATACTTTAAACCCAACTGTTATTATGCGGTCATAGTTGCACTAGCATTTACACATTGGCTTATGAATTACCATATAATGGTATTCATTACCATAAAAAAACAATGCACAACTGTGTATCTTGATCTTGACAGAAAGGGGCAACTGAGAGATTTGTTCTTCATTGACCTCCCTATTAGCAATAAAGGTAAAAGACATCCAGGTTCATTCATTTCTGCTTAATCAAACAAATCTGACAGGGCAATATTCTCAGTATTCTACAATTGGACCTGCTCAATTCCCTTTGACATAACAGATAGTGTTTGCTATTGTTTCAAGAGCTCCGTTTCTGAAGCCAGGTCATTTGACACTTCATAGGGGGCATCAAACACTTCAAAGTCATCACTAAAGCAACTACACTACTCTGTCCTTGACAAGGAGGGCTGCTGTGGATGGACCACGCCACTGGCCAGTTAGATCCGTGTTTCAAAAACAAACCGCTGATGATGTTTACCACAGCTCCAGGCTTACACTCAGTGGAACAAACTTGAACGTTGTGGATAGAAATGTCACGAATAGAGCTGACATCAGTCCTTACTCTACATGTCAGGAGAGGGATGTCTGTTCTACATGATATATTTCTATCTGGATGTTCCACAACATGTGTTGTGGCCTACAGAACACAGTCCAGGAATTGGATCATATGCAATGGCAGCTGTGAACAAACAGCCCACAGTCAAAAACAGTCAAACAACCAAAACAATGGCAAGAATCTTAAAACAAAAGACCAAACTCCCTGTAAATGCTACAGTGGTGTCTAAGTCCATGGGGCATATTCTGCATGACTTATGAGAACATCATGTGAGTTGAGACTCTGTTTCTCATGGGACTAGCATAGCATCAGATAAAAGGGCGAGAGAGGAGCTGCTTGCCTTTTGATGGGTTCAAAGCGGATGTGTTGGTTAAACAGCTAGGGCCCCCAGAGAGGTAGATGGGTTAGGGGACAGGGACAGGGAAGGGGACAGGGACAGGCAAGAGGCTGATTAGCATACAGTACATGTGAGATAAGCTTCCATGCCTGAGAGGGAGAGGGAGAGATAGAGATGGGCCACTCTGTAACCCTGCCCCCCCCCCCGCCCAGTCCCCTGTCAGACCTCCTCTGTGGTGTGGCCCAGAGACAGTCATTAGCCACACGCTGGGTGAGACCAGCTTGGACTGAACCATTCTGACAGTGTTCGTGCACACACACACACACACACACACACACACACACACACACACACACACACACACACACACACACACACACACACACACACACACACAGGCACATTCAGAACTTTCCCCTGGTAAAGACTGGTATTTGGGCAGAAAGCCACATGGTTGGAAATTGTCCTTTTTGTAGGGGGCTTTCCAGGTGAACTAACTGCTGTGCCGTGCTGTAACTTTTCAGATGTGTTTTTCATTCGGAAAATTCGACAAACAAAAGAGCAAAATACCATCCCACGCAGCCTTCACTTCAGCCCTTCAGGCTCCCGGTCTCATCTATAGCCCCGGGTTTATAGAGTTGGTTTGTTTCATCCAAGAGCTGTGGAGACAATTTAGTTGACCAACAATGCAGTAAACACAAGACTAACTAATAGTGCATGTTCTCTTTTTCTGCTTTATGGAAGCAGTGGTAACAAAGCATATGATCTGCCGCGTCAAAAATGAGTGCTCCGACTCAGTGTAGCTTTCCTGTTGAGCAATTCCAGTCAGACAACACAATAGGACATTTTTCCACAACAACGACGAGGTTAAGTGACTCTTGTTCCTTTCATCCTTGACTCCCCCACCTGTCTGTAAAAAAAAAGAAAAAAAAAAGCAGTGGAAATAGCCCTGTCCACAGTACTAATAAGATCTATATAAAGTAAAGCAGTGGCACAGCTCCTTGTTTGGCCTGTGGTGATGGCTGTTCTGCCCTAAGCGCTACTGGCCTCTGTTTAACTGCCTTATTGACCTCGACTGTCAAATATAGTGTCACTATGACAACCGACAGGCATACCATAATAAGGTCAAACTAAACATTGTTTAGTCCAGGTGGGGCTTTTTATGTCATCATGTCCCCTCCTTATGTACTCAGAGTGATAGAGAAGGACATTTTTGAAAGCCGCACCCGACATTCACAAATGCGTGTGACCTTTGAAGAACGATGAGGAGAACAATGCAGAAACCTACCTCTAAATTCATTCCATTCACCATATCCGCAGTGGTGAAACATTGTCACTGACAAAAACAAATGGGTGTCTGTCAATGGTGTCTTTGTACCCTTCCTCAATTGTGTAATGCTGTGTGAAACACAGTAATTCTACTAATGTATACATTGTGTGTATGGGCTGCACCATTTCAAATCCTTGAGATCCTAGACTTCCAAAGGCCAAACTTAATTTGATGAAAACACTTATGTTAATCTCTAAATGGTACCGTATGTTATAGTCAAAGGTATGTGCTTCAGGGTTCTAGTGGAACTGTGATGCACGCTCTCTGGGCCAAGTCTCTCCACAGTGACTATGCAGGAAATTTCCCAATTAGTCCCAAAGAAAGCAGTTATTACGTTTTATGTTGTGAACTAAACTTCATTATCATCTTCGCAGCATCCCTTGCAGGTTGACATTTCAGATCCATGTGCCTTTGATTCAGTGCTCTCATGTTTTCCCTGATCCAAAGAAGCCACAAAACCTCAGCACATTTCTCTAATCCCGAGCGGAAATTAATCCGGAGCCCATTGTTAAGAGGATGACAATAAGGAAAGGTAATTATTGACGTAGCATCTGTGAATACTAAACTATCTATTCTCAAGAATCTCTAAGATCTGAAAGATTACTTGTAGATGCAAATCCCCCCCCCCCGCCCCCTCCAGTATTAGTCATAATCCTACTGTGTGTGCCTGTGGTCATGTTTGTTGTAGTTTTTCCTGTAAATCCCTTATTGTCATGTGGCGAAGTGAGTGACGAAGATATTTAAATGTCCCTTGCATCAGATATGCTCAAGAATTGTGTAATGTACGTACAAGTATGCATATATTGAGTGGGACAGTCGGATCTCAAGTACGTCATCGACTTGTTCACTGAAATAGGAAGAAAGGGAGTCTTTGTTCGATTTTGCTGTGTTTCATTTCCAACCTAAAACAAACTGGTTGTTACATGGAAGGGGGCGAGCACTGACTCCAGGATTGATTCATACTGCCTGACTCATAACTAAGAATCAAAGCAACAATGGGACCCAAATGACATTGCTATTATCCTCATCTTGTGTATCCTCATTGAAAAGAAAGCGTCTCAATTATGACTCATTCAATGAATGATCTCTCACATCTGATTGATGACTGAACAACATGTGATCTGAGTCAAGGCAGAGGTGCCTGGTCCAAAATGGGAAAAACCAAAACCAGCCTGTTCCTGGCTTATGCAACAGTTGTGGCTCTGTCCGAGACTGCCACTTGCTGATGTTGGTGCAATTACGCCAATGGGCATCTGCTTTCCCCCGTGCCTGCCATTCCAAGTAGAGTTCCCCTAGCCTGCAGATAATGTGGGCACAAAGCAGCCATTATGGCCGCTGAAAAAATACCCTACCCACTGAGTCCTAGCTTGTCTTAGACCTTGTGTCTCATTCACAAATAGTTTCCGCAGCAGGTCAATAGCAGTTGCTTGGACGCTGGGTCAGTCGCCCATCGCCAGTAAAACTCAGAGCCAAGGTTGAGCTTAAATCAATGAGGAAGGTGGCTGCTTTTTATGCCTGAGCAAAAATCTGCTCTCCGAGTGGTATTTGTTTGTTTTAAAACAATATTCCTACGGGTATTTAAATTCAATCCTCGCTCTTGGTCAGCAACAGGTGTAGGCTGTGACATGTATAATGCCTCAGAGCAACTTCTGTTTTTTGAGTGACTTCTTTAAAACAATTTTTAGGGATTTGGCTGCTTACAATGTTTTTTGTGACTTAGGTCCACAACACTATAATAATTTACTTGCAGTACTACCACAGAAAACATATTAATGATTGATTCATATGTTTGGACTTTTTAAAGGGAGATTCTGTTGCACTATTAAAATAAGGTCGGCACTTATGATTAATGACATGCTATTTTCCCCAACAAACGACTTCGAAAAAACTAAGTTGAACAATTAGCACAATTGAGTCTGGTTGTAACCAGGCTTGTAGTGAACGTAAACAATAAGCTGGTGATGAGATGCCCAGCTGTAGTTTATACAGTCAAAGATCAAGAGCCATTCAACCTTCCAGGGAGAATCAAGTGATGTTACAACATAAAAGCCACGTGGTCTCTGATGCATGCAAGCCTCATATAGCTTATAGCTGATGGAGAAGGGGAAAAAGTTCAATAATACACAACGTTCATTAATATCCAATGGCAATAAGTTGAATGTAAAGCCAGGGGCATCTCCTTAGGATAGCACACACATTCCCTTGAGATGTATATCCTACGAGAGTAAGTACACACATAGTGAGACATCTCCGGGATATCCCTTTCTGTGTCACGTTAACTATTCAACACTGGTCACGTTATTTTGGACCTGTCTCGTGCTGGCTTTAGTTCTAGTGAAGTGAACAGTGCAATACATACACACAACTATCACTACCTGTCACTATTGATTCATATTCAATATATTTCCAATATGACATGTTATATCAATTTTGGGGCTGAGACCATCTTTATTTGCAATTACTGTACCTTCCAACAAAAAAGGGAAGAAGACCTCTACACCCAAAAACAGAAAAAATATTTCAAAACAATTAAAGGATTTGTGTTTACTGACTGGAGTGCAGCCTGGAGCAGCCTTACCTGTCTGACAACTTAAGTGTGGAGGAATTGCACTACAAGATTCTGAAGACAGATAGCCTGTGGTGCCATCAGCACTGGATTAAGATGACATATGAGTTTCAGCTGTTTAGCTGTTGACCTTGATGGAAAAACATTGGAGTGTTTAGAATATGAATAGGTTACATTTGATGAATATGTGTGAAATATTGTCAGAATGATTATCACAACATGCCTTGTATCACTTAGTTCATACCTCTAAGAAATATCATGAAGATAAATAAAGCAGAGAAGGATTATGGTTGTTATTCAAACATCCAACTTATTGACACAGCTGCTCCTGGGCCTGTTGATTATTTGATGAACACCAGGGACAAGTAATTCACCCTGTGAAATTATAATCTAATAATGTCTGGACTCTAAATCACAAAACAGACTCTGCTCCAGTACAGACAGACGACACATGGGTCTCATTGAGTGAAATGATAGATATTAAGGCCAGCGGTGCCAAACTCCCAGTGCAGACTGAGAACACTCACAAATGGAGATAATGGAGGGAGACATTCGTTAGGCCTCACGGGGCTAATCAGGTTCTCTCGAAACGCTGTTTATTTACACAGTGGTGGGATGATGTTCTGGACAGCCGTAAGTGACAGATGAAACCTGCAGGGCTTTATTTTCCTACGTGCCACGCTAATCTCATGACACATGCAATGTGGATTATTGTGGGCTCCGCTCCAGATGAAGCATTCTCCCTCCTCTCCCTTGTGGGCATGCTGCATTCAGTCCTCCCATTGGACAGTAGTTTGTTGGTTTGTTCTCCGCTCCTACGATTTCCCCTTCATCTTATTTTACGAGTTCGGAGCTCTTTGTTTAGACAGCAGGTTTCCACTGCTGATGGGTTTATTGTACCGCTGGATTACATCGCTCCCACGTAGTTCCCATAAAAACCTTTCTCCGCACAAACACTCTCATATTTATCATGCTCAGGGAAAATCAGACAAGATGTCTCCACTGAGAGAGAGTTCAACTCTGATTTTCTATTGAATTAATCATTTGAACATGTTTTGGGAGATTTAGATTCAGTGTCGCCTGATATAACTGTTTAAATCATTAACTGTGTTACGATTATGTGGCAGGGTGGCAATTAAGCTTAATTCTGTAATGTTCCTCGTTTAGGAATCCATAACAGAATGGCATGGAATATTTCTGCCAAAAAAGTATGCTAATATGTAAATATCATATTGCTGGACATAAATCCACAATATCTAAAGTCACATGCTCAGATTTCTGGTGCAATCTACAACATGCTACTACAGTGGATTGAAGAAACTTTGAATCGAAACTAAACAAAAAAAGTCAGGCTCTGATTACAAATAAAATCAGGGATAACCATTTCTCTAACCCAACGTTTGTCAAACCCTCTAAACTAACGCTGCCCCTTTCATTCCCTTTTTCTTTTGATCATTCATTTGGCCATTGTGGCAGTGGCGACTGTAAGTAGACCAAAATGCCACACATGTCTTTATGTTTAGAGTGACATTCAGATTTAATGGTTGAAGACCTCCATCAAACAACAGGGAACCTCATTGAACCCAGAGTCAACATGTTTGCTCATTCCAGGGTGCAAATGAAAATACCTGAGAAATATGTTCAGTGTGTTCTCCCACACACATACCACAGAAATTGTCTTCCTACTGAAACTGTTATCATACATCTGAGATTGTTGACAGCCTGATGAGTAGGCTTGAAGTGGAGGCACATCACAGGAATATGCAGCCTAAAATACCTTTAATCATACCAATAAGCAAATTGAGAGCCTGATGAAAGCTTACCTTCTAGCCCCTAGCCAATCTGATTCTGGCTAATCATCAGTGTCTGTCTCCTTGTAAAAATGTATTATATGTAGTAGATGAATATTCATTTTAAAATAACATGTATTATTTATTAATATGTCAACAGAAAAAAGTATTTATTGTGCACAAATCTCTGTCCAGTCAAACGGCAGTTATTGCACTTCATTTTTTGTAGTGGCCTGTGTAAAGGTAACTTACATAACATCAAAAACAAACCTGCTTTGTAGAATACCTCAAAAATAGTACAAATCCTTGGCTAAAAATGGGCTGCTGTCATCAGGAGCAGCTAAAGCTATACTTATATAACATCATCTGGGCTGAGTGTCCTCATCACATATTAACCCACTCAACAAAAAAACACAGATATTAGTTTGATGGGAATTATTTAGACAAATCTGCTCAGGCATAAGGCAGGATATGTGTAGTGTCTCTTCTGGTGTAGAATGTAACAGATCCACTTTGCGGGTTTCTGGTATGTGCTAATGGTCCTTCTGTTTATGTGTCAAAAGACATGTGGGGACATTTGGTTAGAAATGATTTTAAATGGTACCCTCTCAGATAAACAGTTTATGAGAGAGTTCTAAGAGTTTATAAGAAAACTATTTCTGGGACACTACAAATTAAAAAGAAAGAACATCATGATCTGTTTCCCCACCGTTCCATAACCAGACTCACACAGTTATTCTATACGCCACACATATTCAAACAAAATTAAATTAAATAACTTTCTAGGTTATTAAGTCATTTTGTGTGTTTGAGGACTAAAAGCCATGTGTACAATCTTGTTGATACTGTACTTATACTTACAGTTGATTGCTATAGGAATCCATACCTCCGTCATTTGAGTAGTGGACACCTTACCCTTGAGAATTCTACACTGGAAGTATGAATGAATAGGGCTTGTCACATAGGGTGACTCACATGGTGAACAGGGGGGAATCTGACACCCATAACCACGGGCCTCTGGCCATATGACTCACCTCCATCACCTGAGCACCATCATTACTAGCAATTAACTCCAAACACCTGCCTGCTATTTAACTCTGTATGGACACGCAATGGAAGAATTCTCTGACTTTACTCTGTTGGGTTTCTCAGACTGATTCACTGGTTCACTCCACTCAAGCATCCCAAATCATTTTGTATGGCTTGCATTCGTTTGATGAGAATGTGCATTAGTTGCATGACACTTTAAACTAGAACTAATAAATAAAACTATCTAAATGTATTCACTCATTTATTTATTTATCTATGCATCTATTTCATATGAGATATATATCTGAAATTGTGATGTATATATTGATTACACCAAAGTACACAGCAACATATTTTTCTATTGTAGACAGCACTGGGCTGTAGTTTAAACACAAGGGTTCATTCCCTCTTTCCTGCGTCTGATGTGAATGCCCTTTGCTGTCAGGCTGAACCATGTCCTTCTTATCAGCTGCACACTGGGAGCAGCCTGCCTGTGTCCTGTTGAACTCCAGGGGCAACGTCCCACCCCACATGAAGAATAAGGCTATCACGCAGAGTCAAGGACCTGGCTCCCCCAATCACCTGACAAGATGATCTATGGCCCCTCAGGCCCCGGGCAATTAAGAGGGGTGTCAATAGATTAATTTGCCTGCCAATGTCAACAGCATAGCAAGGTCCATTGCTGATTTAAGTCATATCTCTGAGGACTTACACTTTTGTGCCATATAAATTCATATCTACAGCCATTATGGGATGTCTATAGGGTGAGAGCTAGCGTATCACCCCTCACTGATGTTTTCAGATGTACAACGTATGTTACCACCTTAGACTGGTCCAACGGGAGACATTTCAGTGACGCTTCATTGCCAGCAACAGATATGATCAAGGGATTGTTCCTCAAGAAGAAAACTGAGTTGATTGTGTTCCCCCAGAATGTGTTGGTCACAGACCCAAAAGGTGACACAGTTGTAGCCTACAAGGACTTCCTACAAGGTTTCCCAGTGACTTGCCAAATGTGTCAGTGATCAATAGAATCAATGTGGTATTGTATAGACTTGTGGACTAATGAATTATCGCCATCACCAGGATGACGAATGTTTGAAACGTCCCATCTCCAGTCCCCTACCTTTCCACAGGCCTCCCAAACCCCAAGCCAGCGAGACCACGACAATACCATATGTGGATTTACCTTACTACCTTTACCTTATTTAGCGGTCCTGCTGCACCAACTGTTAAAAAAAACATTGCTTAGCTGACCTGTTTGAGTTTAATGGGATGGTTGTGTGTTGGCAGACGCAGGTGCTGTCGTTGAACCATCTCTGGCATGGATCTCCATCAGTCAAAACACTGCAACCAGAACGAGAAACGAGCAGAATGTTTGACTTAGTTATAAACTTTACTTTTGTCAGTGAATTAGATCTTGGATATGCCATTGCCAAGTGCATTAAAAGCACACAGACACAATACAGGTGAGCTACTAAGGGATAGAGAAGTTTATAATTCTGTTAACATTTGTGCTTGTGTAAATGTAAGCACAATGGACTGTGCTATTTTTTTTATTATTGAATACTGTCTTGATCTGTTGATTGACTGAACTTTAATATTCAACAGGTGCTCTGTTGAATGTTCAGTACATCATAGGTACTAGAAACGTCTCTATTATTGTACTTGAGTAATAATACCAAGGAAAGTCTTTTTGGATTCCTATGAGCTAACTTTTCCAGTGTTTGAACTACAACCTAGCAACCTATGACTGATTATCTGTTTAATCCTAAGTGGATGGAGGTTACGGTACCTTCTTTGGAAATGTAGTATGAACCCAGGTCAACATTTACTGATTGGCTAGGCCTGGTATTGCATGCGGCTTCACAGTTTTCATCATTGTGATCAGCACATCGTGAAATAGGCCAAATGTTACATACCACCCGAAGAATGACGTAAAGGTTGCTTGCATCAAGTCAAATAGGCCAAAGGTTACATTGCATCCCAAAAATGACACAAGGGTAGCTTCACGTTTGATTTATTCACTTTTCATTGTCCATGCAGCTTCTGAGAAGCTGCAGACAGACAGACATTTCATGGCCACTGGTTTGAGTGATGACAGCTAGGATGAGTGGACTGGGCTGAAGATTCAAACCAGGGAAATTGAATAGTCTGATCAGTGACCTTTTGAACCTGCAGTATTGCAGGACGGGTGAATGTTCTTCTCAGGGCTATCTTTTACAAGGCAGAACTCTCCATGGTGGTATTAAGGACACAATGGATGAACTTGTTTCTAAGTCGTTCAATAAACATTGTTAATCCACAGATGCTCAGAATAGCCATGCACACAATCTGCCAACACAATTCGAGAGCACTCTTTTGTTCTACTGTATGCTATGGACTGAATGGGGGAAAAATGTTAGTGAGTCCCACAGGAGTGATGATAGAGAGTACACACTGTGAGGAATTTGAACACAGCCGACAAGAATGAAGTGGATGGTGTAAGATTTGAGAAATGCATCATACACTAGCATCTGTTTGACTATAAAAAAGAATTAAGAAATTGGGACAATGGAGTGGCAAATTGGGATAATTCATCAGTTTCATACTGTAGGCTCATCTAATTAATTCAAGATGAGTGTCTGAGTTTTTCAATGGTTCTCAAGAGTGAACAAATGTAGTGATTAACTGCGACATTTTATGGCTCCAAGATGTTGTACATAAAGTCTACATGCCAGTCCCAAAGTACAATCAACATAATGATTTCAATCAAATACAATCAAACTTTCCACCAAACATAGACTACTCCTTCTTTTGTGTGTTTTTCCATCTCTTTCCCTACTTCTTATGTAGTCCACTTCTCTTGTAGAAGTGCTTGATTCGCTGGCTTGTTCTGCATATTAATGAGATGGGAGAGGGCTCGTTTTTAAAAGCCGGTGCTCAACAACATTTCGATATGGCAAGCAGCGCGGGTACCGTGAAGTGCCAATGACGTTTTATTTGAACATTCTGGACATACCCAGTTCGTGAACACTCGAGAGTCTTCGAGAGGAGTAGAAAAATATCCCTCCTCCTAAAATTCCCACAAGAGGATATTTGTTTGAGTGAATTCTACTTCAAAGACCAGTTGGGAGGAATTTGAGGTCCTCAACAGAAGACGAAATGCATCGTTGTACAGCAGCGTTTCTTTTGTTAGTTATTGTCTTATTTTCTCTCAACGCAGAAGGTAAATTATCTGTTTCTATTTATCCGATGTAATAATCATATATGAACACAGCTTATATATAGGAGGACAGTGCGCTGGAAGAACATTATACAGGGATGCTTACCACCTGCAACGTTTTACCGTTGCCAGTGGCATGTCTAAATGTGTGCATTGTTTGCTATTATGGTTTATAACTGTATTTTTAATGTGTCATTCAACCTACTTGGTTTGTTTTGAGTTGTTCATCTGTGCTTGAATAGCTGAACACAAATGTGATTTAGTTTAGTTGTTGATTCTTTGTTTATGGGCGGTTAAACCTCTTCAACAGCAAACAGCATTCGCCCGCATGTTGTATCCTAATGTTTATCGACATTTTGCATTTTAAAATTGTAGTCTGGTGTTTATTAGACATTTAATGCTCAACGGTGTGGAATTTGAGTTGAGAGCCTTTTAAGATGTAGTAGGTCACACATTTCAGCATCACAGCGTACGGCTGCTCAACTCTGCGCGAAATGGTCCAACAGGAATGTCAATCCACGTGTATACAGTGTTACTGGCACTTCACATGAAGACAACATTGTTTGAGAGAATGAATATCGTCTTTAAGTTACGCTACAGCTTCAGTATTATAAATATGCAGCAGGGGAGCTCATATCACATTCATCATAACTTTATAAAGATGTGACAGATTGCTAGAACTCATCTGATTGCCTTTATCATCATAACAAAGGTTTATTTTCTCTGCAGCCTACAAGTGCAGATGCACAAGAAAAGGGCCAAAGATCCGGTATAAGGATGTGCAAAAACTGGAGATCAAGCCAAAACACCCATTCTGCCAAGAGAAGATGATATTGTGAGTCTCTCTTCCTTCTCTCTAACACAGATGCTTTTTTATCGTTTATGCAATAATTGTATACACATCTCAGTTTTTGCTATTTGTTTCTTCCATGTTTGTTTGCCATAGTACAAAGTACAATAACTTTTTTTCGATCAATAAAACAGTGGACATTATAATTCATAGAATTGCAGCTAGGCCAACTAAGATTTTCACCGATTGCAATGGAGTCCCAAGAACCAGATATTCTTAAAAGGACATTTTAGCTTTGACAGTAAATCAAATCTATGTGTCAAAATCGGGTGACACATTATTCTCTCTATTAGATCCATTGCCTTTAAAGCATTGCTTGCTCAACTGGGCCATAGCACAGACTGCTATTGTTGTTGGTTTGAGGGGTCTTGGCACCCTTTGGGCTTTCCCTCTTCAGATAAGAGCCCCTCTTTTTTAGGGTTCCAAATGGACTCCAATTAGCCTATACTATTACATAAAAGACCCCATTGTCTCGAACAGATGCTTAGTTCACATCTGAGTCATTTTTGGTGGAAGTGGTCCCTACTTTTATTAAAGAGGACAATACTCTTCCACCACCTGCTGGCTACTCAAGGTAGTGCACAGAGATGTGATCTTATGAATGGGAATTCAAAACCCACACAATAAATCAATTGTTATTCTGCCCCCCTGCTATTGATTACTTCAGCACATTAAGGCCGATATGGTATACACACAGTAGGGGTTCAGTGTCCAACAATGTTGTTTGGAGTTCTCTACTCCCAGAGTTTCAGGAATCTGATGTCCTGTGGCCAACGCTTGATGAGCTTGATATCCAGCCAGTAAAACACCAAACAGTTAAAAGGCCTATTTACATAAGATGGTGGCCACTGGCCACTGACCCCAGTGAAAAATGAGACTCTGCGGGCTCCGGAAAGAGTGCCCCCTCTCTCCTTTGTCACTGCCATTGGCTTACGTCTCTGAATTTAACATTCTCGAGGGGCCACCTCAACAGAGAGTGTCACAGTGTCTCCAACTCCAACCAACAGTTAGGACTTAACCAGATTAACTAGAGGCCTGCGTTGGCTGCAATAGGAGAATATTGAAAAGGCAAAAGCACTAATAAGAGATTGAATTCTTCCCTGCGGAGAAGCAGTAGGCAAACACACAACAACACACGTCATGGCTGGACCCAAAATGCCACACAGCCTCTGCTGCTGCTCTGAATGTCAATGGGTTCACATTCACACAGCCTGAAAGATCATGGCGGTTACCTACTGCTGGTTTTGAAAGCTTGTCATTAGAGGTCCTCTCTGGGTCTGTTGACTTGAAAGAAAGATAATAATGCGGAAGACAGAAAACATGTTTTATACATATTTCTCTATGGGTGAACTGTTTCACTGCCTGTTATTTTAGCTTGTGCCGATTTTCTAGAGAATCTTTGAGTGTGATATAAATATATATTTCAGTTATTACGGTGTCACAACCACGTTATTTAGGTTTGTTTTGGTCACTTTAGGTAATTGAGGATGTAACATGTAACTAACTGTACAGATGATGCTTAAAGTTCTAACGGCCTAATTACAAACTTTCTCTTTCCTTTTGTTTTGTCAGTGTCACCATGGAGAATGTGTCCCGCTTCAAAGGGCAGGAGTACTGTCTGCACCCCAAACTGCAGAGCACCAAAAACCTGGTCAAGTGGTTCAGGATCTGGAAGGATAAGCATAGGTGAGAGTCCACCCACTCCAAGAGCTGAATAAGAGGGCCGACCGTGTTTCATGCTGTGGTTCTAATGCATTTCATGTGAATGCTTCTGGTACAGTATAAATACAAGGCTGCCACCTCCTGGCAATGTGCAGTACTGTAATTGTGAGGACAGATCTATGCAGAGCAATGAGTTTCCTGAGGGCTTAGAATCATACATCATCGTAATGGAGCATTTTGCACCTATTGTACATGTAAAGTATAAAATTCTAAAAAATTCATCACCCTCATCACTCATTTTCAGCACATCAAATTGCATTCTGTCAACTACATAAATACACCTTTAAGCTCATTGGGTTATGGAGGCAAACATGATCTTAGTGCTATGAAGCTTTCAGAAAACTCACCCCTGACTATTACAAGAATGTACATAGTGCATAATTATGTTTGAGTGTGACTTTAACACGATTGTCTTGTCTCACTCTACAGGGTGTACGAATCTTAAAACCACGGATTATGTGCTCAAGGGTGGAACACATGAACAAAAAAGCCCCATCACTAAGACTGTTTTTTGTGAAGTCCAAGACATGATCTCCAAACAATCAGTACTTGGTCTTGGAGTGAGATTTATCAAGCACATAAGAGATTCCTAGTTTGCTGGTGCCGTTTTAGTTGGCCATCAGGCTAATCATTTCTGTTACTCACTTAAAGTCATATCAACTGTAATAATGATTGTATTTCTCCGATGCCAACATTCAAGGCTGTTTACCTGTGTAAAAGGATTCTGGGGATACTAAGGTAGAGTACGAGAAAAGGTTCTTGAATGATCAAGTCTGGCCCATCATGATTTTGGATATAGGAGATGTTAGCCCTTGAATCAGGAGTCTGTACTGTGACTATAGTACAGTATGTCTGTGTGTTGTAGCATAAAGGGGTCGTAGGATTCTTGTTATTGTACCAACTGGGAGTTCTTCTGTTGTATCTTACGTGTACTCTCCAGAAGTGTCAAACATAGCATACTGTATTATGTGTGTGTAGGGAAAGTGATGGAGGGCTTATGTAGTCAAATACCTTTCATCAGGTTCTTAGATACTATAAAACCAAGCACCCAAATATGTATCCATTTTGTAAATTCAAATACATTGAAAGAGAGGAGGATAGTGTAAACAAAAGGGAAAAAAACACATCCCAGATGACTTGGTAGATAAGTCATTTACAGTAATTTGACATGTATTTGGTGCCATTCCCAAATATCCATGATTTGTAGGATTTATAGCGATACATAAACTCAACTTGTTAATTGACATATAACTACTGCACTTGGTGTCAATATTGTAAACAGCTATGATATTATTATTTGCCCTATTTCATATTATTAGACTGGTGTTCCTCAACACTTTTAATTGTACAATAGCCTCTTCAAGAATGAGAAAAAAAACACATTATTTCAGCAATGTCTCATTATTCCCTTATTCAATTGATATTAAATCCAATCGAGACATTTACATTTTCTGCAGTGGCAACAAGAGATTGAAAACATTACATGATTATATCCTATATTTTTTGAATGAGGAACCTTCAAGAAGGTGTGTTTATTTTGTAAGCTATTGATATACATTGTTATAATGACCAATCCATTTTTTCACCAAACAGAATGCTCAATACACATTTTCCTTAAAAAAATGTGCATTCTTCTTGTTTTATATCTTATATATATATATATATATAAATGTATAAATACGCATTTTGTAAATAGACCAATAGGCTATGTTAGTGAGAACATAAGACTTTCTAGTGTAATGTATTGTATTACTGAGTTATTGTTGTTTTGCTATTTAAATTGTTGTTTCGATAACAGAGATTTGGAGTATCTGTGTTTGGACTGACCCACCAAGCACACATTTAAACATTCCAGTGAGTGTAAATCAACAAGCACGGCAATAAACACTGTCTAAAACAATACTGTTTCTATCATTTATTTGATTTGTCCTCTATCTTTGAAACAACATATTATCAAGTCAACTAAACAAACACGCACACACACATCAGTCTATTTAAGTCTACAGATCATAAGGGTATAATATCACAAGGGTCATAAGGGTAAACTACTGCTTGATGTCACTATACACCTTCTAAAAGGATATAGGGACTGACTATTGAGGACAAAGGGTGCGTCTCAATAGTCTCCACGTCTTCACATCTTCCTCCATCTGCACTAATCTACAAACTATGGACTGATTAAAGTACCTCCTGTTGGATGCTTGTTTTTTTAAATCTTAAGACCTCCCAGAACAGGTGAATGAAGGATATCAAGGAGAGGAAGACACTTTAATCTATTGAGATGCACCCAAGATTCTGCCCTCTTATAGCTTTTAGTTCTGCCATTTTCTGAAAAGTGTGCATTTCCTATTGGCAGTAAGAGAGTGGCTATGGTCCAATTCTCCACCCTTGTCACCTTTCTCTACACGTGTGCACACATTCCCCCTGATGGAGGTAGGGATGGACTGGTGTCAGGAATATAGTGGAATCCTTCTCCTGTACCACTCTGCTTTTAAATGCAGAGGGGGAGGTGATTAAGTGCACACGTCTGGGTGAAGGGTAGAGAATTGGAACACAGTCCGTGAATATGAGGCCTCAGTCGGCCCAGCTGCAGCTTCACACATATTTTCTCCATTATTCTTTTATGTCTGTAGCAAATCAGGTATTCCCTTTCAAGCTCTCCCCCTGAGCATGGAGAGCCAAATTCTACTTCACATAAAAGCACAAATATATCAGTATTATTATAAACAAAAATACAATACAGTATATACAAACACTATAATATCTTAAATAAGTTGTCTATCATGCCAAGTTATCAGGCTATGTCCAAGTTATTAGGCTATTTGAGGAGAACAGCCACACAGTATGCCAAAGTAGGTCTCTGGTCTGTATCAGTCAGAATCATGTTAGTGCTACATGTCTGTCTGACTCAGGCCTGAGGATTGTGTTTTAAAATAACAGAGTTCGAGGACGTAGGCTACTCCTCCGATGGGAAAGATAGTCCCACCACATTCCTCTTGGATCGGCAACAAAGAGACAGCTAGTAAGAGCTGTTGAGGTGTGCTCTCCTCTATAAGACAAAGACATTGGATTGTTTGACTGTTACAACCCTTACAGATAGAGCATGATGGGTTCCTTCAGGATGGTCTTCATAGGCCTGATCATCATGATGGACATGTCTCTCTCGGTAAGTATTCATCACTAGTCTTTAGATATTTTTCTTCTACTTTGATGGAAATCAGCACCGACTTGGTCAGTCTGAACCACTCTATGCTATTGACGTAAAAAACAAGCTAACTAAGCTGTCGGTCAAGCTAGTACAGAGCGATTTGGATCGACAAAATACTATGAAAGGTGTGTATACTTTATCTGAGTGTGTGTGTGTGTGTGCATGAATGCATGTGTTTGTATGTACACATGTGTGTGTGTGTGTGTGTGTGTGTGTGTGTGTGTGTGTGTGTGTGTGTGTGTGTGTGTGTGTGTCTCTGTGTGTGTGTGTGTGTGTGTGTAGACTTCAGATGAGTGCCAGCAGGAGACAGTGCGTCTGCAGAGTCAGTTGAAGACTCTGGAGGCCCGGGTGATGAAGCAACAGCAGCAGATCCAGGCGCTGCGCAGCAAGCAGACAGAGCTTCCCATAGACAAATTCTACCAGCTGGGAGATCACACTGTGTATAGAGGTCAATACCAACCCAAACCCTGAAGTGTAATTATGTATTTAGCACAATTAGGTCAATCCTAATTAGGAGCTGTATTCCTGAGGGGGGCACCAAAGTAATTCAAAAGTAACAGTCTTGTCACAGTTTTAGAACAATACATGTGTTATGGGAGTGAATATTTGTCTTACAAAATGAACAGAAATAAAGTCAGCCATACTCTCTCGCTCAGACTGTGGGCAGATTTTCAACGATGGACACAAAGCGAGTGGGTTCTACATGATCCGCCCCCTGACGAGCCCCGCCCAGGTCAGAGTGTACTGTGACATGAGTGAAGGGGGCGGATGGACGGTCATCCAAAGACGCTCAGACGGCAGCGAGTCCTTCGACAGGTAAAACACATCATACCTCATGTGGTAGAAGCTCTTTGTTTACGCAGAATACAGACGTGATTCAGATGATTCACATGCAGTAACAACAATAAATGTATGAACCACGAGATATCACAGTGACATTCTTTTACATGGGCCAAACCCTATCTAGACTGCACGTATATGCAGTAACTCAGACTGCATGAATGCATAATGTATTCAGTATCAATTGGAGAATATAATGTATGTTTTGTACTGTATATGATTCTTGCATAAATAAACAGTTAATAAATCTCCATAATAATGTGATGTGTATGGAGGCCCTGGAGCGATTATAAGCAGGGGTTTGGAGACCTGAAGTCAGCCGGTGGAGAGTTCTGGTTGGGGAATGACAACCTGCATTACCTAACTTCACAAGGTGAAATATACATGATCAAACTTCACAAGGTGAAATATACATTACTAAACTTCACAAGGTGAAATATACATTATCTAACTTCACAAGGTGAAATATACATTACCAAACTTCACAAGGTGAAATATACATTATCTAACTTCAGAGATTTAAATATACATAACCTAACTATACATTACCTAACATCACAATGTGAAAAAAAACAGTCTACATTGACAGTGAATCAGTGACAGTGAAGTATGTGATGTAGTTGTGATTAATGTCTGCCTCCATCCTCGACTTGCTCCAGGTGAATACAACCTCCGGATCAACTTAGAGGACTTTGAGAAAACACAGCGCTTTGCAGAGTATAAAGACTTCAAAGTTGCAGATGAAAAGGTGCTGTATCTTTCGGTTCTTCTGTTTGACTATAACTCTATTAAATAAGAGTCTCTAGAATGGTGACTGATAACATTGTCTTTTTTGGGACATTTCAGCATGTACAGTATATCAGTTTCAGTTAGGCTTCTAGTTCATCACACATCCACATCACAGTGGAATAATAGTAACCAACTGTGCTGAATTCATTAGCGTACCAGAAAGTACCCCTTGTTACCACATACTGTAGTTACCTCATAGTTTATTAGTAAATACTGGGTAAACACCAGCTGAAACAGGGCTGTAAAATAAATCGTTAACTTTTCCTGTGTTATACTCTCACAGTAGTAAATACAGTATTGATTGAGTAAAGACCAGTACAGGCTGGTGGAGGTAGAAATCAGAGGACAGGCTCATATTAATGCCAGGAATGGAAGGAGAAATAGTATCAAACACGTGTGTTTGATACCATTCCTCATTGCATACAATGAGCCCGTCCTCCGATTTCTACCTTCGCCAGCCTTCACTACAGTACAGTGATACATCATGATTGAACCCAGGACATTTCTGGAGGTACACAGGAAGCACAGTATACAGTACACACAGCACAAACTGCTAAGTGACACATCATGGTTGACCCCAGGACATTTCTGGAGGTACACAGGAAGCACAGTATACAGTACACACAGCACAAACTGCTAAGTGACACATCGTGGTCATCCCCAGGACCTCTACATGCTGGAGTTCGGGGAGTACTCTGGGACTGCAGGAGACTCACTGTCAGGGACCTACCACCCCGAGGTCCAGTGGTGGGCCAGTCACCATGGCATGAAGTTCAGCACTCACGATAAAGACAACGACCGCTACAGCGGCAACTGTGCGCAGGAGGACAAGGCCGGCTGGTGGTTCAACAGGTATAGGTTTAGGATCCAGTAGCTGTGTCCCAACTCTCCTCCCTGCTCCCTGTAGTGTGCACTTGTGCACTCCCCAACACAAATTTGTTAGTATTGACTTGGTATAAGAGTCTATGTGGAAAAAAGTTCACGCTTCAAGGAAAACGGTGGTGAACTGGAACGTTACTCTTTCGGTCTTCCAACTCATGGTCAGAGAGACTACGTACATAATCATCCAAAGAATAAAGCACAATGGCAACACGTTATCATTCTGAGTCAATGTTAATTCATGCTGTTGTTTTTTTTTTCTCCACTAGGTGTCACTCTGCCAATCTGAATGGGTTCTACTACAAGGGTGCCTACAGTTCAGTGACGGATGATGGATTGGTGTGGTACACCTGGCGTGGCTGGTGGTACTCCCTCCAGTCTGTTGTCATGAAGATACGACCCACTGATTTTGAACCCAATGCAGTGTGATCCTGGGACTACCCACTCTTGTCATTTGCAACATGCACTACATTTATACAGCCCACATACCGATACAATCTATTCAATGTTCAAACATTTTGTACGCAGTTCATCCCGTCTGCTCACAAATATGTGCTTTTACTTTCCTCACCAAGTAATCTGCTAGCGAATCTAAATAAAGCATTCATCAGCATGTTCTACTTGTGTTCAATATTGACCACACCATGATTGCCGTCACACTGCTAAACATTCCACTTCTCCGGATCATCATTCATTTTGTTACATACACTTTTATTAGGGTTTGCTATCTTGTTTCTGTTCATATGAAATGTATTTGTAGCTTCTTATTCATATCCACACAATTACACCATGTCAGTTCTAGACTTGCAATCAAGTCTAGAACTGACCTGCAGGAGGAGGTCGTGGTCTTGGAGGAGAAGACCAAGGAGAACAATCCCAATAAGAAATCCAGCTGCTTCTCCTCTCTGTGTAACTGGGCATGGAGATGAACAGGGCACCCACAACTCACATTCCCTTTCACTAAACTGTGTATGTAATGGTACTAACATGTTTTTTTGAGCTCAGGTAATATTCCTACTCATCCAGAGGACTTGGGGGATGAGATTGTGGATTCAAGACAGGCCTTCCAGATGACCAGAGTCCTGACTGAGGCTGTAGTATCTAGAGCCATAGGTTGTATCCATAGGGACTAGCGAGAGGATAATCAATATATCAACCAATAGTTGGAAATTTTATAAGATTCTTACAAATAAGCAGTATAAAAATATAAAAACCAATTCATAGAAAACAAAAGGTAATGACAATTGAGACAGAGAGAACAGAGGCCAGATAGAAGGAATGCAAAAACACAATATGCAGTATGCTTGTTCTTTATGTACAGTACAGTATTCCTGTGTTTGGTGGTGTTTTCAGAGACAACACACATCTTGAATATAACTTAGACATCTAGCAAGTTCAACACTTACAAATCTGAATAGGTTATTCATTAAGTTATACTGAATGAAATCACAAAACTGAAGTGGAATTTGACACTAAATAGCTTGTGCCACTGTTTTTGTATTCATTCCATCCATTTTTCACAAGCAGACACAAGCATTATTAGCAGCTTTGGTTTTGTGTGTTAGGAATGAATGTGACCAAGAGGACTTTTCACCACCTGACAGAACAGCACCTTCATCCTCTGTGGAACACTCGCTGCAAAGAGGCAGCATGTCACTATGGAACACACATATACACACACACACACACACACACATACACACACACACACACACACACACACACACACACACACACAACCCCTTCAACCACATACACTGGATCCTGGGGGGTGAGGAGGGGCAAGGGGGTGAGCCCAGGCCTGCTGCCATAGTGTTGAGGGGTTCAGTCCTCAGGCTGGTGGGGAGGTGGAGCACCTCACTCTAGGTGCTGCTGTATTCACAACAGACCCATACACACACACACACACACACACACACACACACACACATCAGTAACAATTGATATATAGAGAATGACATTTCAGCATTAAATAGCTAACATCAATGATGCTATGCTACAATGTCACAGAAGTTGTTTATGTAACCAGATTCACCTTGAGCTCCAAGTCAGACTTCCTCTGAGATTTCTGGTTCTCCCTCCTCCTGGCTCCTGCTCTGTTCTCTGCCGCTACACACACACACACACACACACACACACACACACACACACACACACACACACACACACACACACACACACACATGAATACACAAACACACAGGAATACACAAACACACAGGAATACACATACACGTACACAACTCACTTTGGTATGTAATCTCACCATAGTCGCTGAGGCTGATGGGACCCTCAGGCTCCCTGGGGTCGTCTGGCAGCAACTCATCAGACTTCTTATAGTAGTAGTCCATGTGAGGGGGGCCGAATCTCTGATGCATCCACACACACACACACACACACACGCACACATGCACACACACACACGCGTAAATACAGGTAATTTTTTCATCAGATCTGATGTCAGTCCTCTATCTAAGTGCAGAGAGGTGTTTTAACAGGTTTGATGTCATACCTTGTCGGGCCACATGAAGCTGATGAAGAGGATCATGGGAAGGCCTACGGTGAAGATGTAGACACCCCAGAGCCACGGACGAGAGTTTGTGGCAAACAGTAGGCGTTCCAACAGCCCAGGCTGAGAGGGAGCACACACACACACACACACACACACACACAAATTAAATATCCTGCTCACTACTTCAAACTACTATAGGCTTAGACCAGCTGTGTGTTTTATAGCTAATGAGAGAGAGAGATAGAGACACTGACTATATATCTTTGTTCCCAGGTGTCCTGAGTCCAGCGCTGGGCCAGTCCCAGATCATCACACAGCAGGAAGTTGTCAAACATCACTTCCCCCGACAGAGACCACAACTCCAGACCCAGCGCCCCCACAGAACCCAGACCCAGACCTGCGGGGGATACTGGTTGGCTGTCTGGGGATTCTCTGGGCGGGGCCACGTCAGCTAGCAGGAGGCCCTGACTGACCAGTGACAGGTCGATGAGAATCTCATACCTGCTGTCTGGGTACAGGTCTACACACACACACACACACACACACACACACACACACACACACACACACACACACACACACAGAAACGAATGTAAGGTGTAGAGGTGAGGTGTAGAAGGTGTAGAATGAGGCTAACATCCAGTATAAATATGAGGTTTAGGATGAGACTAACGTAGGGTGTAGAGGTGAGGTTTAGGATGAGACTAACGTAGGGTGTAGAGGTGAGGTTTAGGATGAGACTAACGTAGGGTGTAGAGGTGAGGTTTAGGATGAGCCTAACGTAGGGTGTAGAGGTGAGGTTTAGGATGAGACTAACGTAGGGTGTAGAGGTGAGGTTTAGGATGAGACTAACGTAGGGTGTAGAGGTGAGGTTTAGGATGAGACTAACGTAGGGTGTAGAGGTGAGGTTTAGGATGAGACTAACGTAGGGTGTAGAGGTGAGGTTTAGGATGAGACTAACGTAGGGTGTAGAGGTGAGGTTTAGGATGAGACTAACATAGGGTGTAGAGGTGAGGTTTTCGGTCGGTGAAGTACTGGCTGAGGTCAGTGTCCGGTTGGGGGGCGTGTATATGACGGGGCCGCCCGGTCTGGGGGTCTGTTACCCGGGCGATGAGGTGGACTTTATGGCTGCTGCCACATTTGTCAGGTCCGAACATGAGGGAGTATGGAGTAGCATCACTGAACTGGCTCTAGACACATGAGGACAATACACACACCACAATAAGATAATAAACAACAGTATAACATTAACCACACAACAATATGTGACAACAACACAATAATACTGTACATAGCAACAACAATGCACAACCCAGGCCTCACTGAACTGGCACACAACACAACAACAACAACAACAATGACAACAACATTGATGGACTCACCAGTGTCAGCTGATCAGAGTCAGACAGCAGCTTGATGTAGGCTCCACTACACTCCACCCCTCTCTGGAATGTTACCTCATACCTGCACACAGACAACACATCAGGAGATTCCAAATCTGATGGTGTGTGTGTGTTTGTGCATGTGTGTCTGCATTCGTCTGTGCATGAGTGTTGTGTGTAACAGTGATGCGTGTGTGTGTGTGTGTGTGTGTAACTCACTGAAGGCAGAGCGGTGTGTGTGTGAAGTGGTAGGGTGTGTGTAGGTACGCAGCGAGGGCGTGGTGTCTTCCTGCTGACTTCATCACCAGCACTTTATTCCCAGGTTGCACTGCAGCCTGTAGGTCTTCCAATGCCCACTCCCCTGGGAGGAAACAAAACAACCCTTCAACTTAACCCCTGACCCTACATTTAACCTCTTACTTCCCAAGGTTAAACAGTAACTGCCGGGAAATGTTGGTGAATATATATTTATTAATGGAATCTACCTTCAATTTAAGGTCAGAACAAGGTAGTATACTCTACTGTAGGAGAATTCTTTCATTGTATGTACGATAGGACTACAATGTACAATAGGCCTACACTACTTCAGCATTTACTGTGCACTACCTCCACTCCTGAAAAGGGGGGAACATTAACTGCTGAAAAATGGCAAAAATGTTGTTTACTATTTACTGAATAAGTCATCTACATTCAATTTACGTTTGACCATCATTATAAGGCAAAATAGGAGAATCCTCTCACTCTATGTACTGTAGGCCGACACTACTTCCATAATTAGTGTACACTACCTCCACTCCACTCCTGATAAGTGTGTAGGAGCTTCCTGCCTACCTACCGTCATATTTGAATGTGGCAGTGTCCGCCTTGGACAAGACCCACCTCCTGGGGAAGACACATGCAGAGAAGCCATAACTTCAGTATTAACCTCAGACCAACTGGTGCATCATAACTATGTATCTGTCTTAGGAAATCAAACTTTATATATCACATAAACAGTGGAGGCTGGTGGAGGTGGAAATCGGAGGACGGGCTCATTGTAATGCGTGGAATGGAATTAGGAATGGTATCAAACATATGTGTTCCATGCATATCATTACAATGAGCCCGTCCTCTGATTTCTACCCCCACCAGCCTCCCCTGGTCATAAATCACCTGTCCAGAGGACCAAAGTCAAACGTCTCAGCAAAGTGAGCTTCGTCTGGAATAGAAGGGGACCTGTAGGTAGCCTGTCACAAGTGTAGAGAGAGTAGATAAACAACATGGTTGATGGCTTAACAGGTTATTCATTGGTAATGTGTCATTAGTCCTGCAAATGGTTAATCACAGTCACACCAGTACTTACTCAGGTCAAGTGGAGAAATGCACATCAAATGACACAATCTCAACATCAAATTTCCACTGTGAATGATAATGTGAGGCAGTATTTCTACTGTGTGAATGAAAACTTGTGAGAGAGAGGCAGGACAGTAACCAGTAGAATGTGATCAGGGACTGACCTGGCCCTCAGCCGAGGATAATATCACATAGACAAACATCCAGGTAAGCAGAAGCCGGCAAAGCACCATATCTGAGTTAAACACACACACACACACACACAAACACACACACACACACACACACACACACACCATACTGTACACATTACCCCTACGTGTATATGACAACATTTACACAACTAAACACTTTTTCTATGGACTATTAATCTATGATATACCACAGTCATGGCAACATCCTTTATACTCGATTTGTATGACATCTACACACTTCAGTTACATGTACAGCACTGTTGGGAGATCTGGGGTTCACAAAAAGGCTAAATGATACAGCTTCCTCCTCCATTGCAATGACATTTAACAGCAGAGATTTAACCTTTTAAACAATGAACTACTTATTATTCTGTTTACCTTGAGAGGACAACATCTTCATGTGCCTGTGGGAACACACACTTCACTTCCTGAAAGTCTTGATCATTAAAACTGGACTTTGGTCCCTAGTCAGTCGGTCACCAAGCAACAAAGGTGCTTTGGTGCAATGTCCTTACAAATGCATTGTCAGTTATACTTTTCACATTATTCTGTGAATACAAAATCATGACATTGAAATATATGGAATGTGCATAGCTGGGCAATAATAGTACAACTATTTAAAGATCTAGTAGTTCATTCACATCCTCTGTTTCATGCCCAGCTGGGATGTGCATTGCTGGTCTAGGAGGCCTTGCTGTCGGTCTGTCTGGTCCAACCAGTGTAGAGCAATGAAAAGAATATCAGTTTCCACATTAATGTTTGGCAGAGACTTTTGGCTATATTTTGTTGATACCAAAGCATATCTAATGTTGATAATCTGACTCCAATGTAATTATCACAACGTGCAAAGAATTGTTGAGTGTGCTTATTTAGTGCAAGACAGGTCAAATAGAATGAATCAAATGATGCTTTAATAATACTGTATACTTATACATTTATTACAAGACAAATACTTCATAGAAAAATGTTACATTCTAATAGAGAGAGCAGAGAGAGAGATAGAGAGATGACTTTGATACGTGGTTCATTTAATTCAAGTAATTTTAATTTATAAAAATTAAAAAATATATTTTTGTCTTGAAACCATTGTGGTGTCTGATGTTTGTTGTCCATATTTTTACTGTAGAATGAGTGGGTGGTAATTAGGCACTACTGTTGGGGTAATGTGGTGGTGGTGGTGGTGGGGAGGCGGGGGGCACCAGATCCTAATCTCGCCTAGGGTACCAAAATGACTAAGGCCTTGCCTTGCTGACGTGCCTGAACTGCATCACACAGGTAGTCCAGAACCAGCCATACCATGGAACCTCTGGTATGTAACTCATCAAATCAGGCCATGTAGCACACAGACACACACACACACACACACACAAACACACACACACACACACACGCGCGCGCGCGCACACGTGCAGCTGACCACCAGGAGGCACCAGTTACACAGCACGGCTGTGGCGATGATCATCAGCCAGTGGTGGTACGGGTTATCAGCAGGAGCCAGGACCTTGACATCTGTCCTCTTCCTGTTAATGTAGAAAACACACACCCACATGCGGTGTCTTGGACAGGATCCACCTCCTGGGGAACACGCATGCAGAGAAGCCATAACCTCAGTACTAACCTCAGACCAACTGGTGCATCCTAACGATGTATCTGTCTTAGTAAATCAAACTTTATATATCGCATAAACAGTGGAGGCTAGAGGTGGAAATTGGAGGACGGGCTCATTGTAATCATTCCATTCCATGCCAACATGTGTCTTTCATACCATTCCTCATGTTACCCGTGAACGTCTGAAGAACCAGATTGACGGCACACAGAGAAGGTGGTGGGGTTTAGCCCAAAGGCGTATTTAATTATAACAGGGGAAAAAGGGGTAGGAGAGAGAAGGATAATCCAATAGAGAGTAGTCCAGGGTCGGTCCAGGGTTCGGCAGGCAGGCGGGTAGTCAGACAGGCAGGGGTCAGGCAGGCAGGCGGGTAGTCAGACAGGCAGGGGTCAGGCAGGCAGGCGGGTAGTCAGACAGGCAGGGGTCAGGTAGGCAGGCGGGTAGTCAACACAGGAATGGTAGTCGAGTAGTCGGGGGTCGGTCCAGGGTTCGGCAGGCAGGGGGGTAGTCAGACGAGCAGAGGTAGGGCAGGCAGGGGGGTAGTCAGACGAGCAGGAGTGGGGCAGGCAGGCGGGTAGTCAGACAGGCAGGGGTCAGGTAGGCAGGCGGGTAGTCAACACAGGAATGGTAGTCGAGTAGTCCAGGGTCGGTCCAGGGTCAGGTAGGCAGGCGGGTAGTCAACACAGGAATGGGCTAGGTCCGTGGAAGGTAGACGAGGGGGAATCCGAGGAAGACGAGGGTAAGTAGGTTTCAAAGTCCGGATCTCCTTTTTATGTGTTATTGGAACTCAAGCTGGGATGTGGCCAGATTTCTGTGCAGCCTCCTCAGCCCAGTGGGCCTCCAGCACAGCAACCGCTTCATCCACCTTGGAGCGCAGGGACTCTGGAGACTCCAGCATGTGGAGCAGATCACAGTTGTCCATCTCCAGCAGCATGCCGGTGACCTTGGGAGCGATGCTGGGGTGCATGTTGCGGATAGATGGGAAGAGACGCTCACCTGGAGGGAGGGAGAATTAATATCTGTTACAGTAACAGTAACAGCTAATGGGGATCCATAGAAACAAACAAATAGACTCACCTATCATCTGTTTCTGGTCCTCATGAGGAAGGGCAGCCAGTATGGAGGCAGTCAGAGGCTCCAGGTCCTGGACATGGACAGCAGGCTGCTGCATGGGGACCTGTGGCTGGGGAGCCATGTGCTGCTGGGGGTAGTGTACACCAGCTGTGTACTTGTTCTGGGGCATGGTGCGCATCCGTGCTGTAGCTGCATCTGCACTGGCAGGGCGCTGTCTCAAGGCCTGGGTAGCTGAGAGGAAAGATTATCATAATCAAAGGGATATTTATGGTAAATGTTTGGCGAGTGGTGTTGTCAGACCACTATGAGCAGCGTTGCTTCAGAAAATATACTGACCTATGTGCTGAAAGGTCATCATATGGGGCAACTGGGAGGGTGTGGTCTGAGGCCTGGTAGCGGATGGACACATGGTGTTGGGCATGTTCTGGAAGTACAGAGGTTTCACACTCTGGGTAGCCAAGCGAGGAGTGGGTCTCAGCTGAGCCAGCTGATTGGTGAAGTATGGGGCAGCACAGTTCTGGGCCTGTGGAATGGCTGCCATGAAGAATCCAGGTGGGGGAGCAACCTGGTAGAGGTTGATGCCTGGGTTGGGAACGGCACGAACGGCGCTGGCCATCCTCTGCATGCGCTGGTTGGTTCTGTGAGCCTGGCGCACCTCCTTGCGCTGGGCCAGGGTCACATACAGGGGCTTGGTGGCCACGATGCGGCCGTTCATCTCAGTCACAGCCTTGGTGGCCGCCTCAGGGGAGGAGAAGCAAACAAAGCCAAATCCCTTGCTGCGTCCACCCTCCATCATTACCTTTGCACTGGTGATTGTTCCAAAGTGGGAGAATTCTTTGTGCAGCTGCTCATCATCCAAGCGATCATGCAAGTTCTTCACGTACAGATTGACACCCTGGTAGAGAGAAACCCTGTTTAGTGAGATGTTTTTCATGCCTCAAATATATCAACAATGTTTACCAAGACTATCAACTTCTTTTTCTTTTACAGTATATCTTTTTTTCATATACACACACCTGGTATCTGGTCGTGCGGCCCTGCTTCATCTGCTCAAACTGGCGCTTCAGCACAGTCTGGCGCTCTCCTCTCTTCTGGGCGCGGCCCACGTAGACCCGCCTCCCATTTATCTCCCGGCCATTCATCTCATCAATGGCCCTCTTGGCATCCTCATGCCTTTGGAAATTGACAAATCCAAAACCCTTGGACTTACCAGTGTCATCAGTCATGACACGGATGCTCAGGGCTGGTCCAAATCTCTCAAACCTCTCCTTAAGGCGCTGGTCATCCATATCCTCCCCAAAGTTTTGGATGTACACGTTAGTGAACTCTCGGGCCCTGGATCCATGTTGAGCCTCTCGTTCTTTCCGAGATTTGAAGTGTCCAACAAACACTTTTCTGTCATTCAGTAACGTGCCATTGAGTCTCTTAATAGCTCTCTCAGCAGACTCCTGGGTGTTATACTGCACAAAGCCATAACCTTTAGAGCCATTCTCATCACATACTACCTTGCAGGAAAGGATGTCCCCAAACTCAGAGAACCTGTCGTAGAGGTGCTTGCTGTCAAAAGTCTCCACTAAATTCTTAATGAAGATGTTGCCTACCCCACTATTTCTCAGAGAAGGGTCACGCTGAGACCACATGATGCGCATAGGTCTTCCATTGACATCATCAAAGTTCATGGTGTCCAGGGCACGCTCTGCGTCAGCTTGCTGTTGAAAGTTGACATAGGCATGCACAAGAGATCGGCGTGTTATCATGTCCCTGCACACTCTTATAGAGATGATTGGACCACAAGGGCTGAATTTCTCATGCAGCATTCCCTCAGTGGTGTCCCTGTGGAGATCTCCTACATACAAGGAGGCCATAGATTGAATAGGCGCACTAGGATTCATGTCTAATGGCCCTTTCAGACAACAACAGGTGAAAAATCTATCTATCAAGCTCTTCACAGAGGAATTGCAGGTAAATGAATGGCATGTGTACTGTAGCTGGATTCTAGAACCCCAGCTGCATGTTCTACATTGTTATGTCATCACATTTTCAATTGTGACATCCTTAATGACTGGATGTGATGTGTGTAATATGTTAGTAGAATTCTAACTTCAGTCATTGTTACCTCACAGCATAGCCAGGGTCCATTTTGTACTAAGGTCAGCAACCCCATGTAGGGGTTCATGAGGAATCCTTCCCCAGCAGATGTATTTCACATGAATACGGATATTGTCACTGAATATGCCCGGGTGTTTTAGCGGAAACATTTAAAACAATGTAACTATTTATTCAACTAATAGACATGTGTTCGTTCACTCTCTAAACAACTGTTCAACATAGAAAAATACAGCACATTGTTAAATGTTTACATTTCTTTTTCCTACACTTTGCACATAACTAGGTATATACATACACCTTCAGGTATTGCTTCTTGCTGTTTCCCTTTTTCTTTTCATTAAAACTCTTTTCTGGTTTATGGATACCCCAGTCCAGCAAAGAGTCATACCTTGTAAAAAAAGAGAGAAACTAAAAGACATCAAAGTTAGCATTTTGGTGGCAAAAATTCCAGAACTGTCCCGTCTCAATGGTTTGTAATACTGATATAACTACAGTAAACAGATGCTTGGTAAAGAAGTCTGTGTCAGCGCTGCTCCACAATTGAATTGTATCGTCGTAATGAGTTGTATTGTCTCCATGATGTAGGCAGAAGGTTTCCATAGTGACAAAGGCTGTTAGTCTACATGGTGACAGTGGCTGTTGTTGGTCTGCATGATGAAGGTGAATGTTGGTCCCCATCGTGATGGAGACTATCATTGGTGTCCATAGTGACGGTAACTCAGAGCTGGATGTTGATCTCGCTGCGCACCCCGTCCTCCCAGGTGCTCTCGTTGCCGTCGGCGTCAGACAGGAAGCCGCTACCCGTGGGGAACAAGGTTACGCTGCGCTCCAGCGCCGTCATCCTCTGCTTCACCTTCAGCTGCGCCGCGGCGTACTCACTCTGCAGCCGCGCCAGACGGGTCTGTAGCCTGTCCAGACACGCCTCCAACCGCTCCACCTTCTCCTCTAGCTCCTCCCCCGCCAGGCCAGACACACCCGCCTCGTCTAACAAGCCCTCCTTCAGCAGGATGTCCCGCCCCCTCTGTTCCAACTGCAGCCTGGCGTGGGGGAACTCGGTGAGCGCCTCCATCAGGTCGTGTTTGGAAAGGCAGAACACGTCCGAGTAGCCAAGACTACAGATGTTTGCCGTTCGTCTGTTCCCCATCTTGCTGCCCCGGATGTTGAGGATGCTGATCTCCCCGAAGCAGCTTCCCGACGTCAGCACCGCCAGCTGGGTGGCCCCGTCCTCCCCCACCACCGCCAGGCGGCCATCTTTGATGATGTACATCTCTTTGCCGATGTCGCCCTTGCGGCAGATGTAGTCTCCTGGGCTGAAGACCTGCGGACGCAGCTTCAATACCAGCTCCACTAGCAGGCCGGCCTCGCAGTCCTGGAATATACGCACCTGCAGAGAGAGAGAGAGAGAAAGAGACAGAGAAAGAGAGAGAGAGGGTGTGAGGACATGCCAGGTGTGTGTGTGTGTGTGTGTGTGTGTGTGTGTGTGTGTGTGTGTGTACCTTCTTCAGGGTTTCCAGGTGTACATTAATAGCAATCTCAGCCCTTAGCTTATTGGGCAGGCTCTTCAGCACTTCCTGCTCATCCACTGCTTTCTGATTGGTCCAAAGGTAGTCGAACCAGCGAATGACGCGGGCCTCCAGGTCCTTGCTGACGTGCCTGAACTGCATGTAGTGCTTGATGGCGTCGATGCGGCTCTGAAACTCCGCCCGCGTGGCGTTCATGTTCGATATCATGGCGCCAACGTTGCCCACAATGGAGGCGAAGATCAGAACGCCAACCAGGAAGTCAAACACCACAAACAGGAACTCCTCGTCCCGGACGGGTGGTGGCGTCTCTCCGATGGTGGTGAGGGTGAGGGTGGACCAGTAGAGGCAGTAAACGTAGCCCCGCGTCAGAGAGCCGAACTCTGGGTCGGAGGAGTTAGGATAGACCCAGGAGTCGGAGCCTAGGCCCAAGGCCTTGGAGAAAGAGTAGTAGATACAGGCGTTCCAGTGGATGATAACCAGAATGTAGAGGACCAGGTTACAGATACGGAAGGCGTTGGGGTAGTTGGTCCGGGTCTCGGTGCGGTCGAAGAACTCGAACATACGGTTGAAACGCAGCAGGCGGTTGAAGCGGAGCAGGGGTGTGTGTATGCCCAGGGTGATGTAGGCTAGGTCGGTAGGGAGGATGGAGAGGAGGTCTAGTTTGAACTGGAGTGTGTGGAGGTAGCTGTCCCGTAGCTTAGCCAGGTCCTTCACCAACAGACCCTGCTCTAGAAAACCTAGGACAGGAGAGATACCCACGGTCACAGCATGGTCAGGTAACGGTAGGATTATGGTAAGAGCAACTTCACTACACAAAGTCAGAGCACGGATAGTTGGGGTAGGACTACGGTCAGAACGACTTTTCTATACATGGTCAGAGCATGATTAGTTTGGTGTAGGGTTATGGTCAAACTTCACTACATATGGTCAGAGAATGTTCAGTTAGGGGTAGGGTCGCGGTCAGACAAGGTGTGACCTCTGACCTGTCCTCAGTCTGACCACCATGTCCAGGATGTAGAGACCATCACACAGGTAGTCCAGAACCAGCCACACCATGGCACCTCTGGTCTGTAACTCATCAAAGCACGCCCTGTAGCACACACACACACACACACACACACACACACACACACACACTATCATCACAAATACATGGGATCCCAGACTTGCAAACAGAGACGCATCGGTTGTTATGGGTCACCTTAGGTTACCATGGATTATGTTACTGCTGTTTATCATGGGTTACGGGTAATGGAGGTATTTTGTCCAGAAGACACATGTCATTTAAGGGTCACTGATGATACTACATGGTTTTCTCTAGTCCGGAAGAACCGTGTAATTAAAGGAGACAAACCATGTCAGTCACTGGTTGGGGGAAAACTGAGGGGTGTGATACCATACCTCACCACCAGGAGGCACCAGTTGTACAGCACAGCTGTGGCGATGATCATCAGCCAGTGGTAGTACAGGTTATCAGCAGGCGCCAGGACCTTAACATCTGTCCTCTTCCTGTTAATGTAGAAAACATACGCACGCTCGCACACATGCACACACACACACACACGCACACGCACACGCACACCCATGCATGCAAACAGATACACACAGCATTAGAATTATCACTGACTAGATATTAACTAGTAAGTAAAATAGTACTCGTTAAGTACTGAAACGATGGCACGGAGATGAGAGAGATAAAAGGAGAGAGAGAAGAGGGAGAAAGGAAGATAGAGAGATGTCCTTTATTGGCCATTGGCAGACTGACATGTGACAGCAACACAGTGACCAAGAAGTATGAGTGACAGTCGTGGCGTTGACGTTGTGCGTACGTGTGTCTGACATTCTGGTCCACGCTGCGGTCTGTGTCAGTGGCGTCAGCTCGGGTGTGGCTGACACGGCTGGGCGGAGCCTGTAGCTCCGGTCCTCTGAACCTCTCCAGGAACGAATCAGGTCGCTCGTCCTCCTCAACCAAACTCTTATGGGCCCACTCTCTGAGAGTCACGATCATACCCACCAGCCTGGGAGAGAGAGGGCAGGGGGTGGGGTGGGGTGGGGTGGGGTGGGGGGGGGGGGGGGGGTAGAGGGAGGTAGAGAGGATGGGGGTAGAGAAAAAGTAAGAGGGGAAAAGGGGTGATATGGGGGAGAGGGAAAGAGAGGGAGGAGGGAGGCACCGGCAACCCACATACACGATAATCTTATCAGATTTATCAGAATTTATCATTTTATTACAGATTATTAGCAGAAGCATGACGACCCACCTGGAGAGGGCACCTCTTCCTCTAAAGGAATTCTGGGAGCTGAGGCCTCTCCGGTCAATGGTGGCCATCCTCTGTAGTTCTGAAGATGTGTCATCACACACTGACTGTCCTCTTTACATGCATATACACAGACACATAAATACAGATATAAACACACGCACACACACACGCACACACACACACAAACAGGATAATCATTATAAAGCAGTAGGTTACATGAGAGTG
>NC_139669.1:13377895-13455395 GCF_951799395.1 Argentina silus
CCACTCCACACACCACCCGTCTCGATCACTCGCACACACACACACATCTTTCAGTTGAGTCTTTTTTCTCTAGCGTGTGTGTGTGTGTGTGTGTGTGTGTGTGTGTGTGTGTGGTTGTGTGTGTGTGTCTACAATCTTTAGCCTCCTTGAGTGTGTTAGTCGCCCATCTCAGCTCTACTCCTTTTGTAACAGCAAGCTCATTCTTATTCAGGAAGCTTATTTGAAGTGCTGTGAGAGAGAGAGAGTGTGTGTGTGTGTGTGTGTGTGTGTGTATGTGCGTATGTGCGTATGTGTGCGTGTATGTGTGTGAGAGAGAGAAGAGAGAGAGCGTGTGTGTGTGTGTATGAGCATGTGTGTGTGTGATTCTGTGATTATACACAGAGTGCTTCATGTGCACTGTTGCTCTGATTAGAGAGTGATGGATCTATTCAGGTTGATTTGCTCCTCACACTGGCAAAGACAGGAGAAGAAATGGGGGGGGGGGGAACTCTATGTAACCATTGTAGGGCTTCCATGTAACTTCATAGGGCATCTGTAACCTGTAAGGATTATTTGTAACATGTACTTAGTATTGGAATCACAGAAGCCAATGGCAGTTTAACAATGTAGTGTAATTTATATTTGTCTTTGCATATCGATTTACATCAGAGAATATCCCTTTAATAGGAAAACAACATTTGCCATTACATTGTGGCAGACAGATTGGGAGTTTGGATAGAGGTCTGTTTTTTAAATAATATATCAGAGATACAGCTAAGATGGCATATTCTAAGAAGAGGTTTGGAGTATTTAGGGTTGACAATTTACAGGCAGGTGTAGAATGCTTCCATTCCTTATGATAACCAGTTATATAGGAGTTTTCCAACTTCTAAAGGAAATTATTAAATTGACACTCCTCAAACCTTCACTACATCAAACTATACACCATCCTCTGTTGTAAAAAGTCAATGAGACACATTCACTGTGGAATTTCTAAAATCCAGAGAAGAGAGGTTTGCTATTCTATAGGGCTGACAGTGCTCTGTCGATAAGGGAAGCCCACATCAAACCGTTGGAAGTTTAGGAGCGAAGTTTAAGTGAGCATAATCATAATAGCTCTCTGGCTGGATTGGGAGTTTGGATAGATCTGGAGGTCTGTTTTTTTTTTTTTTTTTTAAAGAATATACTTGAAAAGAAAATACTAGAGATACAGTCAAAATGGCATACTCTAAGAACAGGTAGTATTTAGGTAGTATTATATAGTAGTTATATAGTATTATATAGTAGTTGGTAGTATTTAGGGTTGAGAATTCAGATTAGAGATTTTTAAAGAATAAACTGATACCTAAAACATTTGTGGACTTCCCTCTAATAATGGAAACACACAATGACTTTGATGTCACAGAGCTTCTGTGTAACTTTAAATCAATATAATAGTTCTAAAATCTGGTTAACTTTAGCATACATTTTTATTCTGATATCTTTGAGAACAAAAACAGAGTATGAATCATGTGTCATAACATCAAAAACTATACAATTGAGTAATTCCTACATGAAAACAAAGCAGGTGACAGAGTCTTTAGAGTTAGAGAGAGAGAGAGAGAGAGAGAGACATCCTTCCATTGATGTCAGAGTAACAGAGTACATCAAACACACACACACACACACACACACACACAATTACATCTCCATCCCTCAGATATGAAGAGGATTTAGAGTCCACACAACAGAGAATCACCTCCCCCTCTCACACACACACACACACACACACACTACATGAAAAACACAAGTGATGGAGAGACACAGGTGATGGAATACAATGATACTATGAACAGTTTTGAGCAGTTTAATTTGAGCAGTTTGCCATATACATTCAGATATGTTTGAAATATTTAGGTTTCATGGCTTCTGTCCATAGGCAAGGCGCTGTATTAAGGCCAGGATTTTCCAGTTTCTTTTCCCCACTCGTAACAATATTTGTATGAACATTTAAAAAATAATAATAATAATCAAAAAAATCAACAACAAAAAAAGTTCAAGATGTTCATGCATAGTTCTTTTTCATCAACTTTTAGTAAAATGCTTATTTAATAATACATGGACATAGAACATATACTAGATCAAGATAAATGTGGAATGTTTCAAAGCCTTGTCCTGTAAAGATGTATTCTGTATATTTGGCAAATTCTATACATATTAATCAAAACAGAGGCATTAGCATCCATTTCAATGATCCTTTACGAGGAGGTTAAAGATGGGAGGTTAATTACTGCATCAAAGCAACATTGCATCGAGTTTATTATCCATTATCCAGTTCATTTCTCTGTCTCTTTCTCTCTCATTCTCTCTCTTACACATCTCTCTCTCCCTCGCTCATACACCCTCTCTCCCATACCCACCCTCCCCCGTCAGTCCCTCACTCCCATCGCCTTCACATTGAGATGTTCATTTAGAACCACACTCCACTGACCAAATATGCTAAATACAACATAGTCTTCCATGGCTTGGGTCCTAATGTAGATATAGGTAGACATATTGAGATGCTGTTTGATACTGTACATGGGGTTATCCCTCAGCACATCATTACCATGACTGGAAGATAGGAAACTCTCCCTTCATTTTACATTCTCATTTTATTTGTCAATATGGCTGTCCGTTCATTCTAACCAGCAGACAGGCACATGTTTCTGCAGGTACGCAGTTAAAGGTTGGGTGCGGATGTGAAGCGGGGGTGAAGTGTGTGTGTGAGTGTGTAAGAGTGTGTGTGTGAGTGTGTGTGTGTGTGTGTGTGTGTGTGTGTGTGTGTGTGTGTTTACTCCCTCTTCATGCCCCGGCCCATGAGGCAGGCGAACACGGTCATCACCATCTTAGGCGTCACCTCCACCAGGTCCTCAGGCAGGGCATACACGCGAGTCCCGATCTTCCTTGCCATGGAAACGGCGTACCTGAGGTCAGAAAGGTCAGGGTCAGGGTCCACTCAACATTAGAAGCATCTCCAGCTGAGTTGTAATGGAAACGTTGTGGAGACATGAGAATGGGTATATTGTATGAGGCTCGGTTTTGCTGCCACCTAGTGTGTGTAATGTGTACTGTATGTATATTCTATAATATGGCTGTATTGACTGCCATAGAGTGTATATACTGTATGCCCATGTATAAGGCTGTCATTTGTATATGACTCTGCTACCATTAAATATACACCTATACCGACAGAAAACACCTGTGTGTATATGTCTATCTCCGAGCTCCACCAACACCTCCAGCCCTCTCCCCGGCTTCAGACTAACTTCGCATTGTCCAGTTTGTCCTCGTCAGAGAGACTTCCTGTCTTGACCAGGTCATAGGTCACGCTGCCCGGCTGGATGGCGTCAATCAAGTCCAGGACCGGGAGACTGGTGCCGATCTCTCGATCCTAAAATCACACACACACAACCCAGATTAATACGTGCACACACACACACACACACGAACACACACACACACACATACGCACAGACCTAGTACATAACCTAACCTTAACCCGAAAGGAACCAATGGAGTCATTGAGTCAAGTGAAAAAAACATGCCGTCCGAATATGCAAAGCAAGCTCAATCCGCCACACCCAAAGCTTCTTTTCGACACCGGTCTAAACACTACACATACACACCATGTTTACACAGTATCAACACTACGTGGAGTGATACTGAAGAGCTATTCAGTGATATTGTGAGGATTTCATGTAGCAGAAGTGGTTCAACTGCAGAGAATACGGATGACTGACCTTGAAGCTGTTGATCTTGGAGGTCTTCCCTGCCGCCGCCAGAGTCTTATTCACCCAGTTGATGATCAGATGGTCATCGGCCGCCTCTCCGTCCCCCAAATCCTCCAGAACGTTCAGAGTGTATCTGAGGATAGGTCGGCGATGAGTCAGGTCTGAGACATTCCACACCCATCCAACTCCTCTACCCTGCCTCTCTCCAGTCCATTGCCCCTACCCTCTTCTGACAACCCCTCCATCCTTCCACCCTCTGTCTGTTTTTCCACATCTCCATCCCTCCTCTCTCCCCCATCCCTCCTACCTCCTCATGAGTTGCCACACCAGTGCCAGGGTGAGGGTGGGGTTGCCGTCGTTGAGGTCCTGCCCTCCGATGCCAACCAGAGAGAACCCAGCTTGCATTTTACCCAGCTCCACAGCGTAGTTACAGTTCTCCAGCTACACATTACATACACACACAAACACAGGGCAGAGTGGTGAGGCAAGTGTGTGTGTGTGTGTGTGTGTGTGTGTGTGTGTGTGTGTGTGTGTGTGTGTGTGTACAGAGGGGTGTATGTGTGTGTGTGTGTGTGTGTGTGTGTCTCACCTTCTTCATGTTGGTTCCTATCTTGGGGTATGGTGGCTGGTTGACCTTGTTGTTCCAGTCGACAGGAATCTTGATCCTCTCATAGAGCTGCAGGATAACCAGAGCATCCAGCAGATCCCTGGGGGAAACACACACACAATACTCAGAAAACACTACTCCCTAATCAGTGGCAACCATAGCTACGCTACCTTAACATTAGTTGACAAAGTAACATTTCAATAATCAGTAATCAGTGTAATCATAGTTACCCATAGATGTGGTTGACGTGAGGGTTGACTCCGAGGGAATTCATCCAGTTCCGGAAAGTTCTCTCCTCTCTCGTCTCACCTGAGGAGTGGAAAGAGTCGTGGGTGACACAGGGGAGATGTGTGGGGGAGAAAAGGGGGAGACGGGGGGTGAGGTTGGTGAGGTACGTATGGAAGAAACGGGGGAAGTCTGAGACTTAAACCCATGAAAAGGAATATTTGTATTTAACCTTGATTTATCCAGGTTAGTCTCACTGAGATAAAATCTTGTTTTCAAGAGAGACCTGGTCCCCATTTAGCAGTAACACGCTGTAGTATCATGGGTAGTCAGGAGGGTGGGGGGCTAAGAACATGACTCAACATGACTCCTGCTTGAATATTCATAGAATACATCCTTTGCATCCTCCCTTCCTTCACTAATGTTTAAGTGATTGGTCAGATCAGAGATGATCTCAAGGGGGAACAGAAGTCCACCCACCTTCCAGTCGAGCCCAGTCATTGTTGTCAGGTTTGCTCAGGGCCGGGTACTTGTTGAACAGGTTGGCCACGAAGGCCAAGTTGAGTTTGGGGTTGCCGCTGACCACGTCGGCTGGGGTGACGAACTGCCGGCAACCCAACCTGTCAGCCTCCTGTAACATACGCTCTGCTCTCCTCAGGTCATCTTTCTCCTGTACACACACACACACACACACACACACACAGAACATGAGAAAGGCTCTCTCACACACGCATAGGTGGACACACGTGAGCTGGCTCACACACACTTTTTGAATAATCTAGATCCACAGTAAAACATTACAGTGCAAAGAACTGAATATTTCAGAGGTCATACAGATGTCTGTTCTTACAATCATGGGAACAAGTACCATTACCTCCTCCATACAGACAAGCCACACAGTTGACAGAGCAATACGTTGCCAGCTGTTTTGCTTTCTTTGGCCTAGAATTTGCAGGCCATGCACAGTCAGCTTGAATACCCATGTCTGCGACTGCCAAATATGGCAAGCTTTGACACAAACGTTTTAGAGGGGCACCTGGCACAGACACACAAACGGACACGGACACACACACATACACACACGGACACACACAAACACACGTCAGCCAAGGCATCCGGGTGCAGATAACTCTATAATTAGCCATTGGAGGTGACTGAGGCTTTTCCTCAGCAGCACAATGACCCATAGAGAAGTTCCCCCTCAGGAACAAGCCCACATCCTGCTGTAGCATAGTAGCGGACACTAGTACCGCTCTGAACAGCAGAACTGAGAGACTGCTCTCCTCTATTCCTGACCTCAAACACTCAGCCTTCATTCAGTTCAGTCTATATCAGGCTTCCGATCTATAGCTTGATGAAAGGGACTACATTCAGATGAGTAAAAGTAAAAGACAGATAAAGTTGTGATCCAAACATGCTGAACATACACCTGAGCATTCTGATAGCAGAATGAATGGGACCTTAGATCGGCCAATCACACGGCCCAGATAGAAGACCTGGGGTCAGAGGTTAGGGGAAGGGCTCTGTCACACCCTCCCACATTCCAATATGTTTGTTCGTTGAAACACGCCTGATGTGAACAGCATTCACACAACAGAGGAAATGCTGTGCCCAACCCTGGCTCACATACACCATGTATGGTGAGAACCCAGGGCCTCTGGGAGAGACCATCCTCACTACAGCCAAGCTGTTACCCTATGCCACTGCTCTGTCCCTAACCCAGGGCTCTGAGGCTGAATTAACTCAATATCAAAACAGCAGCAACCCATCACTGCTTATCTGGCCTTCAGAGGGAGGCAAGGTCAGAGTTAGATGTAGCAACACATACCTCAGATAGCAGCTGGAATGCTTAATGGAAAACATGTTTTGGACAAAGAATTCCACATACTGTCTATATCAAAAACAATGTGCTATTTGTGCTACATCTGCTGAAGACTGGTTAAGGCAGGGCAGACAGCCCCTTAGGCAGTCAGCCCCTGAGGCAGACATCCAATAATGCAGGGTCCACAACCATTTATGGAGAGCCCCCAGCCCCTAATGCAGAGCCCATAGCCTCTAATGCAGAGCCCACAGGCCCTAAGGAAAAGCCCCCAGCCCCTTATGCAGAGCCCATAGCCTCTAATGCAGAGCCCATAGGCCCTAAGGAAAAGCCCCCAGCCCCTAAGGAAGAGCCCACTATCCCTAAGGCAGAGGCAACACTGGTTGAATGAGGAAGTCATTTGTATGCAGCTGAGCACTGGGGGCCATTACAGCATTAATGCAGCACACTAAATCACCTCCTCTCCTCCACACACACACAACTAGGTTTCTTCGTTTCATCTCCAGCTGAGCGCCACGTGCTTTATAAAAGTGGCCCTTCTCTCTCTCTCTCTCTCCTTTTCTCTCAAGTCTTTCCAGGAGGCAAATGCAGATTTGCTACACCCTGAACACATGCACTGGAACAGCACTGCTTTCTGATTGGACGAGACACACCGCAAGCGCCCATATCCCAGTTCCGGTCCTGAGTTGTGGGATTGGGTTGCGTAATAAAGTAGGAGTTGAAAGGAGAGGCAGCTCTTGTAAAGACACAACACTCTGAAAACACCTGGAAACACTTCAAACCTCCTTTATGAAACACTTCAGCTGCAGTCCACAGAAAATGTTTCCTTTACTACAAATATTGTACCAGCTGTCTTCTAGGCCTCAAGAGTCAACATCTTCTGAAGTCATTGATTAACCATGTGATCAATGTACACTGAAGCAGGCCATGTTGATCATATAGGGCTGTGGTACAGTATACATTTCATCACGATACAGTACATACAATCCATAACTTTCATAGTTTTAAAGAGGAAGTGATGGAATGGTTGCTATGTGGTCACTAGGGGACACATTTCAGTCGTAAACAAAAAACATCTGAATCCAATTGAGACTTAACTCTTGGATGAGTAAATGAATGCCTGTGGAAACCGATATAGAACTGTGATGGGAAATGTTCTCCCTTATCGACCGCGTGGCAAACAGAACTGTACATCACTTTTGTGATGCGTCATGAAATATTTAAAGGGGAACTCACGCTCAAGCCGGACATGTTGATCTCAATGCGCTGTTCGTCCTCTTCGCTTCCGTCAGGAGCCACCTGGTTGAGCAGGTGGAAGTAGGCCCTTGAGTCCTGCAAAGATAAACATGGTGACTCCTTCATTCAGAACCACAACATCACTCCTCCAGAAGAAACAACAGTGTTACTCTCCCATTGTGAGAGTGGATGGACATTATTATGAGACATACTGTACACACAGCATCAGCACAAGACGACACAGACCCTCACAAACATGCAGCAGGTACCTTGACTGAGTTTGAGAAGTCTGCTACCTGAAGCATGGGAGGACAGAAACAGATAGGGAGGGCGAGAGAGAGAGAGAAAGAGAGAGATGAAGAGGAAGAAAGGAAGCGACAGAGAGAGAGAGAAACAGATGGGAACAAAGAGAGACAAACAGACAATAACATGGGCAGACAGACAGACAGACAGAGACAAAGAGACAGTGTTTCGTGAGTTATTACAGATAAAGCTCAGCGGACCGAACCAGGAGCACAGGACAGAGAATAGAGGGCCTGGAGAACTCATCCTGTAGAAGATTGGCCCTGACGCACATCATATTCTTAAAACATCTCATCCATCACTTTTTTCCTCTCTTCCCATCCCATCCCCTCCACTCCCCTCATCCTCCCATCCTCCCACCCTGACTCAGCCCACTCTCAGTGAGAGCTGCTATAAATAACTTCAGAACGGACAGATCGATATAATGAGTAGGGGAGGGGTGAAGAAAGGAGGGATGGAGGGAAAAGACAGTGAAGGGGAGGGCAGTGAAACAGAACAAGTAAATCTAATCCTTGAGACGTTGACAGAGTTTAAAATAACCAGGGGCAGACAGAGTCATTGGCCATGTAATATGCTGAGTTATACTGTACATTGACTGGGTAAGACACTGACCACGTAATACCCTTTTCACACTATTGGACCGACCCAGACTGTACTGTGCTGGCCGGGTTGTTTTCTTTTCACATTGTCCTTTCCAACACTGTTCTAGAGACTGTAGTGGACGTGTAACCAGGGGAGCGCGATACAGTTTGGATTGTCTCAGCTCTGCTCAGCACTATAGTGTGAATAGGGTACAGAGGTGATAGGGGTTCAGTTAGGGGTTAAGGGTCGGGGGTCCTGACCTTGATGTCCGAGCTGAGATTGTTGATCTTGCTACATCCAGCTTTTTCCAGGTGGAAGTTGGCCCAGCGTAGCAGGAGCTCCTCTGGAGACAGCTTCATCAGGTCCTCCAGGGTCTCTCCATCAAACAGCAACGCAACCAGAGCTACACACACACACACACGTTAACAACCATTTATCACTAAATCCATAAACCCTTGACTTCTGTGTGTGTGTGTGTGTGTGTGTGTGTGTGTGTGTGTGTACCTTCGTTCTTGCTGAGCCCTATATCAGCGAACAGGCCTATCTTGATGATCTGCCACAGCAGACCCAGCACCAGGTGGGGTTTCCCCTCCGTCAGGTCAAAGGCTCCGATGTTCACTACGTGACAGCCAATCGCAGAAGCCGAATTCAGAGCCAGGTTCAGATTCTCCTGTCGGGGGTAAAAACAGAATGTGTGAACTCTGACCTTAACCTACCTGTATGTTTGCCAATCCTAACACACCTCAATAGTAGCCTCTGACCCTAACCCACCTGTATGGTGACCTCTGACCCTAACCCACCTGTGTGGTGACCTCTGACCCTAACCCACCTGTGTGGTGACCTCTGACCCTAACCCACCTGTATGGGGACCTCTGACCCTAACCCACCTATATGGTGACCTCTGACCCTAACCCACCTATATGGTGACCTCTGACCCTAACCCACCTGTATGGTGAACCGTGTCAGTTTCTTCTTGTTTATCGTTCTCTCGTCGATCGTATCAGGAACCGACAGGTTGATCATTTTACTGAAAAAGAACAGAAAGAATGGATAAGGGTCACCCTAGTACACAAGGGTGTGGTTCTGTATCATGGTTGTGGTTCAGGAGTATGGTTGTGGTCACTAGTATGGTTGTGGTTCACTAGTATGGTTGTGGTGGTTCACTAGTATGGTTGTGGTTCACTAGTATGATTGTGGTTCACTAGTATGGTAGTGGTTCACTAGTATAGTTGTGTTTCACTTGTATGGTTGCGGTTCAAAATCAAAGTTGTAGTTCAGAAGTATGGTAGCTGTTCAGTGGAACGGTTGAGCTTCAGTAATGGTCTCACCACAGCACGATGCCGTCCCCTACTGCGGTGAACAGGGAGTCAGTGTTGGGGTCCATGGGCAGGACATGCTGACAATCTGGGTCCTTCTCCAGAGCCACGTTGATCCAGTTAACAAACGCAAAACGCTCCTCCTCTAAAACATAGATTTAGATTTAGATTTAGACACACACACATACACACTACTAAACTCATGCATGCATACACACACATACACACACACACACACACACACACACACACATACACACACACACACACTGACCTGAGAAGGAGTGCTGAGTTCCCTCACTCGACAGCTCACTGGTGCCTCCGATGGCCAGGATGCCTTCCTTCCTGTTGATGGCTTTCCGGAAACTCTTAGCGATATCAGTATTCTTCAGCTCTGAACAGATCTGACACAGAACAGACATGTGTTTGTGGTCAGTTTATGAATGCGGTCCAAGCAGAGTGCGTGTGTATTTGCGCGCGTGTGTGTGGGTCGTCATTTTAAGTAATGTCATGTGGTGTGTGTTTTTGAGGACTGTGTAGTCATTCTCCAGTCATTCATGGTTGGTGGAGGCCCGCCAATCCCGAGGTCACATGACTTTTGAGAAACAACATGCAGAGGAATCCAACCGATAACCTTCAGATTGAACCAAGACCTTGTAAATCCCCTAACCCACCTCCTTATGGTCACCCAACCAGTAGGGAGGTCCGCTGAATAAGGTCTACGTAATGTGACCATTTACGGTTGTGACCACTTACTTGCATAGTGCTAGTGCTCACTCAACCAACGTAGTGATCACTTACACCAAGTAGTGGTCATCCCGTACCATTTGTAACAACCACTTGGCCTACAGTATATAGTGACCACTTGTGGTTGTGACCTCTCACCCCGGCCCCTACATAGCGACCACTCACCGAGACGAACTCGTCGAAGCTGATCTGGTTGTCTTTGTTGCGGTCCAGTTTCTGGACGATCTCTCGGATTTTGTATCCCGGCAACGATAGGTTGGCCTCTTTGAACAGCTCAGTCAGCTCAGAGTCACAGATGAACCCATTACTGTTCAAATCTGAAGAGAGAAAGATGGAGATAGAGAGAGAGAGGGTTAATCTAACTACTTATCTTGCCCCAGTGGTGTATGTCTGTCTGGGATGTACGTACTGAGATGGCTCTACAGTATGGTTTACAGCATTACTGCTTCACTAACTAGGCTACTTTAGTACCCTGGCTTACACAGCTTCATTAACTGGGCTACTTTACTACCATGGCTAACAGCTTTACTACAAGACTCTTCTATTGAATCACTTGTATGTTGTAAAGCACTTTGTGACAAATTGTCTCTTTAAAAAGTGCTATACAAATACATTTGATTGACTGTTAGTGAGAAAGAACCTCTGACTCTACAGTAGCAACAATAACCTGCTCTCAGCTCTATGCTTTAACCTAATCCTGCATATCTATCCAAATACTTCATATACACCCACATATGCCAATAGACAGCCGAATATACCCATATAATGTATACCCCCAATATACCCACACTTACCAACTTTCCCAAAGGCCTCCCTGAGCTCCTCCAAATCCTCTTTGCATATCTTTGACGCCATCTTTCTTCCCAGAGAAAACTTGATTCCTCAAATCCAACAGCCGCCCTTTACTCTGTGGAGAAAATAAGAGAGAGAGAGAGAGAGAAAAAGAAAAACAGAGACAGAAAGAGCGTGAGAGATAGAGAGTGAGTCACTATTAGACTTGTGCTGAATTTTCAATTCTCCCAAAGAGCACACTCATTCATTCCCACTCACGGATTTATATGATGTAAGCCATACAGTGCAAATTGCCAAAAGCCAATGCTGACACCAATCCAATGCTTGTCAATCTGTGAGAGGGAATGAATGAGGATTTGGAGTTTGCAGTTTATGGAGAAAGGTAATGAATCGGAATTCATCGCTGGACTCCCTCCATCTTGGCTTCCTTTGATCTCAGAGACAGTTATCCAATCCCAGAATGAAGAGGCACACTATGCCCATAAAGGGTGAGGCAGCTTTGAGAAGTCTGAACTAAAAAGAAAAACACTATTATTTCTACTACTGGTACAACTACTGTGTCATAGGAAACACACACACAAAGTTTAACTCAACTAACAAAATACACTAACTCTAGATCACTCCAATACCTTGAGATCACTCCACTTGATCACTTTAGATCACTCCCCTCACACTAAATACACTAGTACTAACTCTAGATCACTCCTCTAAACTCTACATCCCTCCACTAACCTTACTGATGCCTGCTCTATACCCACAGTCCCAGCCCGCCTGCCATGCAGTTGGAGAGATCTCAGGTTGCAGCACTAAACAACAGATCACCTGTGAAACCAGTCTCACAGAGGAGGGGCCAGAGACCCACACAACACATCCCGTGAGACAAAAACACATTAAAATGCCATTTCCTTATCAGATGTTCTCAATTTCAGCCCAATGAAATACGAGGGCGTGTGACTGCATGTGCAGCCTAAGTACTGTACTGTACTGTATTGTGCAAGGAGGGGGAGGGCGATGGCCGGGGGTGCTGAAGCGAGAGAAAGGTGTTCATGTTAACTCTCTCGTAAAGGTGAGCAGAGCCTGCCAAAAAGGGGAAGTGCTGGAGCTTGGGTCTCCAACTCCGGTCCTGGAGAGGTACTGGGTTGTGTGCAGCAGGAGAGGCTGGTGGCGGTAGAAATCAGAGGACGGGCTCATTATAATGCATGGAATGGAATAGAGAATAGTAGAATGGAATGCTACGCTATGTGGGTTCGATTCCATTCCATAGATTATAATGAGCCCGTCCTCCCATTTCTACCTCCACTCACCTCCCCTGGTGTGCAGGGGTTTTTTGTGTGCAGGTTTTTGTTGGAGCATTAACAAAACACACACCTGATTCATCTCATCATTGTCAAGCTGATTGTGATACTCCATTAGGCCTATGGGACCTGACTCAAGTCAGCCAGTCTGAGGACACACAACCAGGGTTGGGGAGGGCAGTTGTTGTAGACTACAGTGAGGAATGTGGCCTTGGTGCAACTGATAGTGAGTCAGTGTTCCATGAGTAACACTAGAAGCAACATAGGCCCTTCGAGACACAGCCTTGTACTAAGCGACCGTCCCACTGACCCACACCCTGTCGCAACATGACCACCACCCCTCAAACGCTTGTCACAGCCTTGAAATATAATACATAAACATGATGACTGTAATCAAACCTACTGTGAAATCTGGAGTTGTAGGATCTCTTAATCCAAAGAGAAGTAAGTGAGCAGATTAAATGACTGACCAACTGCAGAAATGTACCCTAAACGTACCCCCTTATTGTGTGCGTGTGTGGGTGCGTGCGTGCGTGCGTGCGTGCGTGCGTGCCTGCTATCTGTGATCTGTCTCAGATGAATGAATCATTACAAAACAAACATGGGGGCAGTTTTAAAAACTGCTGAAGGTGGTCTGAACCGTCAGCATATCCTCCTCCCACAGTGCCTGTACAGGAGGAGGCCTGTGTTTCTCTGCTGGATTCTGCAGACTCATCTGGGTTCAGAAAGCGGCCTTCTGACCACAGACTCCTCAGCAACACAGCAAGTCCTGCACCTCCATATTAAAGCACCTTCTATTATATTGCATTGAGGTAACTTTATATCATAGGCCTAGAATGTAAAGTTGCTGTACCACCTCTCCCCTCCCTACACACCTCTCTCCCAGGTGGGCTGGGTGGCAGTCTACCTGTAGTAGCATCTTTAGTCCCCCAGAGGGCACTCATGCACTCACTGGCCACACCCCTGCAACATTTGGCCATCAGCAGTGCTAAGGACAGAGTGCTAAGGACATTACGATGGCCTGTCACACACTCCCATTCTGTCTCTCACACACACACACACACACTTACATTTATGGCATTTAGCAGACGCCTTTATCCAATGCGACTTACAACAAATACATTTGTCTAAGTAAGTCAGTCATCTATACACACACACACACACACACACACACACGCACACACGCACACACGCACACAGTCAATGACATTCCTTTCAGGTTGTTCTCTCCAGCTGTTGCCAAAGAGCTAATTCGCATCAAACTACTGAAACCTATCATCCTTTCCCCTTTGTCGACCGGCACCTACACCTACTAGCCCTCATTTCCTCCTAACCCCTCCCTTCTACCTCAATCTGCTACGTCTCACCCTCCTCTCCTCTCAGTGAGCAGTGGCATCCATCTATGTAACCAAACCCAATCGGATCACTCCAGCAGAGAAACCCAATCTGATTAATTAAGAGAGAGCTTCTCAAGAACAGACTTCCCGCTTGTTTGTCTGACCACTATTGCACATCCCCTGAAGCACAGCAGCCCAACAGAAACACACTAGGTCCAATAGAAGCACACTAGTTAGGAGCCATAAGGAAGCACAGCAGCCCAACAGAAACACACTAGGTCCAATAGAAGCACACTAGTTAGGAGCCATAAGGAAGCACAGCAGCCTGATAGAAGCAAATGAGTGTAGTCTAAAATAAGCACCCTAGGCCCAAATTGGTCCAACAGGCGACTGTGTTTTAAACTAGAACATCAGTTGGCTGTTTTCACTGATCTTTATGTGTAGAGAAAATAATACACAATGAAGTACTGTAGGGGTGAAAACAAAACAGACATAGAATAAAGGCTAGAGTAGGTCCCTAGGCTACTGCCATTTCGCTTTGGGCATCATTCAAACCACTGTGGGAACAATAAAGCACAGTAGTAAAGAAATTATGTGTTGCATACAAATGTCACGAGTGAGTCTCATCCTCTCATAGGGCGATAACAGCCTCTCTACAGGCCGAGCATAATCCACTGTACTTCTATAACCGTAAATCAGCTCTGGCATTCAGACAAATGATAATTATATAGGCCTACTTAGACGCAGTGCAGGCCTATGGCTGATAATCAGAATTTTAATTGAGATTAATAATTGGGGAATAATAGCCATCATCAACTAGAAATGGTTATCTCTAGGCTATGGCGTGAACCACGGCTACTCCGCATGGTAGAAATCTGCAGACGATACGTCATTCATTCCCCACATTGTCTGTCACTAACCACGCTCTGTCCCGGGGTACGGAGAGGTAAAACAAAAAACCCTCTACTGAACGAAACTTTCCGGGAAATGTTGTATCTGCCCTTTGTTGGGAAAACAAACGTGATAAACAAACAGCACAAGACAAAGCAATTTCCCTACGAAAATCACCAGACCAAGAATATGGGAAGTGTGGTGGCAAGAGGGAAATATACAAGGTGTCAAAGATATGTTTGAACACACTCAACATGTACAAACATACACACAAAAAAAATACATTTAGCCAAAAGCAAAACGACGCAAACTAGACAGCCGCAAAATGCATGACAATAAGTGTTCACGGGCGAGGTGGTGATTTTTCTCTCCTTTTTACCTCACTTCCAGAACATTTATTTCTCACATTCAGTGCAGTGAGCTATGTTGGGACCAATCTGATCTAAATACTAGGTTACACTTATAAAAACACCGAAATGTGGCAATCATTTTCATCATCGCTGTTATCAAAGTCTTGTCACACTAATTTCTTCTCCAAATGAGCTCAGCATGGTTGCGTTTTGAAGATTGTTCATACATACGACAATATCACAGGTATTTCACTTACTTGTATCAACCCCGCTGGCGTCCTACTGCCTCACATCCCCGATCCCTCCTCCGGTGAGAGAGGCGCGCTGATACCCCGCCCTGTCCCGTTCTACTGGTCCGCCTTGTGGGTGCGTCGCAGATGCAAAATTTTCTGCGAAGCCATATAATACGCAGTTTATCAGCTTATTGTATCGTTCGCCATAGCGATTAGAAAATCATTACAATATAACAAGCTGATAATATTGTCCTGACTGACCACATTAGGCTACTTCCCCTGTCCATCAGACCACTACTACACCTGTCTATCAGACCACACCTACACCTGTCCATCAGACCACACCTACACCTGTCCATCAGACCACTACTACACCTGTCCATCAGACCACACCTACACCTGTCCATCAGACCACTACTACACCTATCTATCAGACCACACCTACACCTGTCCATCAGACCACACCTACACCTGTCCATCAGACCACTACTACACCTATCTATCAGACCACACCTACACCTGTCCATCAGACCACACCTACACCTGTCCATCAGACCACACCTACACCTGTCCATCAGACCACTACTACACCTATCTATCAGACCACACCTACACCTGTCCATCAGACCACACCTACACCTGTCCATCAGACCACACCTACACCTGTCCATCAGACCACTACTACACCTATCTATCAGACCACACCTACACCTGTCCATCAGACCACACCTACACCTGTCCATCAGACCACACCTACACCTGTCCATCAGACCACTACTACACCTATCTATCAGACCACACCTACACCTGTCCATCAGACCACACCTACACCTGTCCATCAGAACAATACTACACCTGACAACCAGACCACACCTACACCTGTCCATCAGACCACACCTACACCTGTCCATCAGACCACTACTACACCTATCTATCAGACCACACCTACACCTGTCCATCAGACCAACACTACTCACACCTGGCTGTGAATCAGACCGATAATACACCACTAGCTGACCTATACTGTAGGCACCCTGTGTTAAATGTCCCCTATGGCTTATCTCTCCATCACTCTTGCTACACACTACTGTCTCAGACCAAACGGCAGCAATCTGTCCCTACTGGTCCTCAAAACTGGACCTCATTGGACAGAAAAGGACACACCATGCCATGGCAAAAGCTTAAGAATTCACCTACAGGTCAATTGTCTTTATTTTCCAGTTTGGTATCCAAAAACTAGAGTTGTTATGGTTACTACTGAATGGTACGATTCAAAGTCATATGATGTAGAATGCATACTGTATATGAACCATACATTTCAGCCCAAACTTGATTAGATCAAACAAGAAGTGAACATCTGGAGGTAGTATTTGGACTAGGGTTTATGGTTAGGGCTAGAATCCTTGTCAGTCATTCTTGCTCCTTGCCCATGCATGTCTGACTCGCTGCAGCAGTGAAGAGAAGAACCTCCTCATGAAACGTGTCTCATTGTAGCTGTCCATACTTGTCCAACTGTAAATTCCAGAGCCATCTTTTACGACACAACAGCGCAAATATTTTGCTAACCTCCCCAACATGACTGCAGTAATACCACATGTCTACATGTGCACGTATGTGTTTTTAACTTTAAATTTTGTGAATAAAGCTTAATATATTATATTTGTCTTCAGTATGCACAATATACTTTGGTGTTTGGTGAAAGCCCAGCCTAAGTAATTTGATACTGTGGTAACATTTGAGGAATGTTTTGATGTGATACTAAGACTCCTCTGAGTCTTAGTATCTGAGTCCTCTAAATGGTCCAACAACTTTTGCAATAACGTTGACCAGCTTACACAGCTCAACTGTGCGTGTGTGTGTGTGTGTGTGTGCGCGTGTGTGTGTGTGCATGTGTGTGTGTGTATGTGTGTGCGTGTGTCTGCAGTTGTTCCTCTGGCTTGTAGCAACATGTGTGTTCATTGTTGACTCCCTGCAGTATGGCGCAGATGCCTTTAACACATGTTCCACTGACACATAATAACCCTCCCTGTCTGAGATCTCCTCCCCAAGTCATCGGCTTGACCTAATATACTCACACAGAGCCTCTGTTCTTTTAGTATTACCAACTGAATGCTTCATAGAACAGATGCACACCTCACACACACACACACACACACACACACACACACACACACACACACACACACATTGCATGTGTATTGTATCTATGTAACTCTCATTTACATGCATCCTTGGCTAGAGGGGGTAAGTAAGGACCGTTAACCCACACATTCCAACAGTCCTATCATGGTTGTGTAAGAAACTCCCAGGTCACCAAATGCACAGAGAAAGGAAGGTGAAGTTCTAATATGAAGGCATGTAATGAGTTAAATTCGACTCCACCTTCAGATTCTGTCCCTAAATAGTCATTTACATTTACATTTACATTTACATTTAGTCTCTGTCCCTTATCCCTACCTCTAAATACTGTAGTTCTGAGAAAATTAGATAGGTCTACACAATCTGATGGTAACTCCATCTTGCTCTATGATTGGTCAGGTAGAATGTTTTTGCCATATTGTGTACACACCTGGCTCCTCCTCTCTGGTCTACACAAGTGCATGGGGTAGAGGCTAGGGGCTGATTTAGGATTCAGGAAGTGTCTCCCCCAGCCTCCGCCAGCCTCCCCTCAGCATCCTGTCTCCCTTCAGTCTCCCCCTAGCCTCACCCCAGCCTCAGACCCAGGGCTACATACCATCCCACAGCCGGCAAGAATTATGTAACAGATGTAGCAGCACTGTAAGTGACTAAGGGATGGGAATGGGAAGGGTATTTCAATTGGCCATCCAAAGGCAGTGTTGTGTAGCTGTAAAGTTTAGCAGTACTTGTATGGCCCTGCGTATCCCACAGGGTGTGTCCTAGCAGTAGCCAGCTTTGTTAAGGCTAGTGTGAAACAGACACTGCTTACAGAAATCTGATGCGTAGAGCTCAGGGGAGGCTGGTGGAGGTAGAAATCAGATGACGGGCTCATTGTACTGTAATGCATGGAATTATACAATTCCTCATTCCATTCCATGCATTACAATGAGCCTGTCCTCCAATTTCAAACTTCACCCGCCTCCCTTGGTAGAGCTGATGTGATCTCCTACTCTACGCTATATTCTACACTATAGATTTCTATGAGAAGTTCTATGTTGAATTGTGGGCTTTGGGCAGAATCTCTACACTTCTTCCTGAAGAGTGCGTTCGTTCAAGTTTCAAGTTTCAAAGTTGTATTGTCATAGGCACTGGGATAGGTATGACAGTACAAAGGAATTCTTACTCTTCTCCTTAAAAACACAGAATACAGTAGTAAAACAATAATACAGAAACATCACAATAGACCGTACACTCACTCTCCCACTCATTTCCCCAAAAGCACGAATGGATTGGTCTCAGCATGGGTTAGACTAGAGGGACTTTCCCCCATATTTCTTACACTAGTCCTTTTCTTTTACATTTATGAGGGGAAGTGATTGAGTTACACACTTTGAGTAGAGACGGGTAGAGAATCAGACTGCTACCCCTGCTGGTGTTAAAAACTGTGTCCTTTGGAGCTGGTCGCTCCTGAGAGGAACAATGCAGTCATTCTGCAGGGACACACCCATCCTCTCAGCCTGCATGACCTTATAAGGAAGTAAAGGCAGCTCCTGGAGTGATTGGCTAAGTGAATTCTGAGCGGGGTATTCTGATTCTCCACAGCATATAAACAAATAACACCTGTTCAGGACACATAACACAGGAAGCAGGAAGAGAGAGGGTGGAAAACACTCCCATTTACCTGGGCCATTTAAACACTAGTCACGCACGCCGGACGAAGATGTCTCAGAAGTATAGTGTGAGTGGCTGATGAGGCCAATATGAGCTGGGAGGTTGTTGGTTTTTGCTGTATGCCAATATGCCTTTGCTGTCCCTTTTGGTTTCTCACACACACACACGATCACCCTGGCTGTTTCACTTGACAGGCATCCAGACGGGACATTTAGTCATTTGGAGGACCATTGGCCGTACTTATACCTGCTGAGCTGCTGTCACCTAGCAGTCATGCTAGGTCCCATTTCTCCACCCTTTTACTGAGGTATGCACTTGTGTACTTTGCTACATGAACTTTAAAGCATATGATTAGTTGAAGCACATGGGCACTTACACCAATCCATTCCTGTTTAAGACCATGTGGGAAAGTGCATACATCAGGAATAAGGTCGATAAATGGGACTCGGAATAAGTGTGCTTATCCCTGGCTCATGTACCATCCTGTAAGAGTGTTTATAGACTTCTACTGGCACAGATCTCTCATGTGAACCAATGATGACATACTGTATGTCTATGGTCCAATCCCTGGAAACGGGGAATGGGTAAATGCTGCCGCCTAGTGGTCATATATACATACATTGCTGTCTACTAATACTCAACATTCACCAGATGCAGTTTGCTTTGCTTCTTTGCTTCTCCCAAAAATCAAGGCACTCTTCTTTCATTAGTGTACTGAATTGTGTTTATGCTTTAATGCTGTATAGTGTACTGAGTGTATAGTATTATAGGAGGTTAAAAGCTGTGTGTTGGTTTGAGTGAGTAGGTTGTAAGCAGTGTGTTTTAGATGGGGTGACTGTTTGGTTGTCTGTATGGTGTTTGGTTGTCTGTATAGTTGTCCTGTATTGTTATCCTGTCTCTATGTACTGTAGTTTCAATTTTATCATCTCTCCTCCATGTTTGCGGTTCTATCACTTCAAGCACATGTCTGCAGTCTGATGAAACCAACATGACATCCTCTAAACAAACATTTTTTTGTCGCAAATTATTGAGACAGTGTGTGTGTGCATGTGTGCATTATTACTGTGTGTGTATGCAGGGCCATAGCCAGGGTAACCTTTTTACAGATGTCATGCAAAACCCAAGTAGGGGTCAGGAGGAATCTTTTCAAGGAGATTATTTCTTGCTCAACGGCTACAAATGTTTTGGTGCACTTGAGAGAGAGATGTTTTGGCCTCTGAAGAACAAGCTATTTATTTTGTAAGTGTTTGAAATCACAGCCAGTGTGGTCAATCCAAACGACTTTCACAAATGCACAGCTATAAAGTCTCTGTACACAACAGTGGAAATGTAAAATGATGCTAGATTTAATCACCACGTTTTTCAAACCTGTATTTTCAAGGTTATCTATGTTTTAATAGGCATTGCAGAGTCAATCAAGGTCATTACTTTCATGAAATATTTGTATTTATTTTTGCAATATTTTGAGAGTTTTAAGTTTTTCTGTTTGGTGAAGCAGGTTTCAAAGTCCAGATTTCTGTGGCAGGGGTCAGGTAGGCAGGTGGGTAGTCAGACAGGCAGGGGTCAGGTAGGCAGGCGGGTAGTCAACACAGGAATGGTAGTCGAGTAGTCCAGGGTCGGTCCAGGGTTCGGCAGGCAGGGGGGTAGTCAGACGAGCAGGAGTCGGGCAGGCAGGCGGGTAGTCAGACAGGCAGGGGTCAGGTAGGCAGGGGGGTAGTCAACACAGGAATGGGCTAGGTTTGTGGAAGGTAGACGAGGGGGAATATATAATATTTTTTCATGGTGAAGTAGGTTTCAAAGATCGGGTCTCCTTTTTATGTGTTAGCCGCTTGGGGTTGTGCTGGGATGTGGCCAGATTTCTGTGCAGCCTCCTCAGCCCAGTGGGCCTCCAGCACAGCAACCGCTTCATCCACCTTGGAGCGCAGGGACTCTGGAGACTCCAGCATGTGGAGCAGATCAGAGTTGTCCATCTCCAGCAGCATGCCGGTGACCTTGGGAGCGATGCTGGGGTGCATGTTGTGGATAGATGGGAAGAGACGCTCACCTGGAAGGAGGGAGAATTAATATCTGTAACAGTAACAGCTAATGGGGATCCATAGAAACAAACAAATAGACTCACCTATCATCTGTTTTTGGTCCTCATGAGGAAGGGCAGCCAGTATGGAGGCAGTCAGAGGCTCCTGGTCCTGGACATGGACAGCAGGCTGCTGCATGGGGACCTGTGGCTGGGGAGCCATGTGCTGCTGGGGGTAGTGTACACCAGCTGTGTACTTGTTCTGGGGCACGGTGCGCATCCGTGCTGTAGCTGCATCTGCACTGGCAGGGCGCTGTCTCAAGGCCTGGGTAGCTGAGAGGAAAGATCATCATAATCAAAGGGATATTTATGGTAAATGTTTGGCGAGTGGTGTTGTCAGACCACTATGAGCAGCGTTGCTTCAGAAAATATACTGACCTATGTGCTGAAAGGTCATCATATGGGGCAACTGGGAGGGTGTGGTCTTCATAGCATTGAAGGTCTGAGGCCTGGTAGCGGATGGACACATGGTGTTGGGCATGTTCTGGAAGTGCAGAGGTTTCACACTCTGGGTAGCCAAGCGAGGAGTGGGTCTCAGCTGAGCCAGCTGATTGGTGAAGTATGGGGCAGCACAGTTCTGGGCCTGTGGAATGGCTGCCATGAAGAATCCAGGTGGGGGAGCAACCTGGTAGAGGTTGATGCCTGGGTTGGGAACGGCATGAACGGCGCTGGCCATCCTCTGCATGCGCTGGTTGGTTCTGTGAGCCTGGCGCACCTCCTTGCGCTGGGCCAGGGTCACGTACAGGGGCTTGGTGGCCACGATGCGGCCGTTCATCTCAGTCAAAGCCTTGGTGGCCGCCTCAGGGGAGGAGAAGCACACAAAGCCAAATCCCTTGCTGCGTCCACCCTCCATCATCACCTTTGCACTGGTGATTGTTCCAAAGTGGGAGAACTCTTTGTACAGCTGCTCATCATCCAAGCGATCATGCAAGTTCTTCACGTACAGATTGACACCCTGGTAGAGAGAAACCCTGTTTAGTGAGATGTTTTTCATGCCTCAAATATATCAACAATGTTTACCAAGACTATCAACTTCTTTTTCTTTTACAGTATATCTTTTTTTCATATCCACACACCTGGTATCTGGTCGTGCGGCCCTGCTTCATCTGCTCAAACTGGCGCTTCAGCACAGTCTGGCGCTCTCCTCTCTTCTGGGCACGGCCCACGTAGACCCGCCTCCCATTTATCTCCCGGCCATTCATCTCATCAATGGCCCTCTTGGCATCCTCATGCCTTTGGAAATTGACAAATCCAAAACCCTTGGACTTACCAGTGTCATCAGTCATGACACGGATGCTCAGGGCTGGTCCAAATCTTTCAAACCTCTCCTTAAGGCGTTGGTCATCCATATCCTCTCCAAAGTTTTTGATGTACACGTTAGTGAACTCTCGGGCCCTGGATCCAAGTTCAGCCCCTCGTTCTTTGCGAGATTTGAAGTGTCCAACAAACACTTTTCTGTCATTCAATAACGTGCCATTGAGTCTCTTAATAGCTCTCTCAGCAGACTCCTGGGTGTTATACTGCACAAAGCCATAACCTTTAGAGCCATTCTCATCACATACTACCTTGCAGGAAAGGATGTCCCCAAACTCAGAGAACCTGTCGTAGAGGTGCTTGCTGTCAAAAGTCTCCACTAAATTCTTAATGAAGATGTTGCCTACCCCACTATTTCTCAGAGAAGGGTCACGCTGAGACCACATGATGCGCATAGGTCTTCCATTGACATCATCAAAGTTCATGGTGTCCAGGGCACGCTCTGCGTCAGCTTGCTGTTGAAAGTTGACATAGGCATACACAAGAGATCGGCGTGTTATCATGTCCCTGCACACTCTTATAGAGATGATTGGACCACAAGGGCTGAATTTCTCATGCAGCATTCCCTCAGTGGTGTCCCTGTGGAGATCTCCTACATACAAGGAGGCCATCGATTGAATAGGCGCACTAGGATTCATTTCTAATGGCCCTTTCAGACAACAAGAGGTGAAAAAAAACAGTGAAAAGAACAAATAACATCTATCTATCAAGCTCTTCACAGAGGAATTGCAGGTAAATGAATGGCATGTGTACTGTAGCTGGATTCTAGAACCCCAGCTGCATGTTCTACATTGTTGTCATCACATTGTCAATTGTGACATCCTTAATGACTGGATGTGATGTGTGTAATATGTTAGTAGAATTCTAACTTCAGTCATTGTTACCTCACAGCATAGCAGGGTCCATTTTGTACTAAGGTCAGCAAACCCATGTAGGGGTTCATGAGGAATCCTTCCCCAGCAGATGTATTTCACATGAATAAGAATATTTTAACTGAATATGCCCGGGTGTTTTAGTGGCCCTTAAGCATCTCTATCCCAGAGGGGGGGGGGGGGGGTTGACCACATTCATCACAAATAATTTTATTGCAATCGGACAAGTTAAAATTTGGCTCAAAACAACCAAGGTCGGTGTGTCTTCAATGGGAGCTACGGTCCAACAATGGTGGCAGGGCCTTTTTTTTTTTATTTCATAGAAAGCTTTGAAAGAAGTTAAAACATTTAAAACAATGTAACTATTTATTGAACTAATGGACATGTGTTTGTTCACTCTCTAAATAACTGTTGAACATAGAACAATTCAGCACATTGTCAAATGTTTAAATCACTTGTTCCTACATCATAGCTGATCATAGCTGTTTTGTGGGGTATAAGAGCCAGATATCCCTAGCCAAGCCTACACCATGATTTAAGTCATGAAACACAGAGCAATGTAGAGATACACAGGAGAAAACTGTTAAGGCACTTTAATGGCAAAAAGCATCACCTGAGACATACATGAGCAATACACTAAGACAACAGACAAACCCCTGATAACAGTACCTAAGGATTCATATACTATTGGCTTAATTTACACCACAAAGCCAAACCGAACCAAGCTGTAGTGGGCTGGCATGGTTACACATCCACCATAGTTGTTAACATAGTTGTCAGCACAGTATGTTTCGGTTCGGCCCTGTAGTGTGTAAAGCCCTTTATATACACAAGATCTGCACTTTGCTTTAGGCACACTTACGATGCTTCATAACACAAAAGGAATTTTGTCATTCAGCCCCAAACATAGCCCATAGGGCAAGGGGAGGTTGGAGCTGAAGGGGGCAAAGGAGCGTAGGTGTTGGGGGTTCGAACAGAGGAGATGAGCATTACTGAGGTAGAATCTGAAACTCTCACATGCCAGTGAGTGAGCAACCTCTCAGCAGCAGCTGTCAATCAAACACACTGCTTTCTTTCACAATGGTGTACTGACTTCTAACAAATTGCATAGTAATCACACACTCCCATTTCTCCCCCCCCTCCCATTTTTAGAACTAACATACTGCATATCTGACAGGGGACGATCACTATATTCTAAAGACACAGACAGCTAGAAAAGCATTACATCCCACCATGTTTGCATACTGGCTTGAACTAACCCACACTCGTTTGTGTAAATGGCCATGTTCAAATCTTAGTTTAAAGGGTTATTAGACAAACATTTACAATACAACAATAATAATATAATCATACTTTCAATGAAAACAATGTCTCCCTGGTAGTAACAAAAAAAAAAAAAAAAAGAAGGAAGGAAAAAAAAAAAAAAAACAGTAGGGAAAAGGAAGGAAAATTACTACAATGCAGTAGTAGCATCACTTGTGTGTTGAACACCAAGGCACTTCGGAACTTCCTGGACTCCTGTGGAAGTTTGGTTCCTGGTTGGACAGGCAGGGTCTCCTCCTCTGGGACAGATTCCATTCCGGCTCCTAACTCATCAGGAAACTGCAAAGTAGAGGGGGTCACAGTGAGACAGAGTTTGAATACTCTTAAAATGCATCGTTCCTTCCTCTCTTCATTCAAGAAATCGGAATCTCTTACCTGTAAGGGCATCTAATACCTATGGTACAGTATTCAACTCTTACCTGTAAGGGTATCCATGGTATTTGGCTCTGAAGATGGACAGCAGCCAGCTGAAGAAGAGCATCACCAGGCCAATCCCAGCAACACACATGACTGCCGGGAGAGAGGAGGGCATTAGGACAACTCTCAAGGCCAATGCTAGCCTGGGTGGGCACCAGATGCTTGTGTGACCCTGATGAGGTTTTACACACTCCAGGGCCGACCCAATCCATACATCAATGGTGTGACTATAGGAGCAGCTGAAATTCAACTTCATTGTCGAACGACAGATAGCACGACTCCTTCCACACAGATAGTTCAGGGTCACGCTAGAATGACGGATCATTGCCTTACGTCAGGTGTCGTGGGTGGAAATTTGCCTGACATCACCATGCAAAGAATGTATGATGTTTGTTTGTACATGATGTTTGTTTGTTATCACCTGGGCTCATACCTCAGCCTATTATCATAAACAGGCTGGTGCCCAGGCTAAGCCAATGGATCCAGAAACATCTCCATTTGAATACCTAGCAGAATAACCTCAAAGAGAGCAGTACTGTAATTACACAACATACATAATTTGCCCGGTATGTTGATTTAGAAAGGTAGTGTCAAAGGAAATATAAAACAACAATGGTAAAGTCACTTAGTATGGTATTGTACACCACTCTGTGGCGTTCTTCTCAGTGGACTGCTGCTACAACAGCTTCATATTTGCATTCACTGAGTTCATGGTGTCTGATCTGTTTTGCCTTGCACTTTGAATGAACTCAAGGACATCGATCCTTGTGTACGAGCTTCGGATCACTGCTGATGATGTGTTTTCTACTGAGTTTTATGCTGAGGTGAATTTAAGGCTGATGTGTCTTGAGCCATAAGGTGCATGTTGAGCTCCAACCAAACACATCCCAACAATCACCCATCCTTCAGTATACACTACCTGTAAATACTGTAAACAAGTGTATGGGCAGACATAATACATACTCTTCCTTTTGCCGATGTCCAAATCAGACGTAGCTGCCTCGTGCAGTAGCACCATCCCCAAGGTAACAGCAGAGTCTGAGGAAAAGGTTAAGGGTCATACAGAGGCTGTGGCCAATGAGGGCATCTCATACCCCTCCTCACCCCTGCAGGGTTAGGGTTTAAAGGTTAAGGGTTAGGGTCAGGAGAGGCAGTGAAAGGATAGAGGGTTGAGGGTTAAAGGTAAGTGAAAGGGTTTAGCGGTGAGGATAAGGCGTTAGGGGTCAATCGCCCATCATTGAGGCAGAGAGTTGGGGATGATCGTAAGTGATTAGGAGTGGAAGTTAAGATTCAAGAGTGGATAAGAGTCTCACTGGGGCAGTAAAAGGATACTGAACAAGAGAACGATGTGAGTCTCTGCCACAAACTGGGCCTGGCTGCTTCCATGGATGTAGCTCTGAAACAAGAAGACGCACAGTGTCAAAATGATCCATATCTCTCCACACACACACACACACACACACACACACACACACACACATCTGGTGTGGTGTAAGGGACAAGCTCTCACCACTTGTCCAGTATTGGGGTTCTTGTGGGCATACGGGGGGCCGCGAATGTGATTCCACATCTGACCTGAGGTCATGATCAGGACGAAGCACTGAGAGATAGAAGACAGAGAATCGTTGGGCTAGGTTTAGTGCATAGGAACTGAACTGAATTATGAGACACAGTGGGTGAGGGTAGAAAAGGAGGGGAGGGTTAACGGTGGGGTATGAGGGTGAGTGTTCCATACCAGAGCAGTGAAGGCCCACACGTTCTTGTTGTAGAGGAACTCCAGGTTGTTGCGTCTGAGATAGGCCAGCCCTCCAATCACAGCCAGCAGGAAACCCAGCATCAGCGGCCCGGCGTAGTTAGGGGGGCGGATCACTCTGATCTACAGACACACACAGACACACAGCTAAACTTCAAATGCAAACCTGGTTTCAAACTGTGGTTGGCCAAATGATTTGAAAGCCTGGACACAAAGTATTTCACTGCCTCGAACCATTAGACAGACACAATATCAAACCATATTTGACACAAACGGTGAAAGGGGTAAGGTGTGAAGCTAATGTTAAGGATGTAAGAGAAAAAAGTCGCTAATATCTCTAGGCTAATATCAACGGGTCAAAGGTGAAAGGCTTACATGGACGTCGGTCCTGTCTCCCACCCAGCGGGACAGCTGCTCCGCGGCGAAGCCTCGCACCTGCAGCTCATACGTGTCCGTGCGCTTGGGCTTCCCTTTGGCCGGGAAGTGGATGAAGGTCGGAGCGGAGTTCATGTTCAACTACAGTATGCAGGGGTTGAAGCAAGAAAGAAATCCCATGACTGAAAATGATCGGCCTTATCAACTGTGTCAGTCAGACAGTGCCCCTTTCATGTAAGCAAGGATCCATATGACTGAAATCTGTTGCAGTGATTGTAAACTTTAACCCATAAGCTGTGTCAAGACTCAATGTTATTGTGGTATGAGTTTTACCAGTAAAATGTGTATTACTAGTATTACTATAACTCTTAAACAAACCAGTTTGACCATTTATACCAATGAAGTATAGTTTCACCTCAATGAGAAAGCTGATTGATTTCACCTTGTAATAATGACAGTTAGTTTGTAAACCTATGGTCCACAGGTGATAAACAATCAGCAACGAAATTTCTTGGAAACATGATGAAAACAAAGTTATGTGAAAGATATTACCATTTGGAAGACATCTGAACCTTCGTCAAAGTCCACCAACCCAAAGAAGACCTTGTTGGTGAAGGCACTAGAGTAGCGCCAGGAGTTGGCCAGGACCTGAAACTCCTCATCTGCCTGCCTGAAACCAGTAAAACACACATTTAACACAATATTGCATATACACGATAATAACAATGGGGCAAGCTCTACAGATAGCACCTTCAACAGTAAGACATTCGTAAAGATTCACATAGCCACTCTCTCCTAAACGACTCCCCTGTCCCCATGTGCAGACTCTCATGCAGACTCCACTGTCTGCCTCCCAATTGCCCCCTCTCCTGTGCCAATGAGGTCCCCCCTCATGAGTGCAGACAACTCACTTGCACACTCCACACTGCCGCTGAGGCTGCAGTGCAGTGAACATGATGACAACGGAGTAATTGCGAGGTGGAGCCTTGACAAACCGACGGAACTTGTCCCCATTCATGCGGATCACAGCACGCTTGCTAGCCCAGTCCATCATCTGGCCCACCTTCTCAGAGAGCAGGGTCTGTAGGAGAAGACAGAGGGCAGTGGTCAGGGTTAGGATGATTTGATTTTAGGGGTTGTCAGCGGGCAGGAGGAATAAGTTCAGGGGTTAGCAGGGTCTGGGAGAATATAAAAAGGTGTGACATGGCATGGTAGTTATTTTTTTTTAATAATAATAAGATATTTTGATGCAGCTGTAGCTTGTAGCTTGTAGCTAACTACATACTTCTCATAAAATAAAAACAACGAGGACATCATGCAAATGCGATGCAGAGCTATATATTCCTCATCAAGAGATTAAGAAAAGATGTGCAAGCATGCGATGTGACCACAAATTACAAGGACTGCAACCACCTCGTAAAGGTGTTTCGCTCATAGCAGTGTTCAAATTAGCTGACGAGCTAGCATTAGCAGACACACATCACTGCACCGAGAAGACCCTCGATCAATGTTGTTTAGCTAGCTATCATACCATACTCTGAGACAAACATACCTCTTTTTTCTTCAGTCCTTGTCCATTTGACTGCATCTGATAAAATACCAAGACCAGCAAGAACGAAAACAAAAGTTTTGGAATCATTTTCATGCTCTCTGTGAAGTGCACACACTACCCGGCTGTCAACAGGTTTCACGTAATGTAGTCCTGTAACATTTCTATTGGTCGGCGGGGAAATGTACAACTTCCGGGCTTCAAAATAAAAGCCCCACATTGGGGAAAAAATAAAATAAAATAAAAAAACATGTCATAATGGTGTCTGAGATTCATTTGTTATCAGACACCACTGATATTGTTTAAATAACATAAGCATAAGTTAATACATGAAATCGACATTTCACTTCAATAAAAGTGGAGTGGGATCATTGATAGATGCCTAGATACAGCTAACTACAAACCGCCCAAAGGATTTCCGATGAGAGACGGGCATGTCGCAATGAAGCCAGAAAATGCTGTTTATACGCACCAACGCAGAATCAACGCAGGCGCAAAGTTGCTAAAATAAAGGTGCATTTCAGCGTTTGGGGCTAACTTGTGACGGGCCTTCAATTCAGTTAACGAATATGCTTATTACGGGGCAAAATAAAACGGTCCCAGGGAGAAGACTGCATATAATATTAGGAAGTAATATAAACCGAAATCGCAGTTCAAAACAGTTCTATTTTGCCATGGAGTACGAAGTTTAATATGCGTGTTGGCACCAGCTGCAGTTCTCCCCATGGCCACATGGTATAGCTGGCATTAAAATCTCAGCGGGATTGCCCCCTTGGGTGGGATACACTTAGAGAACATAGTGTATATATTCTAAAAGGGCTGTGGATACACTTAGGGTGTCTAACCCAAGAGTGGTGTATATCACAGGGGATGCTTATGGGTCTTTACTCGGAAGATTACTCATGATAATTTATACGAATAACATTCAAATGTTAACCTTCTAAACATACACAACAACTGTAACTTTACTTCCTAAACTTGTCAGTTGGCAGCTTTAAATTGCTAGCTGGAAGATTATGGATATCAATACAGCAGGTGGTGTAAAAATGGAAAACTGTCAGTGCAAAGCAAGTACAGTTTACTAAAACAAATAGTTACAGTGAGGACATTTCATGTGGACATAAGGTAGTTCACGAAAGACTATACCACTAAGACAACCCGACCTGCAAACCGATGTTGAATTTCTAAATTGGTTAGGTAGGTTTAGGGGTTTGGTTAGGGTTAATGGAATACTGGTCAAGGATGCTGGTGTCCTCTGAGTCGCTCCCTCAATGTTTAGACCTCATTGGGCCTCATATTGGGCTTTCCTGTAAAAGAGACTCAGGTCTCAGTAAGATTCCACTTATATAAATAAAGGATGAAAAAAAGAAAGAAATTGAAACAAGGGCATGTGGGTTATAATGGTGGGCATTTTTACTTGTGTTAAGTCATTCGTAAGTTATTTCACTTTTTGAACAGGTGGTGGAAAAATGAAAAACAGTCAGAGCAAGGAAAGTACAGTTTACTAAAACAAATACAATTACAGTGAGGACAATTCATGTGGACATAAAGGAGTTTGTCTGTCATAATATGGACACTTCACCACAGTCATTGCATCTGTACAGCTTCTCCCCTGTATTTTACCATATTACAACTTAGTATGAAAGGTTCTCAACCCTCCTCATGAGCTGTTTTTTCATCTGTGCAAGTGCTCCCCTTGTGTTCTGATTTAATATGTCCTGTCCTAGTAATAAACTGTCTGAAATGTAATCCACATATATGGCATTTAAAGGGTTTCTCCCCTGTGTGAACCCTGATATGTTGCGTCAAATTACTGTTTGTTGTGAAATCTTTTACACAAAGAGGACAACTGTATTGTCTCTCCTCTGTGTGAGCCTTAACATGTTTCATCATAGAAGTCCTTCGTGTGAAATGTCTATCACAAACATGACAGCTGTACGGTTTCTCCCCTGTGTGAGTCTTCATATGTTCTATTAGATGATTACTTTGTTTAAAATTCTTTCGACAGACATTGCACCCATATTTTCTCTTCCTTGTGTGCGTGTTTACATGCATTCTCCACTTTCCCTTCTCTTTGAAACGTTTCGAACAAAAATTACAGTGGTACTCGGTCTCTGTGTGGTCCTTCATGTGCACTGTTAATCTTCCTTTGGTTTTATAACTTTTGTTGCAAATAAGGCAGAGATAAACATGTTTATTCTGAGCTTCAGAAAGGTCTGGGTTTACTGCAGAGAGGAGTTGTGGGTCACTGGTTGGCACTGACACTCCAAAGCCTTCTTCAAGAGGTTCTATTTTGTTCTGTTCAGTTGGAGTGGTTGATAGATCATTCCCCTCACTATCCTCCTTTAAGGAGATAGTTGGGTTCTTACCATCAGAGTAATTTTCTACAGAGCAGGGAGGGTATGTCAAGCCCGAGGTATCAAACTCCTGCTCCTCTTTAATCTGTGTGATCACTATGTCCTCCTTTCGTAGTCTGGGGCTCCACTCCTGTTGCTCATGGTGAACCTCTTCAGAGACGGAAATGGTGTCCTCATCAGTGTCTGCAGAGAACAACAGAATTAGCCAGTTTAAAGCATCACAGTAACTGTTTGGAGTATAGAGCCAAAAGAAGAAACAATGCTTGACTGTCCCATTACTTACACAGGGCACTGGGTATATTCTAAAAGGGCTGTGGATACACAGTGGTGTATATTACAGTGGGTGCTGATGGGTCTTCACTACATTCTATATAAAACAACTAACATCACTTCCTAAACTTGCAGGTGACAGCAATATAAAACAAACTTGAAAATATTATGGATTACAAGAAACGTTGTCATTGCTCTTAAATGCATCATTTTCCTACTACATTAATTGGAATGTGTCCTGCTATATCGATACGGCAGGTGGTGGAAAAATGAAAAACAGTCAGAGCAAGGTAAGTACAGTTTACTAAAAACAAATACAGTTACATTGAGGACATTTCATGTGGACATAAAGGAGTTTGTCTGTCATAATATGGACACTTCACCACAGTCATTGCATCTGTACAGCTTCTCCCCTGTATTTTACCATATTACAACTTAGTCTGAAAAGTTCTCAACCCTCCTCATAAGCTGTTACATGACTGATCTTTGAACAGGTTTCCAGACATTGCACCTATAGGGTCTCTCCCCTGTGTCCTCACATGCACATTTAGAGTGCTCTTCTTTTGTCCCACGTTTTTTCCACAAAGATAACAGTGATACAGGATCTCTGTGTTTAGCCTCATGTGTACAGTTAGTCTATAACTTCTGTTAGAATAAATACGACAGCTATAAACATTTCACTCCGACCTGCAGAACGGTCTGCATTTACATCATATTAACAATGCAATGGTTACACAGAGCATTTAATGTGGACCTGGGTCAGGACCTGTGTGAACGGTTTCCACATGTTTTCTTAGGGAGCTTAAATTAATGTAGCTTTTGTCACAAACTTTGCATGTGTGCAGGTGCTCCCCGTTGTGTTTAGATTTAATATGTACTTTCCTAGTAATGCTGCGTGTGAACTGTAATCCACATATATCGCATTGAAAGGGTCGCTCCCCAGTGTGAACCCTGATATGTTGCATCATATTACTGTTTGTTGTGAAATGTTTTTTACAAATAGGACAGCTGTATGGTTTCTCCCCTGTGTGAGTCTTAATATGATCATTTAGCTGACTATTTTTTCTGAAATGCCTTCCACATTCAGGACAGCTGTATGGTTTCTCCCCTGTGTGAATCTTAGTATGTTGTATCATGGTAGTCCTTCGTGTGAAATGTTTTTCACAAACATGACAGCTGAACGGTTTCTCCCCTGTGTGAGTCTTCATATGTTCTATTAGATGATTACTTTGTTTGAAATGTTTTTCACAGACATCGCACCCATATTTTCTCTTCCTTGTGTGCGTCTTCATATGCATTTTCCACTTTCCCTTCTCTTTGAAATGTTTTGGACAACGATTACAGTGATACCCGGTCTCTGTGTGGATCCTCATATGTACTGTTAATCTTCCTTTTGCTCTATAACTTCTGTTGCAAATAAGGCAGCAATAAACATTTTTACTCTGAGCTTCAAAAAGGTCTGGATTTACTGCAGAGAGGAGTTGTGAGTCGCTGGTTCGCTCTGATACTGCATAGCCCTCTTCATCAGGATCTATTTGGTTCTGTTCAGTTGGAGTGGTTGATAGATTATTCCTCTCACTGTCCTCCTTTGAGGACATAGTTGGGTTCTTACCATCAGAGTCACTTTCTACATAGGAGGCAGTGTATGTAGAGTCTGAATTATTAAATTCCTGCTCCTCCTTAATTTGTTTGATCTCGATGTCCTCCCGCCGTACACTGGGGCTCCGCTCCTGCTGCTCATGGGGAACCTCTTCAGAGACGGAGACGGTTATCTGCCCAGGGTCTGCAAGAAAGGATATAGAATTAGCCAGTTTAAAACAAGCCCTTTATTGTTCACGAAAGACTATACCACAATCCGACCTGCAAACTGATGCTGAAACTGTTCTAAATTTGTTAGGTAGGTTTAGGGATTTGGTTAGGAATACTAATGAAATACTGGTCAAGGATGCTGGTGTCCTGAGTCGCTCCCTCAGTGTTTAGACCTCATTGGGCCTCATACTGGGCTTTCCTGTAAAAGAGACTCAGGTCTCAGTAAGATTCCACTTGTATAAATAAAGGATGAAAAAAAAAGAGAAAGAAATTGAAACAAGGGTATGTGGGTCATAATGCTGGGCATTTTTACTTGTGTTAAGTCATTCGTAAGTTATTTTACTTTTTTATCATGACAGTCCAGGTGTAGCCAGCTGGAAGTTTAAAGTGATTTTTTCTGGCTCGCTCGTTTGAATGCGTATATAGAGTTCGAGATGGCAGTGTTTCCACTGAAACTTGCTGCAAGGACCCGTAAATTCTCCAGACAGTTTGTTTCATGTAATGTCCACCAATTGAAAACACAACATTATGTGCCCCCGCCATGTTCTTTTGTAAGAGAACATTCCCAGGCCAGTTTCCATGGACATGAACCGCACACATTGCAATCCTAGTTGCAGGACATTTTCTTCTAGCACCATCAGTTTATGAAAAAAGTGGCGGTGTGACCGCTTTGCTGTTACAATCCCATATTGACAAACCTGCTCTGTGTAGTTTTATCTCAGGTTTGAAAACCAAGTCCAGTAGCTTCTGAAGACGTTCATTCTCCTCTTTTGAACGGTTGATTTCGTCCTGATATTCAACAATGACTTCTTGAACAGCTCCAAATATCTCCACAGCAGCCACTGTTAATCGTTGCGTGAAAAACTCATTCAACAACTTTAGTTTGGACATGTTGGAAGTTATGAAACTCCTTTGCTAAATAAACCAGACTTATGAAAGTATTTGTTATAACAGCTGGACGCTAGCAAAATGTACTCGTGGTTCGTCTTCTTCTTCGTCATGTGACCAATTTCTGGCAGGCTAGACACTTTTAGAAACATTGCTGCCTCTCACAGGTCATAGAGCGAAGTACACATTTATGCCATCTTTAAATCTGATTTTTTAAACAAGTGGGTAAACCCTGAACACCATGGATTGAGTAAAACCTAATGCAAATAGCATTGACCTAACAGAAAAGATGGGTAAAGGTGAGTCACTACATCACAGTGTCTAACACACAATAGTGGTGGATATTACAGGGGTGCTGATGTGCCTTTAAAGGCTTTAGTAAACAAATTACACAAAGAGCAGTCTAATGATCTATGACACGATAACATTCAAATGTTAACATTCTAAACATACAAACTGTAACTTCACTTCCCAAACGTTGACAGCTTGATGTTGCTAGCTTGAAAAGATTATGGATTACAACAGACTTTGTGCCAAAGAGATGTACTTGAAGCAAAGGCTGTGGAAGGAGCAAAGGGAGCTGAAGAGGTTAGATGATGAGCAACAACATCTAATTGCCCTGAGGGACCAGCTCCAAAGGGCATATCCCAAGCAGGTGTGTGTGTGTGCATGTGAGTGTGTGCGCACGTGTGTGCATGTGCATGTGCATGTGTGTGTGTGTGTGTGTGTGTGTGTGTGTGTGTGTGTGTGTGTGTGTGTGTGTGTGTGTGTGTGTGTGTTTGTGCGTATAGCATGTGCACATGCATGTGTTCTTGATAGTTGTAAGACAGCCTTCCTCATGGAATGAAGGATGTTAAGGTGTCATTACCATTGCAGGTATCCCCTTCCAGTTCGATGAGCCACCGTGAACAGAGAGGTTTCCCTACCACCCCATTAGCCTCTGGTTCCAACGCTGGTGGAGTCATGATGAACCATATCATCTCTTCATGTGAGACACAGGTACAGTACAGTACAGTACGATGCAAACAGCTTGTGTGTTATACAACCAAGCACTGAGGTGTTATTTATGTATTCAAACAGCACTAACTGAACTGTCCCTGTTTCCAACCAGTCTGAGAGGCAGCGACACCAGATCCAGGAATGGAAGCTGAGCCAGAGGAGAAGAGGCCCTGAATATTGCATGGCACAAGGTCAAGGGAGACATGGATTGAATGACTCCTACAAAAGGCACGAGATGAAGGGGCTGCCCTCAGAGCGTCGCTGGTGGAGAGACAATGAGAGGTTAGACCCGAACGATGAGCCCTTCAGGAGGGCAGCCACGGTATTTTTGGGGTCTCTTATCATTTTGGAGTGAGTAAATACATCACCACCGTAGATCTGGGCTGCAACTTTTCCTTGTCATGTGTGCAACATGACGTTTTTTGGCCAAGTAGTAGAGGCACCAGGATCCCAGGAGTTCTTACCCACCGGGATCACGATCTGTTTTCTGTGTGCCTGCATCTCTATTTGCTTGTTACTCTACTTCCTGTAAGTATAGATTATTCAGTAAGACTTTACTGAAAGTCAACAGGTATAATGTGTTATTATTTGTTATAGGAGTGTGCTGTACAAGCCTTTATAATGCCTTGATATAAGAATGCCTTGAGAATGTTAGGTCTTTGTGGTTTTTTTACTAGCTCCAAATGGCTGATAATGAATCAGGATCATTATGAGATAGTAAGAAGACTTTATGCCTATAAAGAGGCCATACTATATACTGCCTAATCAGTGAAGAAGTTACCGATTATTCTATCACTGTGTGTGTCTGTGGTGGCTATTTAAAGTGTCAATGGTTACAATGATTATTTCTAGGACGATGGCCACATGGGGCGGGTCAACACCATGTCTATTGGAGGAAGAGGAAGATGGCTTTGACGCAGGGGCTGCGGAAGAGGAGGAGGAAGAGGAGGATGATGATGAGGAGGAGGTCAACTCTAGTTCAAGTGAAGACCTGCGTGTGTCCTCTTTCAGGAACTGGAAGTCGCACAAAGCCAGAGGTCCAAACGAATGGTTAGTTCATCTGGACTCTGGAGTATCCCTCAATTCACTGTTATTTATTTGAAATGGTTACTGATGTAATAACATCTGGGTGAGTTTCCTGGGGTGAGTTTCCTGAAAACTTTGTGGCAAGTGCTACAAAATCTGTCCCTTCCTGCTCTTCGTAGTGAGCCTCGGAGCATGAAGACTCTCCAGCTGCCCACTGTGAAGGAGACCACGCAGCGCTGCCCCTCTCCCAGGCCCATGGGTCAACTCAAGGTCAGAGGGCGTGGTCAGGAGAAGGTTCGCTGGGCGTGGGAGCTCTGCTGTGTGGAGGAGGAGGAGGAGAGGAACCAGCAGGAAGAGAGGCAGCAACAGGAGAGGCGGGAGCAGCAGGAGAGGGAGGAGCACCGTGCGAGGCAGCAGCTGGAGAGGCGGCTGCAGATCAGCCAGCTGCAGACTCAGCTGGACTACAGCACTCGGGTGTTCCATTCACTCAGACAGAACCAGCAGGTCAGATCCCTCATACAGCACGGCACTACGGCACTACGGCACTACTCTCTCGCAGCTGTGGCTTGTAGTGGGTGATAATGATGAGAGTGGTGATGATGATGATGATGATGATAATGATGACGATGATGATGATGACGATGGTGATGATGATGAGGATGATGAGGATGATGATGATGATAATGGTGACGATGGTGATGATGATGAGGATGATGATGATGATAATGATGACAGTGATTATCGATAACAAGATGGAGGATGATACGAGGGGTTTGTTGACTTATTTTGTGCCACTCTCCTTTCATCAGCTGATGTCCTACCTCCTCCAGTCTGTGCTTTCTCCGAGCCCCTATGGGGGTCCTGCAGCCCACCCCACCGGACACCCGCAGGTCTACCTCATGATGAACCAGCTCCACCACTGCTGCACTCAGCTGTCAAGGCAGCACAACAACATCCACAGGTGCTTGCTTCCAGAAACCTCTGAGCAAAAATCGGATCCAATAAAAACATTGTGTTTAGGGTTCAGTACCTGCCTATGCACTTCAATTAAAATGTGTTTTTATCTACAGAATACAGGAGGTTTTAGGTGATCTGCTACATCAGCAACAGTCTCAACCTCCCTTACCTCCTCCGCTAGGCCTAAATACCATGAACATGAGTGGCTTGAGTGACTTCTCATACTCTCCCAAAGGTGAGGTTGTAAGTTGTTAAGACTGCTAGTTTCAATGTAAGCTGCGTAGTATTACTAACCAGCTGTGAAGATGATGAATATTATGTTTTATCTTATCTTTTCAGGATTTGACCTACCTCCCTCATCTATGGCAGAGCTATCCGAGAGCTCAGTTCCACAGTCTACCTCTAGATGGCAGCAGTGGGATGAGCCCCAGCCCCAGTCCCCTGCGCTCCCAGCTCAAACCAGCCTTCAACAACACCCCTATGAGAGTTACGCCATGGGTGGGCAAGAACTATGGTACCATATACTAATCATTTGGCACTTTCCCTGTTGTTTATGTAGAAGGCGGATAATGATGTCTTACTGAAAGGCACACTCACAAAACATGAGCTAAGTTGTATGAATATTTGTCCAAGTGGTGTTAGCACAGTAGATAAATACAGTACATGTTGTGAAATATGGATAGAGCCAGTGACTCAAATGTAATTAAAAATAACATGGCTTTTGTTGTTTCTTTGTTTTTCACCAAACTTCTCCTTTGAACATCAGGCCTCCAGAGGAGGTGCACAAAACCCCACGGCCCAGAGCGGTCCGCTTCGCCGATGTCCATGTCGGTCAAGTTGACCAATCAGGGGTCAGAGCCAAGAGTCAGAAACCTTTCAAGCTCCTCCCTCCTCATAAACCTGGCAGAAGTGGTCATTTAAGAGAGAAGTCTGCTAAAAGTCTCTCCACTATGTCCAACCCCATGTACAGCCCCATCACAACCCTCAAAACTAGTAAGCCTTCAACCCGTCTCAGGCTGGTGTCGAAACAAAGAGTTCCAACTTCTAAGAGGCAGATGAAGATGAGTAAAGGACACAACAGAAAGCCAGGTGTGTGTGATACGAAACATATCTTCCACATTGTGCTGCACCATTAAGAGAAATATGTCCCAAATTAAACAAATGACCACTCTTAAAGTGTTATGAAGCCTTCATAAACTCTCTATAAAGACCTCCGTACTGTAGATGCTTCTCAAAGTGTGTGTATTTGTGTGTAACCAGATGTGACCAGTGACGTCCCCCAGTTTGAGGCGTTGCGTGAGACCATCTACTCTGAGGTGGCTTCCCTGATATCTCAGAATGAAAGCAGACCCCATTACCTCCTAGAGCTCCTCGGGCAGCTGCAGCTTCTCAACACGGACTATCTACGGCAGAGAGCACTTTTCACCTTAAAGGTATCGATGGCACTGTGTTATCTAATGGTCCTCTGTGGTTCAGTTGATAGAGCATGGCACTAGCAATACTAAGGTTGTGGGCTTCCTGCCTGGACCATATATACCAAAAATGTATGCACTCACTGTACTGTATGTCGCTTTGGATACAAGTTCAGCTAAATGGCTTATACTGTATATCTTCTCCTCCCAATGTTTTTGTTCAATTAATCAATTAATCTTAAATGATTTTCACAAGTCACAACACACTTTACAGGGAAAAAATAAACATAAAAATGTGGTTCTTTACAAATACAAAAGCAGCAACAATCTAACCTATGCTATGATATGTTGATAGCTGTAATACGATGACATTACCTACTTTTGGTGAAGGAATTGTGATTCAAAACCATACAGTATTATGCTTTTTCCTGCAGGACATAGTGGCTTCTAGATGCCTGTCTGAGAGAGAAAGCCCTGAAGCCCAGTTCATGCCCCAAAGCCCTGTTGTCAAGAATGACCCCAGATTAGAGGTCCCAGCTACCCTGACCACCGCCACAACCGATGCAGTATACAAACATTCAGGAAAGAGCAAGAAAAGAAAAGATGGTTCAAAAAAGGATGAGAGATTCCTCTCTGTCTCCTCCGACCTCCTCCCATCTGTCAATGAGGACCTGGATGAGAACTGTATGCAATCAAGTCTTGTATGAATGTTCATAAGTGTTTTATGAACGTTCATAATTGTTTAATGAATGTTGTGTTTTGTGCCGTACACGTGTAGAGGACACCCTTATTGCTGTTCCCTGACACGCTTGTCTGTTTTCTCATCTGGAATGAAATAAGGAATGGTATCAAACATGTGTGTTTGATACCTTTCCTCATTCCGTTCCATGCATTACAATGAGCCTGTCCTCCGATTTCTACCTCCACCAGCCTCCCCTGATCTGTATATATAATAAGCTATGCACCATGCTGTGTTGTTGTACAGTAGGTGCTTGTGATGATGATGATGATGATAATAGTAGAGAGCAAAATGCTGCCGTATCTGAGGTCCAGGGTGAGCGAGTGGACACTGGACATCTTGACAGGCAGGTCCATTCTATCATGGAGGAGGTCCGGCCCATCCTAAAGGTTAGACACATACAGTACAGGCTTTTCAAACCCTCTGACTTAAATGACACTTCAAAACTGGAAAGTGTTGCAGTAAAAAGTGTGTGTGTGTGTGTGTGTGTGTGTGTGTGTGTGTGTGTGTGTGTGTGTGTGTGTGTGTGTGTGTGTGTGTGTGTGTGTGTGTGTGTGTGTGTGTGTGTGTGCGTGCGTGCGTGCGTGCATGCATGTGCGTGTGTATTTAGGACCATATAGAGGAGGAGTGCTACCCGCAGCTCCTGGCCTCCATCAGACACAAGGTGCTGACTCTAACAGCACAGGCAGGTGGGAGCAGCAGCAAGGACTTCCTCTGGTTCATCCATAAACAGCTCAGCGATGTTCTACTGGTGAGGAAGCATCACATTCTCCTGTCTAAAACATCTATACTACTTACCATCTGACATTCAATCAGTCAATCAACCAAACTTCATTTAAAAAGGATATGCTGTACAAACTTTGTACATTGACCTTCAGTATGTCTGTCAGAGGAATTATCTAGCTTATTATATAACTCTTACTCAGCATTAACAAACTGTAATGGCTAAGCACTTTCTTGTTCAACAATTTCACAGATTGCTGTCTAGTCAGATAAGTTTAGATTTTTAAACAACCTCTTTTGACCCCTATTCTCAGAGCTCTATGGCCTGGTATGCAGGAAGGCCTTTGAGAGACTGTGGTGGGGATCTACTCGTGGACATTTCTGAGATCCTCTTCAATGAGCTGGTGTTCTTCCACCTCATGCAAGACCTCAACATTATAGCAGTGAAGCAGAACGTTCAACACGCCTACACACGCACTGCAGTGAAATGGACGTCGTGCACTGAGGTGAGCATCAGCGAGGCTGTGTTTGTATTGCAAACTGTTTGACAAATGCAGCCCCATTTATCATTTCATATATTCATTTCCAGGAGAATAAACCGTCAGCTGCCACAGCCATACTTGACCGATCCGGAAGATAGAGATAAAGAATGTTTTCTATTCTAGTCCTGTCTTTCAATGTTTTATGTTTTATTTTCATGCAGTGTGATTTTGGTGTACTGTGCATGCAGTATGCCAGGAAGGAGCCTTTGTCCTGTGTTAAAGTCAGCCATCTTAGAAATCCCCCCAGGAACTCTTAACTGTCTTAACTGAATGCTCTTAACTGTCTTAAATCTGCTTTGGTAGAACAAGGATAAAACAGAACTGGGAAAGGACTCTGATGAGGATGGGAAAGGATCGGGTCATAAAAATGACAGATGCAGTTATGTCATGCCGCGGGACGAAGAGCAGGAGGAGGATGTCAATAACGGTACTGAAGGATTGCCTCTGTCGATGAGCAAGTACTTTTCAGTTGGGCTCATACTGAGACATTTTCCCCAAACTACTGTAACTAACTGTTGGTATTATACACATACAGACACTCAAGCTGTGACTAACTGTGGCGGTGGAGAGGATAAGAAAGAGGAGGAGAAAGAGGAGAAGGAGGAAGTGGAGGAGAAAGAGGAGGTGGATATGGCTGGGCCTGTTCTCCAGAGCTCTCTCCAAGCCACTGATCTCTCTGCCCTTCAACAAGACCCGGTACGAACGACCAGCCAGGCGGACCAGGAAGCACAGAGGATGAACGAAATAATGAATGAATGAATGAATGAATGAATGAATTAATTAATGGTCTGACGGACAGATGGATTTGCATGGATGGATGGATGGATGGCTGGATGGATGGATGGATGGATGGATGGATGGATTCATAAGATTAGTTAATATACAGCCAAATCTTCAAGTACTGGCAGTTCATACGCTCTGCTCTATGCAAGGAATTCTATGTATAATCAGATACACTTTAGAGGAGATCCTCTTACTGTACTCTGTATGCCTCTATTCCTGTATTACAGGGAAGGGATGTCCCACAACAGGCAAGCCAGGAAGCTAAATCTGATTTAGAGACTGTGGCAAGCCGTGGTGGTGAGTTTGTAGCCTATTATTGGTGCCAGCTAACCCAAACATGGTGGTAAGGATGGCATCCAGACCAGTGTGTTTGCTGAGTGGACATAAATTCAACTCAACTGATTCATTTATTTGATTTAGCATAATGAAGTGTGTTTTTCCCATTTATTTTCCCCCCTATTTTTCTCTGTCATACAGCAGAAAACCTTGTGTGTGACAGGGAGCCCTCTGAGAGCTGGAGGGAAGCTGCTCCTGAGTCGATCTGCTCTTCTCTTCAAGACACGGAGGAGCCAGTTCAATCCCTTGCCTCTCCCTCAGAGAGCACCTTGTCTTGCAGCCTTGACTCACCCCTTCCCTCCCTCATCTCCCCCCTCCAGACGTCTAACCCAGACTCAGGCCAACACTCCCCCACCTCCCCCCAAGGGAACACCCTGTCCCCCAGCCTCGACTCACCAACCTCCCCCATCTCTTCCTTCAACACTTCCTGCCCAGACTCATACTCAGACTGCTCCACCTCCTACCCAGCGAGCCCACTGACCCCCCGCCCATACCGACACTCCCCCTCAGAGATCTCCAGTCCAGAGTCAGACTCCCCTGTCATGGTGAGGGAACAGGTCAGACACCTCTTAGCCACCTTTCTATCCTGAGCTACCGCATCACAAGCTTCCACATTTCATGTTCAAATATTTTTGTACCTGAGTCAAAAGTTATTGAACTACAGTAAGGTATAGCTGTGAGTGGGAATACACTGTTTGAATATATTAATATATTGGCAATATAACTGGCAATATAACTATATTATATTAGGCCTATAAAAGCCTTATCCTTGACTTATGACTTGAACACTCTCTTCTTTTTCTTTAAAGGATACACTTCAACAAAGTTTAACAGAGGAACAAAAAAGCATTTTGTCAGAGGAGGTTGATGGACAACCAGGTAATTCATCAGTTTTTCTCTGTAAATATAATCATTTTGTGTTCAGACCTAAATGTCATACTGTATCAATAATTATGTTTTTCTTTTGTACACAAGGTTTGAACTTGAAATCTTGAGGTCGACAATGGGACGCTTCCAATGGGAAGCTTCCAAACAATTGGAGTTACAATTAAACATAATAACATCAGATTATTGAAAGTTGTACATTCTAAACTGATTAAAACACTCTCAATTCTTAAAATGAAATTAAATATGAAAAATGTGACTGTGAATGAAATAACCCCGAATTTAAGAATGGATATGAGTTATTCCCATTGTTTGGTAGCAAAACATTTTCATACCACAATGTTTTCACGTCTTTCAAGGTTGTGCCCACAAGGCATACAGTAGCATTGTCTCATCCTTATCCTAACTTTTGAGATTCATCACCCGCAAACCATAGCATCAGGCTATTTCAAATGTGTCCCATCATCAAAATATGCAGCATGAATTAGGAGATTGTTTTATCTTTTTATGAGAGGGAAAAATAGTGCTGCCGTGACTGTAATCTAAAGTCACTGTCTGATCCGGATCCTTGCCTTGCAATCAACTGCATCTGGGGGTCAATGACCTGTAATTGGGCAAAGTACTTTAACCTTTCAAATCTATCAGTCATGTTGCCAATTTATGGGTCTTTCACCATCTTGAGCTGAATGATTTCTCTGACAATTTCCTCTTTTCAACTGAGTTTAAATTTAGTCCTCAGAATTTCTGACACAGCTGGTGACTCACCTCTTCAATGCTCTAGCCATGATTAATTGACAAGAAGAGTGAATTCGAAGAGTGTAATGATTTCCACGCTAAACACAGTACATCATGGTAGGTAAATCCACATTTGCAAATTCACCGCGATATAGTTGAGCATGCAAACCAAAGTGAGGAAAAGACATGCTCAACTCCAAATAAAGTTCAGTTTTGATTAAAGTGTCTTTGGGTGCTGTATAACCCACAGTTGATCCAATAAGTAAACAATCTCAAGAGTGCTGGCTGTATTATTTACTTCATGCAAACAAAAGGCCTATGAGCGAAAAGCTCAAACATGCAAATAAATGGATGACCAGTCAGGCTGACCAGGAAACACAGAGGAGAAGTGAAGCATCTTCTGATCTCCTTATCCAGGGAGAGGGAGGCTTTCTAAACAGGCTCGTGACCACCTGGACCTTGCTAGCCCAAAGCTAGTTAGACTAAGACTCTTTAGCTGGCTCAGGACATGGTTTGCGGCTTAGGTTAACTGCAAACAGGAATTAGATGTGATTTATTTTCTGACAACGTCACTTGGAATTAAGAGAAAGAGAATAAGACGGGGCCCAAGGGGCGGACTGCTAATCTCATTAGGATGCTAGTGTGTCGAGTTAAATCCCACACAAAAGTCTGTCAGCCAACAGTCATTTATATTGAGGAAGTGAATTGTGTTCCTGATTAACGTTTTGTCATGGCAGACGGACGTGAGATTCATGGAAAGGGCTATAATAGTCAAGTAGGAGATTAGGGTGTGTGTGTGTGTGTGTGTGCGTGTGTGCGTGTGTGTGTGGTGTGTGTGTGTGTGTGTGTGTGTGTGTGTGTGTGTGTGTGTGTGTGTGTGTGTGTGTGTTTGGTGTAAAGATTACCTCTCTACTGCAGAGGGAGGCCAGGCATCATTTCCACTGCTATAAGGCTCATGTTGAGAGATGGTGGGAATGAAGATGATGTCTCTGCTGAAGTGGGCAGCTCACACATCCCAAGGGACGCTGGAGAGCACGGCTGCTCAATGGAGCTGAAGATGGGAAGTCATTAGGCCAGACCTCATGCCGGCTCCTCAGCCTACTCAGGGCAGGGACAGGGGACTGTCACAGAGGGCCAGCAGTCAGGCCAATGGCAGCAGCAATATAGGCATAATGGTAGCCTAAAGGGGGCAACATAATGGACTGTGACTCCAACCCCAGGGTTACTAAAATTGTTTTAAATTATTTTTTCTACTTATCTTTGAAACCAGTCACTCTCATAACATCTTTGTCCGGGTGCCGCATTTTGTTGAGTGACAATTTAAGTCTTCCCCGTCTCATGTAGTCTTGTGCTGATTGATTACACACCACAAACATTTTGCATGTAAAACCACAAACACTTGTGAAAAACATATTTTGTGGAAATGGTCTGTTTTATTTCTATCAGAGTTTGGCCAATAATGTTCATATACAGTACACCAATAGCACCATGGAAACACAAATCAGTTCATCAATAAATCAACAAATCAAGAAACATGCCAGCACCTTGAAGGGGCAGCCAGGTTAAGCCTCTCAGTGGATGCCAGTCCAACACGGTGCCAGGATTGCTCCCAACCCTGGTCAGACTGTGTTTGTGAGCTTGCCACGCATTTGGGCACATGCCAGGATGGGTTATTGGAGCATTACTGAGCCCTCTTAATCCATCTTAGAGTCCGGCTGCTGGCGCTGCCGTGTCTGTCCTCCGGGGCATAGACTGTCCTGCTCTGTGGACCAGAACCGGCTCAGGTGGGAGACCCAGATCTGCCTGGAAGGAGTTGAGGGTGAACAAAAACAACAAAAACTGTTGGGTCATGTACTCACAAGTTATCCACAGACCCTGAAGTATAGAAATAAAGATATAATAATATTATCAAGATGTGTTAGGTTAAGTGGCTTACACATATAATAACTTTATCTTATCTCATTCGCATACACATGTAATAACTTGATCTTGTCTCATGAGCTTGATATACTGTATTTATGTGGTTTTCATGGCATGCAGGGACATTAAACATTGTGTGTTTATCATCAGTCACATAGCCACATAAATGGTCATTCTACACCACTTATTCACCCTCCCTCTACGACGGATGTCTCGGCAGTACAATAGATGCAGAATGTCTCCAGACTACCTAATTTTTTGCATTAGGGGGCCTCTGGCATTGCAGACCGATGAACCATTCAGGGTACAGAGATAGATGGTATGCAGGTAGCCATAAAGAATGGCGATAATAAGGCACATACAGGGTTTCAGTGTTCAGTGTGAGAAAGCACAGCCTGAAGCACAGAGCAACCTTACCTCCACTGGAATACTGCACGTTGGAGACATGTCATTCATGTGGTGAGATATGTGAGTAGGACAAACTCAGGCAGCAATGTCAGTCTCCAGTCCCTGTGGTGTGTGTATTATGTTGTGTTTTTACATGGATGACAGGTAGAGAAGAAACTGAGTGTCACACAATGTGTTTACAGTACGACGAGTGTCATCCATATTGTACTATTTATAATATATATATTATTCAGGGGTAGGTATCCTAAATATTAACAGTACACAGTTCACCTTCCCTGAATATTCCTATGATGATAAGTTGATGAAACGTGTATGATTGATGTTGTTTTCTTTCTAGGGGCCAAAAATAGAAAGAGGAATATTGTATATTGACTGTGGCTCTCTATCTCTGTCTGCAGTCTTCACTGACACAAGACAAATGGATGGGGACTTAATGAAAATGTCCATCAGCCCTGGGTAGAGAAGCCTCCTCGCAGGAAGATCCCTCAGTTATCAGTTATCCTCACCCCAACACTTACCCAACTGAGTGGTTCCACTCTGTCATGTGTCACAGCAGATAATTGTATATTGGTCTGGTCATACTCTTGCAGCACAAATACTAGGTATATGTTTGGGCTAAACAAGTACTGACAGATTATAGTAATCAATCATATTTATCCTTGTAATCAATAATAGTTTGGCCAAATTATACAAAAGCCACTCTCAGGCAGTTTAGTATGGAGTGATCCTGTTCATAATATTATCTTGTTGGATTCTACCTGTTGACCTTTTGAGAAGGCTTTGTGGTATGCCTCCATCTTTAATCAGTAGACAGCTCCTCAATAGGACTCTGACGGTTGAACCATCTTTCATCTATCCAGATGCAACCCTTGCTGCTCTGTGATCAAAATAAATCCTTTCTGCCACAGAAAGATTTAGACATATGAAGAGTTCTGAGCCACGGAGACAGTGCTGTCAACACTTTCCCACGATATAACATCTGAACATGTTGTTTGCCTGTTTAACTTTCATCCAGTCAGCTCATCAGCTCATACACCGGATGACATTCAACTAGTGAAATCTGAAATAAAGTTGGTCCTTTACTCTTGTTTTTATGAGGCAATGAGGACAGTGAATGCATGGCTTTATCTCATACTGATTACATTGAGTTCAATTTTGGACAGGAAACGGAACGAAATCTGAAAGTAACTGAAATCTGAATTAGACTAGATGTAAGATCTTGCCTAGTATAACAGGCACGTAGGAACTGAACGAGCTCTCACTGTAAAGTAAAAAAAGAAAAACTGCGTCTTTGAGAAATTGACAGGACAGTAATAAATTACGAATTCCATTGTCTGACAAGTTGCCTTCTTTGAACCCCTCGCTGTCACTCATTTTGTTTAGCAGCAGGTAGGAGCGCTACCGCGAAGTTGATGACATCACTGCTCGCAATGCGTGTTTCTCGTTATCCCGCTATGAAAGTCTACTGAGCTGAGCGCTCATTCGGAATCAGTTGGACTGTAATCTCACACTGTCACGACTTGGAAAAATATGCACGTCTGCTGAATATTAAAAACGGATCAAACATGACTTCTGATGAATTCTCATTGAAGTGTTGCCATTCAAACTCGTTATGTTCTGGTAGAACACAAAACGACGTAAAGGAATGTACTTAGCTGAAACTGGTGAATAGGTGAGTTACAACAGTATATCATGTATGATTTATCCACGATGTGTTCCTGTTATACGTTATTATTAATATTATATTATTATAATATGTAATTGTTTTTACAGAGAGGTGGATTTTATCACTCTAAAATATTTTAAAGTAGGGTATGCTATTCTTTTCATTATCCCTCCCCAATGACAGCAAGTTGAGCAGGCAAAAAAAGCGAGTTGTAGTGTATAATTTACCTGCTTGTGTGTGTGTGTGTGTGTGTGTGTGTGTGTGTGTGTGTGTGTGTGTGTGTGTGTGTGTGTGTGTGTGTGTGTACTGTGCACAATCAGTACATATCTAATTTCAATATTTTTCACTTTATTTTTTTTAGGAGTTTTGTTGATATCTGGTGCAGCCATGGGAGAACTCTTGACATTGATACTCTTGGTGCAGATAATAAGGAGCTGCTCAGGAAACACAGGACAGCTCACATTACCATTTAAATTCACACAAACTGAATACAACGCCACTATTTACGAAAACTCTGCTGCCAAGACCTATGTAGAAAGCCCCATCAAGATGGGGATATACATCATAGACTCTTCATGGGATATCCAGTACAAGGTAGATTCTGGAGATGGTGAGTCTTTATTCAAGGCTGAAGAGTTTGTCCTGGGAGACTTCAGTTTCTTGCGACTACGGACCAAAGGAGGTAGCGCTGCTATACTGAACCGGGAAGTGAGGGAGCATTACTCTCTGACAGTAAACGCACTGGAACGGAATACCAATGCTATTACCCAAACAACGGTTCAAGTCCAAGTTCTGGACACAAATGACCTCAGACCCCTTTTCTCCCCAACCTCCTACACTGTCTCTGTGCCTGAGAATGTGGCCATCAGAACCAGCATCACGAGAGTCACTGCCTCTGATGCTGATGTCGGCACAAACGGAGAGTACTATTTCAGTTTGGGAGAGCAGAAAGACATGTTTTCCATTCATCCTACCAGCGGGGTGATTATTTTGATGGGTAAATTAGATTATGCTGAGAGAAGGCTGTTTGAGATAGATGTCTTGGCCGTGGACCGGGGCATGAAACGCTATGGGGGGAGTGGCTTCAGCAGCACAGCCAAGCTGACCATCAGGGTCCTGCAGGCCAATGAGCACGCTCCTACCCTCATGGCTGTTCCTCTAGCTCCATCGGACGCAGACACAGACCCTACCTATGCCCTTGTCACCGTGGAAGATGATGACCAAGGCTTAAATGGCGAGATAGCATCATTGAGTATAGTTGCTGGGGACCCGCTCCAGCAGTTTAAGGCAGTGAGAACCAGCCCTGGTGGTAAAGAATACAAAGTCAAAGCCATAAAGGATGTGGACTGGGAGAGTTGTCACTTCGGATGCAATCTGACATTACAGGCCAAGGATAAGGGAAGCCCACCACAGTTCTCCTCAGCTAAAGTCATCCGAGTGAGATCTCCGCAAGTCGACGTGAGCCCTCCTACATTTGAGAGGAGCACATACAGAGTCAACCTAACTGAATTCGCCCCTCCAAATACTTATGTTGTCATGGTAAGAGCTACGCCCAGCCATCCTCTTTTAAAATACTCCTTGCGATTTCCGAAGATCCTCCAAAATACCTATCCTTTCATTATGAACTCAAACACAGGCTTGATAACGACATCAGGGACTATTCAAGCTGATCATGTCAGCAAGTACGAGTTTGAGGTGGTCATCAACGAAGAACAGGCATCAGCTTGGGTGGTCGTTGATGTGATTGACGTGAACAATAATGCGCCTGTATTTCAACAGCCGTCCTACGAAGCTAATGTTGATGAAAACGTGCCAGTGGGAACCAGTGTCCTAACAGTCAGTGCCAGCGATCTGGATGAAGGAGAGAATGGTTATGTTACTTACAGCATCACCAGTCTAAAACCTCAGCATTTTGTCATTGACTATTTCACTGGTGTGATCAGTACAGCCAGGGAGTTAGACTGGGAGCAGATGCCAAGGGTTTACAACCTCAGAGTTCGAGCTTCCGATTGGGGCTCTCCCTTCCGTCGTGAAGTTGAGGCTCCGGTTTTGATCACACTCAACAACTTGAATGACAATGAGCCGTTGTTTGAGAAGGTGGACTGTGAAGTGAGCTTGCCAAGAACTTACAAAGTGGGTGAACAGATAGCTGCAGTGTCTGCTATTGATGCTGATGACCTAGATCTAGTACAGTATGAGATCACAGATGGAAACAGGTTTGGTCTTTTTGACTTGTCCCCAGACACAGGGGTGTTATCACTCAAGGTGTCACTAATTTCCGGCGATGCAGCGAAAACGTCCTTTCACTCTTTACAAATCTCTGCCAACGATGGGGAGAGAACAAGTAAGCCGACGTTCGTGAACATCACAGTTGTGTCAGCTCCGGTGGTAGTCTACACTCAATGTGTCGATACTGGAGTAGCCGCTCGAATGGCAGAGAAGTTCCTTCTTGGCACTAATCTCCACTCTCAATGGAAAAACGAAGATGACTTTGAGGATGTTCATTCAGTTAATCGCTATCCTCCACAGTTTATGGACTCTTCCCCCAGTTTAATTGAAGTTAAAGAGGATCTTCCAGTCGGGACAATGATAGCTCTTCTCAGTGCCACAGACCCAGACAGTGGCTTCAGTGGAGCACCTGTTTATGTGATATCTGGAGGAGATTTTGACAGTCGTTTCATGATTGAAATGGACACTGGTTGGCTGAGGATTATTGAGTTGTTAGATAGAGAAATAACAGATAAATATACTCTCAACATCACAGTATATGATCTAGGAATTCCTCAGAGGTCAGCATCACATACCTTACAAATCAATGTTCTGGATTCAAATGATAATGGTCCTAAGTTCCTAGAAGATAGTTACTCTGTAGCCATAAGTGAGGCCACAGATGTGGGAACAGCAATCATCCAGGTTGACGCCACAGATAAAGATTCTGGAGTCAACGGAATGGTCAAGTATTCCTTCATGGCTGAATCCGATCATTTTGATATAGATGAACAGACTGGAGTTGTTAAAGTGAAAAGTCCACTGGATCGAGAGGTGCACCCACTTTTTACCCTAAAAGTGGTTGCTTGTGATCAGGCGAGAGATGAACCTCAGATTAAATCAACTGTGTGGCTGAAAGTGGTGTTAAAGGATGTCAATGACAACCCTCCTAGGTTCTTCCCTGCGCACCAGCGTGTGAAGGTGAGAGAGGACCTCCCTGTGGGGGTGGTCATAGCCTGGCTACAGGCCCATGACCCTGATCTCGGTCAGTCTGGACAGGTTCGTTTCAGCCTGCTGGAAGACGGAGAGGGAGATTTCAATGTTGATAAAGGGAGCGGAGCTGTTCGCATCACGCAGGGCCTGGATTTTGAGAGGAGACAAGTGTACAATTTAACAGCCAGAGCAAAGGATAAAGGGAAGCCAGACTCCCTCTTCTCCACCTGTTATATTGAGGTCTACATTGTGGACGTGGATGAGAATCTGGATCAGCCTCGATTTTACTCTTTTGTGGACAAGGGAGCTGTGAGTGAAGATGCCTCCATTGGTACGACTGTTATGACTGTTACAGCAGAAGACAATGACAAAGGCAGAGATGGAGAAATACGCTACTCTCTAAGGGAAGGGTCAGGCCTTGGAGTATTTACCATCAGTGAAGAGAGCGGTGAGAGTTTCCTATTTTTTAACAATATATTGTCATTATTTTCCATAAAACGTATAGCCTCATCTTGAGCACTGACCACTGTGTAATACTGAATGTATATACTGTATGGTATAACCAGATTAGTGTAATCTTTCTTTTACATATTACAAAACACATGTTTCCCTTTCGGTCTGACTAACTCCTTTATTCCTCTTCCTGAATTTATACCTTCCTGAATTTATTCCTAACTCCTGAATTGTTATCAGAGGCTGTTTTTGTACTTTACATATTCTATGAACTTCTATCTGTAAGTTCAGGCATGTACAGTACTGTTTATTATGTAAATCAGAGAGCTCAGAGGCCAGAGCTGTATGCATGTTAGAGATCAGAGTTCCCAATGACAATCTGCTCAGCAGTCACTCAGTAAAGGTTTAGCCAAAGCTAGTAGAAACTTAGACAAAACTAATAGTCACTCAGTCAAGACAAAATTACTAGTTACTCAGTAGATAGCCAGAAATAGAAGTTAGTAACTCAGACTTAGCCAAAACTGGGACTGAAATGAAAAATGCTTATTTTGTTTCTTCTCATAGGTGTCATACAAACACAGGAGCGCCTAGACCGTGAGACCACTAATCATTACTGGCTAACTGTTTACGCCACTGATCAAGGTGTGGTGCCTCAGACTTCTTTTGTGGACGTCTACATTGAGGTTGAAGATGTCAACGACAATGCGCCACAGACCTCTGAGCCTGTCTACTACCCTGCAGTCATGGAGAACTCCCCCAAAGATGTGTCTGTTATCCAAATAGAGGCGGAGGATCCTGACTCTGGTGGAAGTGACCAGTTATCCTACAAGATCACCAGTGGGAACCCTCAAGGATTCTTCAGTATTGACCCCAAGACTGGTGAGGGCCTTAACATCATTTATAATGTATTCATACTGGGAAATGTTAAAGATGACACTTTGTGAGGCTCTGTCTTTTTGTGTCATAATGTTTAGACTGAAGTTTAACAGTTCTTGTAATTAGAGCCCTGTTGCAGTGCTTCATTGGACAAGCATCATAAACCATAATACTACACGTGTCTACCGTTATGTCAACTGCAATATCCCTGAATAGCATTTTTAATACAGTATATCATTTTCACAGTCATTTCATGCTCAGTATAAATGCAACCTCTCCCGTTATGCAAAGTTTTAGAGCAAGCGCTCCCTCTAAAGTAAATATTTTAGATAATATTTGCGTGGTACGATTGATAAGAAAGGGTCGAGACAACCTCCAACCATTGCACAGATCCAGCAAAATAGGAAATAAAAACCTCCTCTAACAACTTCCACACTGTCCTTTTTATTTTAGTCTATTATTGAAGCCTACTTCTGTTGCCAGCTTTAAGCCTACTGTCAATAGGCAATTTCAGTTACCTGTCTGTCCTCTGCCATAGTATCAGAACACATTTCTCCCTGACGCAGTATGTGTCTTTATCAAAATAATGATGATCCAGGAACTTCTACCACTTGGAGAAATCATGTGTGTCTGTGTATGTTCATTATGCTTTAACTGTGAGAATTAGTTACTTCCATGATGTCATTATTTCAAGATTTTATTGTAAAGTCAAGTACTGTAGAAATCCAGAACCTTCCCAGCTCTATTTCCATGATGTTGTGGTTGACATTTTATCCTCCACAAATAACATAGCTACGCTATCAATAAGCTTGGCTTTCAAAATGTATTTTTTCTCTCTCCTGCTAATCATATACAACCCACCAAAAAAGCCTATTTTATGTGGTTTTAATGGGCAATGATATTCCACAGTTAACCATAACAAGCATCCAGCTAAGTCTTGGGAAAGAGAACTGTTTTTCTTTCTTGGAAAAGGCTAGACGCATTTCTTTAAAGTGGTTAATCTCTCTGGTTTATGTCCATCAATGTACTATGTATAAAGAACCTGTATTTATGGTACAATGTTTCAGGACATTATAAAGTTACATTATAAAGTACCAAATGTCTACTCTGAACTCCTCCTACTCCAGCTGCCTGGGTCGCCAGGGTTAAGTGCAGCTATTGTGTTTATATGAAACAGGATTATGTCTCTGAAATATGCTCATATCTATTTGTCTTGGCAGAATGTTGACCTATATTTTCAGTGATGCAACATGGAGCTTTAATTTTGAAAACTTAGTACACAGTAAGTGTGTAGATCAGACCTTATACAGTTGGTATGTACTCTTTAATGTTTTCCACACTTACGTGTGTTTTCTTTGACCCCTCTGACTATCCCGTTATGTGCTTTACCTAACAGGTTTGGTGACAACCACTTCCAGAAAGCTGGACAGAGAACAGCAAGAGGAACACACGCTGGAGGTGAGCGATCCGTTATTGTTCTCTATGTACTATTTTATTACTCACTAAGGTATTTTGAAGTAACAAATGTACGTCTTAGCAAATACACAGTCAGTTCCCTTCCATCCTTCCTGACAACCCAGATAACAGTAACCGATGGTGGAATTCCAGCCAAGTCCACGGCGGTCCGAGTAGTTGTGAGGGTGCAGGATGAGAATGACCATGCTCCCCAGTTCTTGGAGTCAGTCTACAAGATCCAGCTTCCCGAACATGACAGACCTCCAGAACGGAGGGGGGCCATCCGGAGAGAGCAGATCTACAGGGTGATCGCCTCTGACAGAGACGCAGGTCCCAACGGTGACGTCAGCTACAGCATCGAGGAGGGGGACGAGCAGGGGAGGTTCTTCATCGACCCCAGAACTGGCCAGGTGTCCTCCGGAGAGGACTTCATAGCAGGACAGTACGATATTCTCACTGTGAGTCCACTCAATGTGTCACTATAGTGTTTCATCTACATTATGGGCTGGATTTTTTTTAGTGCTTTTCTACCAGGTGGTCAAAGCACTTCCTGAGACTTCCTCTAAAAATAAAGGCTAAATAGAAAAAAGTAATTATGCAAAGAAAAAAATTATCATGGTTATTGTCCATGTACCATCACCTGCTCTGAATGTGTGCCCTCTCCCTGTCTCTGCTCTCTCCCAGATTAAAGCCGTGGACAACGGAAGGCCACAGCAGACCTCCACCTGTCGCCTGCACATGGAGTGGATTCTGCGGCCCAGGCCGCCCTCCCAACCTCTGGTATTCGTTGAAACCTCTCTCTCCTTCTCCATCATGGAAAGTGACCCCGTGGCTCATATGCTGGGGGTGGTCTCTACCCATCCCATAGACTCACCTGTGTGGTTCCAAATCACAGGTAAATCAAATCACTACTTTAAAACCGCAATGAAGCATAAACCCTTAGCCTAATTACTTTTCAAAGACAGAAGGAGTGGATTGTTCAGTATGTGTTTCAAGCTTTGAACTTTGTGCTTGGAGCTTTGAACTTCAAGTACTCTCTAGAATTAACTCAATGTAATTACTGTACTGTTGAAATTGTAGTTATTCTGCAGAAAATCTTTCTACTTGAACTTTCTATGCATGGCTTGATGATTAACAGCTCCTTTTCAAAGTCGTTCACTTCTTTTTACCTTTACCTTTTCTTCTTCACTAATTAGCTGTCCTATTACTGACAACTTGCTCTATCTTCTGCTCTCTTTTTCGGAATTCGCTTTAATTGGCAAGGAGACATGCACGCTAAAGAAGTGTTTCACATCTCTCAAATGGCTTGCGACATGAACTGCACCGCAGAAGGTATCTAAAGAGATTACTGGCATCTCGTTATCTGCCTCGTGTTTCCTGGTTTATGTCTGAAGGGCTTTGTGGTGCTCTTTTGGAATGTTCCACATGTGCAGCTGAAATTTAATCTAATTGTATTTGTCTATTTTTCTGATTATGCATTTCCCAAATGCTTATAGTCCTCAAATTGCATAACATTAGATTGGATTAAATGGATTGTATATTAGTTTATTCAATTGACTGTACACACTGAGGATTGAGAAAGCCTTCAATTGGATGGGTAATGTTTATTTACTCCATTGTTACTCTTCACTATGGTAATACTAGGTGGTCAGTCTGACAGTCGCTTTGATGTGGGCAAGGCCAGTGGAGCGGTCATTCTGGCCAAACCTCTCCTTTCAGAAAACAGATTAAACTACAGCCTGACGGTGGACGCCACAGATGGAACCCGAACCATCAGCACCAAGGTAATGCCACCACACACGAATAACAGGACTTTTCAGATAACTGCTGCCATATGGATGCCATAAATGTTTTTCCCAACACACTATAGTCTAACCTTAAAGCTAACCCTAACACTAACTCTAATCCTAACCCAAGCATGTTGTTGTATATCAACAGAGTCCCAGTTTCTTGTTGATAGTTTGACCATCTGAAGACAGGGGCCTATCCAAATAAAAGTGTGGCCATGCATTGTTTTTCATGTCATTGTTTCTTATTTCATTATTTTCATGATATGAAATGAAAAATGAATTCCCTATATGGGATCAGTAAAGCATTATCTCATATCTCACCTCACCATGCATACTGGAATCCAGACTGCCGTTATATGCCTGCTATATAAGAAATAAGGTGGCTAAACTGACAACTAGACTTAATCTAAAATGATTCACATAGTGTGATGTGCCATGCATGGTGATGGATGTCAGGGAATCAAACAGATGAGGCACTATAATGTAGTTGGCCTCTGGCTGCAGTCTTGTAAGACGTATCACATATGGCATATTACCTTGAGAGCAAGGTAATTCCATCCTGTCATAGTTTGTGTGTGAGTGATTTGTAGCAGTGACACAAGCCCCCATGTGCCTTCTACGTCCATTCACCTCCTCAGGCAGTCCATCCGTGCCTGTTGTTGTAGATAGAGGAGTGTGTGTGTGTGTGTGTGTGTGTGTGTGTGTGTGTGTGTGTGTGTGTGTGTGTATGTGTGTGTGTGTGTGTGTGTGTGTGTGTGTGTGTGTGTGTGTGTGTGTGTGTGTGTGTGTGTGTGTGTGTGTGTGTGTGTATGTGTATGCACTGCCTGGGGTGAAGAGAGTAGTTAGACAGGGAGTGACATTCCCATTATTGTTATGGCTGAGTTTCAGTCTCAGTTTCAAGGTTTCTGGTTCCAGGGAGGTTCAACATGGAATGCTTCTCCTTGCCTTCATGGACTTTAACAGCCAGGTTAAAAGAACTGTTCAATCAAGCTGTTGAATATCTCAATATACACATCCACTAAATGTCCTATAATAGGCTTAATTTGTTCACTTGTTGCACTTTTTCCCTCTAAAAGCACTTTTATTTTGGGCAAGCTACCCTAGTAAAACACTACCATATGCTCAAGCACATAATGACGTTGTGTCAAATCTTTTTACCCTCTTATTTAGGTTTATGGGTATGGCACAATAATCTCCAAAATAACTACAGCACCAAAATATTGGACTTTCAAACAGAATTTTAGACTACTTTGATTGCAAGAAGGGAAAGTAAAATGAACAAGGGAAGAACATTTTAACTGCAAGTATGTTTCAAAATGCTTAAGAAGCCACTGTTATAATTGGTATTCTTACCTAAATCTGCAACATTTTGGAAATTAGCGTAGCAAATATGAACACTTCATTTTAACAGGTTTTCATCAATGTGATTGACACCAACAACCACCGACCTCAGTTCTCCCAGCCCAAGTATGAGGTCACCATCCCAGAGGACACAGCTCCAGAGACTCAGATCCTGAAGATCAGCGCCACGGACAAAGACGAGAGGAATAAACTGTCATACACTCTATTGAGCAGCACCGACCTGCTCAGCCAGAGGAAGTTCCGTCTGGACCCGGGGACCGGTCAGCTCTTCACTGCAGAGGAGTTGGACCATGAGGCCATGCACACACACACCCTGACTGTGATGGTACTAAGATATCACCACCTAGTTCACACTCAGTAAAACACATGCTCTTACTCCTGTCTATTCAGTAGAACACACCCTCACTGTGATGGTACTAAGATATCACTACATAGTACAGTATACACTCAGTAGAACACATACTATGCACTCAATTTAACACACCCGCACTGTGATGGTACTAACACATCACTACCTAGTACGCATTCAGTAGAACATTAGCTCTCACTCGTGTCTGTTCAGTAGATTACACCCTGACTGTGATGGTACTAAGACTTAGTGCTCACTCAGTAGAAAGCGTCCTTCACTAAAGCCTTTCAAATATGTGAATATAGGATTTTTTCCCTTGGCTTCGAGTACGGTCAAACTGATTTTTTTTTAAATAATACAGTAGAATTGAGCTTGTTCAACTCACATTCATTATTGTCTGGTTTTCAGATGGTTATGAGTTAGATGGGGGCAGCTCACGCTTATGTGATATACCTTGTTTGATCCAGGTGCGTGACGAGGGGGTTCCTGTGAGGCGTAACCTGGTGAGAGTGATTGTGAAGGTGGATGACACCAATGACAACGCTCCCTGGTTCACCAGCGCCCAGTACCGCGGCCGCGTGTTTGAGTCATCTGCAGTGGGATCAGCTGTGGTACAGGTCACTGCTCTGGACAAAGACAAAGGGAGCAATGCTGAGATCCTCTACGGTATAGAGTCAGGTACGAAATAATCTACACTGCTGAAACGAAGCCTCACTGCATAGGAAGATAATACACCTTACAATCTGTTTTATAACCTGAAACCTGAATGATGTCCTATCATTTTAGTTTTATTTTGGCCATGACTATTTATTTGACTATTGATTGATACCTCGGTCAGATTATTGATTTGAAACATGATTTAGATGCTAGGAATGATAAAGAGGACAGTAAATGAAAAAGGGCTTATTTCATTTTTCATTTTATGTAGCAAAGCTTATAACAGTCTTGCTAACTGCTAGGCTGCTAGAAAACAATTATGCAAATGTATTATCAGTCCTAGTTTACCTATAATTAATTCTTTCAAGGTCTTAATTCAATTTGCAAGCATCATGAATCACAAATGACTTGTGACACTAGGAGGCATAAATACTGTATCCTTTCAGAATAACAATGAATGCTGCTACTAATTTTAAACAATATATTTCACCCTCATGTTGTTTATGTCTCCCAGGTAACAAGGAGAATTATTTTGCAATTGATCCTGTCCTGGGAACCATAACTATGGCCAAGAAGCTTGATTATGAAGATCAGGGTCAGTTTGAGCTCACTGTTAAAGCAACCGATCGAGGAAAGCCTCCACTGATTGCAGTGACAACGGTTCTCATAGCCGTCACCATGGCAGACAACGCCAGACCTAAGTTCTCCCAGGTGGAGATCTCAGCCATCATTAGTGAGACAGCTCCTGTGGGGAGTTTTGTGACGTTAGTCTCCGCCTCTAGTACCTCATCTGTCCTCTACCAAATCAGAGAGGGAAACATAAATAATGCCTTCGATATCAACCCCAATTCTGGCGTCATTGTCACTCAGAGGGCATTGGACTATGAAGGCGTGTCGACGTACAAACTGACAGTCCAGGCAACCAACATGGCAGATAAAGTGAGCAACATCACTGCTTTTATTCACCTTAGAGATGAGAATGACAACAGACCGGTCCTCAGCCAATTAGAGTACACTGGAAGTGTCAGTGAGTCCGCCCCCGCTAACAGTGTGGTGCTGACCAATGACAGCTGTCCTCTGGTTATTCTGGCCACTGATGCAGACAGTGATCTCAACGGCAGGCTGGTCTATCAGATTGTAGAGCCTTACACCCTTGACTACTTTGCTATTGACCCCAGCACAGGAGCCATTCGCACAGTTACTGGCCTTGATTACGAAAAAAGGTCAGAGTTCAACTTTACTGTGGAGGTCCATGACAGTGGAATGCCGTGTCTATTTTCAGACGTCACTGCTAACGTTACCATCCAGATCAACAATGTCAACGACTGTCCTCCAGTATTCAGTGAAGACGTGTATGAGGCGTCTGTCATAGTGCCAACGTACACTGGCGTGAGGGTGATCTCTGTAAATGCCACTGATGAGGATTCAGGCCCTGGCTTCAAGCTACTGTTCTCTATCATAGATGGAAACATAGGAGGCAAGTTCAGGATCGATCCCACATCAGGTGATATCTCAATACAGAATCCGGCCCATTTGCGGAGCAGGTATGAGCTCACGGTCCGAGTGTCAGACGGGAGGTTCACCAGTTCGACCCTTGTCAAAATCAACATGAAGGAGAACAAGAACAAGGATCTGAGATTCACCCAAGACCTCTACACCGCCTCTGTGCGAGAGAACTCCTCAGAGAGGAAAACTCTGACTGTAGTGACAGCAGTTGGTAACAAAGTCAACGAGCCTCTGTTCTACACCATCCTCAATCCGGAGGGGAGGTTTGAGATCGGCCGAACATCTGGCGTTCTTTTTACCACCGGGGTACCTATCGACAGAGAGGAACAGGACACGTTTGAAATTGTATTGGAGGTGATGAAGGAACAGCGTTCGTCAGGAGCAGCTCATGCTCTCGTGGTGGTGACCATTGAGGACGCCAATGACAACAAGCCAGTGTTTCTGAACCTCCCATATTCTGCTGTGGTGAAGATGGACTCAGAGGTAGGCCAAGTTGTGAGGCAGGTAACTGCCATGGATAAAGATACCGGCAGCAACGCTGAAATCAGATATGACCTAGAGGAGGACCTGGGGTATTTTCAGATCAGCCCCTCAGGCAAACTGTCTCTCAAAAAGACATTTGAACCCAAAGAAAGAAACTCAAAATTTAAGATCAGAGTTATTGCTAAAGACAGAGGGGACCCATCTCTCTCTTCAACGGTTGAAGTGGCAGTAACTGTGTTGAACAGAGCTACACCCATGTTTGAGAAACCATTCTATAACCTAGTTGTTCCAGAGAATGTTCAACTGCTCTCCTCAGTAGTGCAAATAAAGGCCAACGCTTCAGAGGGGCCTCGGACAGTCTACAGCATCTCAGAAGGAGACCCATTGGAACAGTTCTCCATTGATTTCTTGACGGGAGTCTTACATGTCACAGAGCCCTTGGACTATGAGACCCGCCCAGCTTACAGGCTAAGCATCAGAGCCACAGATTCGTTAACAGGAGCTCACAATGAAGTGTTCGTTGACATCATCGTGGAAGACATCAATGATAACACACCAGTGTTCAACCAGAGGTTTCACAAAGCCAGTCTGTCTGAGTCTGCTGGCATTGGTACGTCAGTATTACGTGTGGCTGCCACAGACCCCGACTCTGGTAACAACAAAGTGTTGTTTTATGAGTTAGAGCAGGAGGGAGGAGGGATGTCAAACTACTTCAGCATTGACCGTGACCTTGGAGTGATCATGACATCTGGCCTGGTCGACTATGAGGAGAGACCGCAGCATAGGCTGGTGATCAGAGCTGTGGACGGGGGAGTCCCTGCCCTGTCCAGTGACCTACTAGTCACAATATCCTTGACCGACATCAACGACAACCCACCAGTGTTCACTCAGGCACTGTACGAGACCACAGTCAGTCAGCTCGCTCCCAACGGCCATTTTGTGGCCTGTGTCAGGGCTTCTGACGCTGACTTCTCAGACACTGACTGTCTGGAATTCTCCATCCTTGCTGGCAATGAGGACTACAGTTTTACCATAGACAAGAAGAGTGGTGAGATTGTGGTTTCGCACTTCCGCAAACCGATGATGGAGCCAGTCTATAATCTGAGCGTGTCTGTGTCTGATGGTGTTTACAGGAGTGTAGCTATGGTCCAGGTCATTGTGGTCGGCACTAACCTCTACAATCCCTCATTCTCTCAGACGGACCCTGTGGTAGAGCTGTTAGAGAACTCACCCGCGGGCAGCTTGGTCACACAGGTCCATGCCACCGATCAAGACCCAGGAGTGTATGGTAAATTGACGTATTACATTGTGAATGATGTTGCAAAAGATAAATTCAGTATCAATGAAAAGGGGGAGATTTTTACCCTGGAGAGCTTGGACAGGGAGAATGTCATGGATAGGCTCATCTCTATTAGTCTGATGGCTAAAGATGGCGGAGGAAAGCTGGGCTTCAGCTCTGTCAGTGTGATCTTGACCGATATAAATGATAACGTTCCACAGTTCAGAGCAGCGGAGTACAAAGCTAGTGTTCCAAGGGATGTCCCAAGAGGAACTACTGTGGTCAGAATCACTGCTGTGGACCCAGATGAAGGAAGCAATGCTGACATCATATACAGTTTTGAATCAGAGATAGGAGGCTTTGACGTACATCCTCTCAGTGGGGATGTAGTGACCAAAGAAAGTTTATCTGCTTCTAAAAACCTATTTTCCTTTTATGTGAGGGCTAAGGATGCTGGGAATCCACCAAAACAATCAGTCGTGCCAGTTTATATCAGAATACTGCCCAAAGAAGTGTCAGTGCCAAAGATAGTTGAATTACAGGAGAGATGGTTCATCAGTGAAGATCTACCTGTAGGATCTGAGATTGATGTTATACAAAAGAGTGAGCAGCCCTTCATGTACAGCCTTGTCAAAGGCAACACCCCAGAAAGCAACCAAGACCAGGTTTTCGTCGTCCACAGAGAAACAGGGAAGATGAAACTAGTCAAACCTCTCGACTTCGAAACCACTAAATGGTATCAGCTCACTCTGCAGGCGCAAAGCGACCTTGAGGGCATTGAAACAATCTCTACTGTGGACCTCCATATTCAGCTACAAGATGTCAATGACAACAGGCCACAGTTTGAATCTAACACATACAGATCTTTCATTGCTGAGAACTTGCTAAAAGGCACTTTAGTAATCCAGGTGAGGGCGACTGATCTAGACTCTGGAGTGAATGGTCAGGTTACCTACAGCCTGGGCCGGAACCAGAACTCTGTGGAGGTTCTGGAGCTGTTCACTGTGGAGGAGGATTCAGGATGGATTACCACACTGAGGGGGCTGGACCGGGAGAAGCAGGACAGGTATCACATCAAATCAGTCAATCAAATTGTATATGTATACACATGTCAAATGCCATAAAGTGCTTTACAGTTACCCAAACCCAATCTTAGGTATTCAGTGACAGTGATTGCCACAGATAGAGGGCAGGATGGAGGACTGACAGCAACTGCCACAGTGGAAGTGACCGTGGTGGATGACAATGACAACCCACTGCGCTTCACTGCGGATGTCTTCAAGGGGAGCGTCAGTGAGGGCATTCCCATCCCCAGCAGGGTTATTGCAGTCCTGAGGACAACCGACAGAGACTCAGAGGACCTCAACAAGCCAGTCAGCTGTTTCATCACAGGTAGGCTAACTGGAGAACCTGTATACTTTAGCTTGAGTGAGCTGATTTTCTATTGTTACTTACCAACTTACCAGTTGGTTACCAGGAGCCTAATATCCACAACATCTGAAGGGGCTTTTATAGACTGCCAGTGGTAGAGAGGCCTCTTCATCTGCCCACTTACTGTTCTTTTTCAACTTTTTATGCATACATCCCTCTTACTTTTACCTCTTACTAAGAAGACCAGTAATGTTTCATAATGTCCGTGTCCATATTGTCTTATTTGAATGACACATTCCCCCAGGAGGTGATCCGCTGGGTCAGTTTGGCCTAGAGCGCCACCTAGAGGAGTGGAGAGTAGTGGTGAGGAAGCCTCTGGACAGGGAGGAGAGGGACAGTTACCTCCTCAACGTAACGGCTACAGATGGGAGCTTTGTGACTACAGCCACTGTGGAAATCAGTATCCTGGATGCCAATGACAACAGTCCTGTCTTTGAGAAGGTAAGGGTTAGGCAGTAGGAAACTATAAGCAAAGACTTCCCAATCATGGTTATACTTTATCATATAGTTCTCTAACTACCTGGTAGGTAATAGGTAGCTTATGTTGACATTCTGACATTTAATGTGTCGTATTACATGGGGTATTTATCTGGTAGGTGTAACTGTATCAATTGGTACTGTCTGATAATTACAAACCAATAACCGCTTAGTAAACATTTGTACTTACTGGTATTTGTTACTGTGAATCCTCAGGTGACCAATATGTAACTCCTGGGGAATTATTATGTAATTACACTTTTAACATTTACCAATTATAGTTGTGTCAATAGAGACCTCACCATGTCATCTGCAGGATCTCTATGCTCAGACTGTCTCTGAGAACACCCCTGCAGGGAGGCTGGTGCTGTGGGTCACTGCCACCGATGCAGACAGCCAATCAAATGCACAGATCTCATACACACTTTCTGGTGTTGGAGCAGATCAGTTTACCATGGATCCAAACACAGGTAAATACATTGAGTTCAAAAGAGAGTAGTTGAGTGTGTCTTAAGATTTCACATGAAATGGATGAATTGTTTCGCAAAGCTTAAGCAGGTTTAGGAGTTGGAGTGTGTGTGTTTATTTGCATGTGTGTGTTCTCAGGGGAGCTGAGAACCCTGTTGCTGTTGGACCGGGAGAAGAGGGATGTGTACAGCCTGGTGGTGCGAGCAGAGGACAGAGGACATCGTTATTGCCAGGCTGATGTAGTTATAACTGTGACAGACATCAACGACAATGCCCCTGAGTTCACCAGTGATCCCTACCCTGTCACTGTCTATGAGAATACAGAGACCGGCACGTATGTAGCCCGGCTACAAGCCACTGATATGGATACAGGTAAGACGTGATATTATTACATTGCATTACAGACATACTGCACTGTTTAAATAGTATTTAAACCATAGAGCACTCTTTGGGACTATGTAAGAGAGTAGACTTGAGACTAATAAAGAGTCTGATGTTCGCGAACTGATTTAAACCATATTACTGAATTCCACGTAATTCAAAAAGCTACCAAACTTCCCGTCACAATTGAATGGTTTTTCTATACTAATTTCATGTAGATGTGTGCCAACAGCTTTGCATCAATTAAAAAGGATATAGTATGTGTTGTATGAATAAAGAGCCTTAAGCAATTGGCTGCAGAGCCCAATAATTGTTTTTAAATGTTTTTATAGAACTGTATTTTCAATCTCTTCAAAAAGAGCACAGCAATCCCAACCAATAACTGTAATATTAACTAATAACCACAGTTTATGAGAATGAGCTCAGCTTTTTCAATTCTCAAGGGGCCTCATTTCCTCAGCATAGCCCTAATTCAATTTCAAAACAGTTTTGGGTATGTTATACCTTTTGAAATGTGTTCCAAAGTTAGTTTAGCCTAACACGTTAATTAGCCTAAAGCGCTAGCTGCTTCTTGTTGGAAAGACGTTAAATGGGTAATCTGCGATTGGTATATCCATTTTTGGACTTTTGAATTAATGCGATATAGCCATTGATTCTTGAAGAATATAACTTATATATGCCTAATTAGCTTAGTTCAGCTGTCTTACCTGATCAGAATCCAAAATATAAGCTTGTTAAAACTGTCATTTTGATCTCATGGATCGTCAGTCCTTGAATTTGAGAGTGGTTACATTTCTCCAGCCTGTTTATCAAGAAAGTGATGGGGAGACTGCTTTGTTGTTATTTGAATCCCAGATTGCAGCTTTAAATATGTAAGACATAGAATGAGTTCTGTTCATTACCCTACTATTAACACACGGTGCAGAATAAGGCAGATTAATTTAGTTGCTGGAAATTTTTTTTTGCTTTGATGATGGACTGACATAATGGATTGTGAATATAATAAATCTGTTTTTGGCAGTGGTGTTTTCCTCTTAATTGAAAAACAGCGTCAAGCCCAAATATCCCCCAAATCCAATTAAACAACAGCTAGCTGCAAATATATCCCCCAGCTGTACAGCATGTAGAAGTATAATTATTATTTTCTTTTCATGTTCTCCAGGGGAGGGTTCGGGTAGAGGAAAACAATAATTTAAAAATAATAAAAAGGGACTAAAAATTATACAAGCAATGCTATCTGATAGAACTTAAATTCTATATCAAAGCTGATCTACCCCTAAAAAAACAACTAATTTATCCCTCAGATATATTCCACATATGTAACCCTCGACCAATAGAAAAAGAAAAACACCAGGATTAAAGACCTCCTGTTTGTCATCTATCTGGACGTGTTTCAGTAATGCAGTGACTAATGCAGAAAGAACAGAAGGTGAATGCAGCGTACAGTACATTGCAGCTTATCCACACTCACACACTACTGAAGTATTAGAACAGCCGAGATTTACATTGTTGTTGTTACTCTCGGTGTTACTTTGTTGGTACCTGGCTGTCACTCCAGTCACAGCTTGACATCCTCCCTGGCTGCCAAACCAGTAGCAGTAATCTAGTTTCCAGAATGCCCAGCTGGGACCACCCTTGGTGAAGAGTGATCTCACTATGAGTTTTGTTGCCAGCTGTGATGTAATCCGTTAGTTATTGTTTGAAATTGTGTCCATTTAGAGAAAATGATTGTTGTTTGTTCTAAAATATGCCTACAGTACCACTTTGATTTGTGTTTTTCGGTTTCTGCTTCACATACAGTATTGCTTTAATTGGTGGTATCGTACGTATGATTGCCTAACTCATTACATTTAGACATTTAGCAGACGCCTTTGTCCAAAGTGACTTACAACAAGTAACTCCTTGTCCGCGCAACTTCTGGATGCGCTTGTGTTGTCTGTTAGGACTGATCTCTACTGTGGTGGTCCACAAGCCAGAAAGGTTATGCTCTTACTGTGGGATGAGAGAGAGAGAGAGAGAGGGGGGGGGGGCGGGGGGGGACACGAGAGATTCCATACTCATGCTGTTCATCTGAGATTCAGGTTACATGGTGCAGAAGCCTTTTGAACCTTACTCATTTAGAGAGAGAGAGAGAGAGAGATTAGTGTTCTTGCTCTGTGATGATACAAAGGCGAGTTAGGCGAGTGCATTCCTCTCTCCGCCTAGCTGTTTCCTCAGCGCCTGTTGCTGGTGTTTTTGTTGTTGTTGTTGTTGTCGTCGTTGTTGTAAAGGGGTCTACAGCCCCAATCATCAACACCATTGTGTGCAGTAATCACAGACATAAACAGCGGCTTGGCTAATGGCTGCTCAGAGAGAATGTCTATGTCATCACCAACGGCCTACGTGTACGCCTACTGCATATCATACCGGAAGCCAAGCTGGATGGATGGAATGTCAACAGGATCTGGTGATGAATATTTTAGTCATCTGATGAGGGGAGAGATTGTCTTATCTTTGAGATTGTTGAGTGATTGGAATCGGCCCCAATTGGCCAAGCCACTGTTTAGTTAAATCTCAACTAAGGAATGTGGTCAAATGGCCTTGGGCTGGGCAAGCCTGTGGTCAAAACATGCTGATGAACTCCCTGATGCCCTCTGGAATGTCACCTTCGGGAATGATAGGGGATGAGTGAGCTTTTATGGATACATTTCTGAGTAGAACTATATCTAGGATGTCTACTGTATCGATGTCTACTGTATCTATGTCTCGTTGGACTCTGGGGATGAATATTTTTGAAATCCCACAGTGTGTTAATATGTGTCTCATTGGCTTTGTATAATTGACGGTGGTGTATAGTTTGATCTTAGCTGTATCTCTGATATATTCTTTTAAAAAACAGACCTCATGCATGATCTCTCAAAAAACGCTTTGGGGTTTGATGTGGGCTTCCCTTATTGACAGAGCATTATAAGCCCTATAAGGAGACAGTTTGAGTGTAAAGGCCTGGTTGTTATTCTGTTCTTGATGGACATGCCAGCAATTGTTCTCATTTTCCCCCCACTGACTTTGAATGGAAGAATAGCAAACCTCTGGCCTCCGGATGAATATTATTGAAATTCCACAGTTTCTTTTTTTTTTTTTTTTTTACTGTTCCACAGTTTTTTTTAAACTTTTTACAGAGGATGGTGTATAGTTTGATATAGTGGAGATTTGAGGAGTATGAATTTCATCATTTCATTTAGAAGATGAAAAACAGATAGAACTAAGTAATCCTTGATGGCATGGATGGAAGCCACTAAATTCTCAACCCTATATACTATAAACCTCTTCTTAGAGTATGCCACAGAGCTGTATCTGATATATTCTTTTAATAAACAGACCTCTAGCTCTATCCAAACTCCCAATCTGAGCTATTAGGCATGGTCTCTCAGTGGTTAGTCTCGCTCCCAGACACTTCTTCCTAAATGCGTGAAAGGTCTGGTGGACAAACATGTCAAACTTGGCCTTCATTAAGCCAATAGAAAGAACGTAGAAAACGGATGACTCATAGCCATTGGCTTTACTCTGCATCAATCATCTCCCCCAGCCCTTTCTCCCAGTGCTTACACACACCACAGGTTTCTGATTCGGAGCTACGCCTCACAGCTGAGATCAAATAATAGCAAATACTTTACTCAGTAAATCCACTCCTACTAAGGCCAGATTTGAATCGTTATTCCTATGCACTCTGCGCAATAGCCTGGGGACAATGTTACTCAATGGTAAATGAAAACCTCCCTATCATTCATTTGTATCTGTCTGCTACAATGTAATGACAAATGTTGTTTTCCTATTGAGGGGATATTCTTTGATGTAATGTTCAGTTTCCCAAGTATTGCTTCCCACTGCTGTTGACTTCTGATTCTAAGACTTAAGTAAACGTTACAAAGAATACTTTAGGTTACAGATGCCCTATGAGGTTACATAGAGGCCCTATGAAGTTCTTTACAGATATCTCTCACACATACACACTCTCTCTCTCTCTCTCTCTCTCTCTCTCTCTCTCTCTCTCTCTCTCTCTCTCTCTCTCTCTCTCTCCATCTCTCCAGGAGAGAACAGCAGAATTCTGTACTCGTTTGAGGACTTTGCAGATGGTGATGGCCTATTCTCCATCAACGAACGCTCAGGGTTGGTGCGTCTGGAGCGGCCCATGGTCGGGGAGGCACAGGCTGGCTACACCCTCCATGTCCGGGCCACAGATCAGGGCTCACCAGGGAGACTCTTTTCTGTCTGCTCTGTGCTGTTCTCCATGCTGAATGTTAATGACCGCCCACCCGCTTTCCAGAACTTGGAAAATGCTGCCACGGTGCTGGAGGACATCGCCGTGGGAACACAGGTGATCAGGGTCTTTGCCGGCAACGGAGACCCCGAGGATACCTCTGAGATTGTCTACTCTATCGTCAATGGAAACGAGCATGGGATGTTCAGCATTGACTCAAGCTCAGGTATGCATGTTTGAAAGTGTGAATAGGTGTGTTTATGTGTGTTTATGTGTGCGTGCATGCGTGCGTGCGTGCGTGCGTATGTGTGTGTGTGAGTTTACATTCATGAATGTGTGCATATGTGTGTGTGTGTGTGTGTGTGTGTGTGTGTGTGTGTGTGTGTGTGTGTGTGTGTGTGTGTTTCTCTGCAGGTGACATTTTTGTGAACAAGCCTCTGGATTATGAGTTGTCCCAAGAGCACTATTTGACAGTACAGGCGACAGGCAAAGGTGGACAGGGCGACATTGCCATGGTGACCATCTACCCAACAGATGTCAATGACAACGCTCCAGTCTTCAGCCAGAAGGTCTACTCGGCTGTGGTCAGCGAGGATGCTGAAATTAGACAGACCGTTTTAGCCGTGAGTAGCATTTATCAGTGGTTCGAACATCCCATTTAGTATAAACATTTGCTTATATTCTAATTCTGAAACTGAAAATGGGGATTCCCACAATGTATCTTGACTTGAATCTGTTTGAACATCTGAACTTTCTTTGACATGTCTGATCATGTTTATATGCAGCTAAAGGAGTTACCTAGACATGCTAAAATAAATCTGTTGTAGGTTGAGGTCATGGTCAGTCATTTAAATGGTCTGTGATTGGTTGAGGTTATGATTCGGTCATTTAAATGGACTGTGATTGGTTGAGTTTGTGGTGCATACATTTAAACAGTCTGTGATTGATTGAGGTCATGGTGCATACATTTAAACAGTCTGTGATTGGTTGAGGTCATGGTGCATACATTTAGACAGTCCTGTTGGTTGTTCAGGTCATGGCCAACGACATTGACGGTCCCTCCAACAACCACATCCACTTCTCCATTGTCAAAGGCAACCAGGACGGGCACTTCACCATCGATGCAGTCGGTGGCGAGGTGAAAGTGGTGCGGGAGTTAGATCGAGAGAAGGTAACTTCAAATATACTCTCTCATTATTCCAAACTTTCTAACTGTGTTCATTGTATTATATATCACAGAGTGATCTGCAGTCCAGCCACAGTTTGAATCAGGAAAGGATTAGCAACAAGCTACACATTGTTTAATTGCTTGTGAAAGCTTGGAATTAATCCAGAGGTGTTTTTTTTCTCTATTAAATTAGGTTCCAGGCTACAGTCTGACAGTGCTGGCGTCAGACAGTGGAAATCCTCCTCGATCCAGCAGTGCCGTGATCAACATTGACGTGTCTGATGTGAATGATAATGCTCCCACATTCTCTCAGGCTAACTACAGCCTCGTCATCCAGGTAAGACAGGATTCTAACACGGAAAGACAAGAGAGATTAAGAGGGAGAGAGAGAGAGAGAGAGAGAGAGAGAGAGAGAGAGAGAGAGAGAGAGAGAGAGAGAGAGAGAGAGAGAGAGAGAGAGAGAGAGAGAGAGAGAGAGAGAGAGAGAGAGAGAGAGAGATTGCTTTTGACACATTCTACCCATCTGGATCATGGAAGTGGCTTAGTTGGAGTAGTTACATTATTAGAAGTTGAGAAAACGTTATTAGGTTCATGGATGGAGTAGCTCTTGGCGAAGCAGATTTATCTGTATGAGGTACTGTAGTGCTAAACAGAGAGTTTACACAATTTATACCTAATATGAAAAGAAAAGAAAGATAGGAAGAGGAGGTACGGAAAGTTCTACACCATATCACCTGAATCTTAATTATTAATTAGTTTCATAACATGAATATGAAATCTATTTCTCTTTTCTTCTCCCCTCTCTCTCCCATTCTCCTTTTGTCTTTCTCTCTCTCTCTATCTCCCCCCCCACCCACCCACCCACCCACCACCACCCCTATCTCTCTCTTTCTATCCCAGGAGAGTCTCCCAGTAGGGTGCAGTGTTCTCCAGCTCAGTGTAACAGACCTGGACGCATCCCACAACGGCCCCCCATTCTCCTTCTCCCTCCTGGAGGGAACAGAGGGAGGGGAGATCTTCCTGATAGACCCCCAGGGAACCGTCACCATCACCGCACCACTCAACCGCACATTAAAGGACCACTACGTACTACATGCTCAGGTTTGACTACAGTCATAAAATGTTTCTGATTCTGATTCTGATTCTGATCTGACCTGATGACCTTGACCAATCCTTTCTACACTCTTTTCCGAGCTAAAGCTTAGTGTTGATAACATATGTAATCCATAGAGGTTGAATAGAGAGGCTAAAGGACATAGCTGTTGCTGCTGGGAGCTTCCGTTGACTGTAAACATAGGTAATGTTGTAACCCTCTGTGGTCATAATAGACCTGGGTTAGGGTTAGGGTTAGGGTTAGGGTTAGGGTTAGGGTTAGGGTTAAGTCCATATTCTCAGATGAAAAATATGGCAGGGACTCAAGTAGTCCACTGGCTCCCCCTCCTGGTTTGTAGTAGTGATTGCAAGTCTGTTGTTTTATCCAGTCTTAAAGAGATGTTACAGGATTTTTGTATAATTTCAGCCATCAGTTCTAAAATCACCGCTCACAAGCCAAAAACCCAAATATAGACAAATATTGTCAAGAAATTACCTGGTATACCTCCCCACTCCCATGGGCAAAAGTTTATTTTGTTGGGTAAATGCAGTTTGAAATTAGCAATCTGTGTCTGTATGTCTCTGTGTGTGTCTGCGGTGTCTGTGTGTATGTGTGTGTGTGTGTGTGTGTGTGTGTGTGTGTGTGTGTGTGTGTTCAGGTGTCCGACAGCGGCAGACCACCTCTCCTCTCCTCCACGGTCATCGGTATCGGGGTCATCCAGGAGAGCATCCACCCCCCTGTCCTCCTCCCTCTGGAGGTCTTCATCTCCATCCCGGGACAGACCTACCCTGGCGGGGTGCTGGGGAAGATCCACGCCACTGACCAGGACATCTACGACACACTGACCTACAGCCTGCAGCCCGATGACCTCAACAAACACACACTCTTCATGGTGTCCCCCAGAGACGGCAAACTGGTCACCCTCCAGCCCCTGCCGCCAGGGCACTACCCGCTCAACGTCACCGTCACAGACGGGCGCTTCACTGCCACCACCGACGTGAGCGTGCACGTTCGCCAGGTGACCAAGCGCGTGCTGGAGAGCTTGGTGGTGGTCCGCGTGGCGGGCGTGGGGCCGGAGGAGTTCGTGGGAGACTACTGGCGCGGTCTCCAGAGGGCGCTACGTGTCACTGCCGGTGTGCGTCGGAGCGCGGTGCAGCTGGTGAGCCTGCAGCCCTGCGAGCCCCCCGGCAGCCTGGACATCTTGTTAGCCCTGGAGCAGACCAGCAGCAGCACCCCCACCACAAAGGAGTTAGTACGTTCCAGTAGCCCCCCCACTACCACCACCAAGGAGGGGTTCCTCCAAAAGTTGAAGGCCTCTGTAGGTGCAGTCCAGAAGGCCACGGGCCTGCGTATCCTGGGGGTGTTTAAGAAGCTGTGTGCTGGCATGGACTGTCCCGCCAGGCTGTGTAATGAGGTGGTCACCCTGGATCACAACTCCCTGACTACCTATAGTACAGCCCGCCTGAGTGTCATCACACCACGACATCAGCGGTCTGCCACCTGCCTCTGCAAAGGTATAGCACATAATCATCAGACTGTCTGTCTGTCTGTCTGTCTGTCTGCCTGTACAATTATTTTGGCTACAGTTGGTTGTAGGCTTCCATAGGTACATAGTCATGACACTCTATATACAGATACAGGTCACACTTTATTTGTATAGTCCCTTATAGATTATCTACAGTTGCTAAAACCATCAACAAACTATCAACTGCCACTCTGGTGACAAACAGCAGCTTGCTAGAGTTACATTTAAGGTTAGGTTTAGGGTAAGAGTAGAGGTTAGGGTAAGGGTTTAGGGTTAGGGTAAAGGCTAGGATTAGGTTTTGGGTTAGAATAAAGGTTAAGTTTAGGGATAGGGCTAGTGATAGGGTAAGTGGATAGTCAGTTGAAATGTTATTGACAGTTAATTGAACATCTACTTAAGATCTACAAACCATCTATTTCATCTATAAATAACATTTTCCTTACAGATGGTGAATGTCCTCAGTCAAAGCAGCTGTGTGATGGTGCCCTGTGTCCTGAGGGGTCAGACTGCCTAGCTCACCCCAAGGAGGGCAGGTACACCTGTGTCTGTCCACCTGGTAAACAAGGGCTATGCTCAGGTAAACAACAACAACACCAACAACAACAACATTAATTTACTAGATTACCCTTAATGTCCCAAAATATGTTATATGTGATATGATGTGATATCAGTGGAGGCTGGTGGAGGTAGAAATCAGTGGACAGGCTCATTGAAATGCATAGAATGGAATGGTACCAGGGTACCATTCCTTATTCCATTCCATGCATTTCAATGAGCCCGTCCTCTGATTTCTATCTCCACCAGCCTCCACTGTATTCTATACTGTATATGATCATATGATCTCTTCTTTCTGAACCACAGGGGGTCCATCGCTTCAGTTCAGTGGGAAGGGTTACATCCGGTACCGGCTGATGGAGAACCAGTACAGAGAGCAGATGAGGCTCTCTCTCCGACTGAGAACCCTGTCCAGCCACGGCACGGTCATGTTCGCCAGAGGAACAGACTACAGTATCCTGGAGGTAGGAGAGAGGCTGTGCTTGATGACTTGGGTTGGGTTCATCAGCCATTGATTTGGTATGGAGAAACAGCCTGAGCAAGGAATGAAACAGACAATGCACTCATAGGCAGTCAAATGTTCTCGAGAGGTAGTGATAGAGATCAGTACAATGTTTACTCCTACTTTGTTTTAGAATACTGTATTTGTTTATGTATTTATGTTCATGTTTGCAGTTTGTTTTTTCCAGTTTGCTATCCCAGTATGTTCTCTTCTCATCTCCATGACCAGTAAGTAGTTAACCCTCTCCTGCCCACAGATAGTGAATGGCAGGCTGCAGTACCAGTTTGACTATGGCAGCGGCCCGGCGGTGGTGTCCGTCCACAGCGCCCAGGTCAGCGACGGCAAGTGGCACAGCGTTTTCTTGGAGGTGGACGGCAACCATGCCAGACTGGTCCTTGACCAGCTCCACACGGCCTCTGGCACGGCGCCGGGCACCCTCCGCACCCTCAACCTGGATGGCAGCTTGTTCCTGGGCGGTGTTTCTGTTTCTGGCCAGCAGGGGGCACCTGTCACTGACGGCCTGCATGGCTGTATGGAGTCAGTCGTGTTTAATGGCTATGAGCTGGGCCTAGACACCAGGGCTCAGGCTTATGCTATTGTTGAGGACGTGGTGGGGGTGTCAATGGGCTGTACGCCCCCCCCAGTCCAGGACTGCTCCACCCAGCCCTGCGTGAACGGAGGAATCTGCTTCACTCTGCCTAATGGAGGTACAGTCTACTGCACCATCTATCAACAGCAGGGGAGGCAGGTGGAGGTAGAAATCAGAAGACAGGCTCATTGTAATGCATGGAATGAAATGAGGAAAGGTACCACAGGTGTTTAATACCAATTTCATTCCATTCCTCATTCAATTCTATTCCATGCATTACAATGACTACCTTCAGTAGTAATCAGAGGACACATTTATAGTGAAATAGATAGCCATTTATTTCATAATATTTCTACCAATCAAAGATTATTACAGTGTAATTATAAGGTAAGTGAAGGCTGTGTATGCCTTGGTGGTTTTGTCATATACTGAATACTAAGTTATTGTTATAGTATGTGCCACTGTTTCTATTGCAGGTTACCAGTGTAAATGCAGTGCCTTGTTTGTGGGGTCTCGGTGTGAGGTGGCAGTTAGCCCCTGTTCTTCTGGTCCCTGTCTGTATGGAGGAACGTGTGTCCAAGATAACCATAACTTCTACTGCCAGTGCAGAGGACAGTACTCTGGTCAACGGTATGTACTGACTTTTTAAGTCACATAAATTAACAGTAGTTCCAATGAAGAGCATACTGTTGCTATGGTCATACTCAAAACGCTTACCTCTTTCATCTTTTAAGCTTGACAATCCAATCCAACTTTAAACTTTATCCACTGTCACATTAAGACTTTGCAAGCCCAAGTTTGCAAGCTTCTTCAGGAACTTCCTTTTCTAGTTTACTATAGAAATTGTGCTATGGTATTCACTCTGTATGCTCTGATATGTGTTTCTCTGGTGTAGCTGGTCTCCCATTCTGTGGAGTTGAAGCTTTCTCAAAACATTCCACTAGATTTTTGTTTTGTTTTGTTTTGCTTTTATGAACTAAAAAACATGATACAAAATAATGATTGACAGTTAGGATGACTGTGTGTCTTGACGTCCAGCTGTCAGGTTGGTCCGTACTGCAGACAGAACCCATGCAGAAACAATGGGAGGTGTATCGATAGTCTGGACGGGCCCGTCTGTGAGTGCCAGCCTGGTTTCCAGGGGAAGCGGTGAGCGTAGACACATGACTCTCATCAGTCTCCCCTCTCACAATGACTTTGTGTTACCGTATGACATGTCTGTGATGTCATCTCACAGCATGACGGATATATTATCGAACATTACATTGTGTTTGATTGTGTTTACATAAACTTTTAGTATGACATCATACATGTTACAATATGATGTGTCAAGGTTCAACATGTCCATAATGTTACTCTGTCACAATATGCCATGTCTATAACATTACGGTGTCACAGTTTGACATGTCTGTAACATTTCCCCATGGGTTTTTTTTCTGAACAGATGCATCAGTGACGTTGACGAGTGTGTGGAGAGCCCCTGCTCTAATGGCGGTGTGTGTGAGAACACCTACGGCTCCTTCAACTGCAGCTGCTCCGGGGGCTTCGGCGGCAGGCTCTGTGAGCTGGAGGCGGTGGTCAGGAACGAGCTGCACGCCACGAGCTGGAACATGGGCCTGGAGGAGGCCCTGGGCCTGGCTCTGTTTGTGGTGGTCATCTTCGGCCTGGCTCTGATCTTTGTCGCTGTCCGCAAGACAGTGGGCAGACACGGCGGATTGAAGCCAGATGAGGACCAGGCTGAGGACGACGCCGACTTGTTTTCAAGGTCATATCGGGGCGACGGTAAACCCGGCCGGGGCGGTAACTCCAACATCCCCCCGCACGTCCCAGTGAGGCCACTCTCTTACATGCCTAGTTGCCCTGGCGACTCCTGCCACAACCTGCACAGGCGCTCCTGGGAGGATCTGGCCGTGGCTCCGACCCCTGACCTCGGCACAGCCACCTCTGACGCCGTGGGGCCCGTCGTGAGGCGGGCTGTGGCTGTGTGCAGCGTAGCTCCCACCCTACCCCGTCGGCCGTCCTCCGGCCTCCTCCCGGACAGCGACTCCATCGACAAACCCTGCTGGGACTACGACTATGATGGTACGGCCCGCCAGTATCTGACTAGAGGTTGACAGGAAAGGGATAGACTGTCTACTGGTTCGTAGAGTTACTGCATTACATGTGGACCTATCAGCTCATGTTATCTTATTTGGGTTGTTTGTTTTGAAAGTGTTGGTAGTCCTACCTTGTACCTGAGACACCTATAAAGGTTTTCGATTGTAAAGTAACATCCAACTACATATCTGAAATGTCGATGAGCCTTTGGATTAGTTTGTGTTTCGTGATTCATTGCTACTTTTTCAGTGTTGAGAGTTGTCATGCGGTTGGTTAGTTCTGATGTCTTCTCCAGAGGATCAGGTGGAACTAGATCCACGCTCGGCCAACAGACGCAGGAAGGACCATTCCCCGGGCCTCGGTGGTAACCATGGTAACCGTGGCAGTGCGTGCCTCAGCTCCTCCCAATCAGAATCAGGGGATGATAACGGTAGGTACCAGTAAAGTTCTGTAAGACGAAACACAAAGTACTCAAATGAAGACTGTGGTAGTATGAACGCTACCTCTTTTTCACTTGTCTTCCTTCTTCTTCTTCGCTATGGCCTCAGCTCCAGTGTGGCTTAGAGCTAGGTAGAGACCCAGATCAGGATTAAGCAGAGGGTCTAGTGTAAGTGTGTTTAACACATGTTGCTGTGGGTAGCTCAATAGTCATGAGAGAGAGCAGGGTATTCATTTGTCTCGTTGTGGTTTTAACTCCTGATTCATAACTTAAATGTTTTCCTCTTCTCCTCCCTTCCCTCCTTCACTTTTCTCTGCTTTATTAGCTTAGCGTAGTGAATTCATTTCACAGGACCATAATGTGATCATAATGTGTCTCCTTGTAAGTAAACTCCATTATATCATTTGAACATTTAGTGTTCTATTTGAAAGCCTGTGAGTGCCTTGATGTCTAAACTGATTTAATATGGCAGAGATATAACACAGAGATTGAAGATATGCTGATAAATCGCTAATTATCCAGAAGTCATCTTACTCAAAAGAACCATTCAGGGAAGTCTACAAAATGTGCCACTGTTGTGTCTGGAATTATCAAAATGATCTGTGTATGAATATGTGTATAGGGGGGCTGAGACACCTGGTAATAATGTCAGTAAGTCAAGATCAAATATTATTCACAACAATATACAGTACAGACTTTTTTTTTGTGCCAGAATTCCAATCTCAATAATACAAGGTTGGTTTGTGCTTTTATCTGATGACATCTTTTGTCTTCTGAAACAGGATACCATTGGGACTCATCTGATTGGATGCCAGGTGCTCTACATCCTGTAGACCAGGAAGTCCCACTGTGTCAGTCAGACACAGAGAGTCCCGCCTCTTCCTGTAGTGACCCTGAGCTCTTCAACCTGGACTACTATGCGGGGGGGCGTAGATGTAGAGAGTGATTCCTCACCACTCACAGGTCTCTCCTCATTGGATGATGAGCTACCCCCACTTATAGACTTCAGGGTCGGCAATGACATACTGGAAGACATCCACATTCCATATCCGTACTACACCGGCAGCAAGCAAGGGTGGAGCATGCCCCTGCACCAACCCTTCTCCACCCGAAGTAGGGCCCAGGACCAGCCCTGCCCAACCCACCAGCAACATCAACCCTACCCCACCAATGAACACGGCCGACATAGGCTCTTTACCACCCACCACGCCAAGCCCCAACTAGCCACACACACTGTAACATATGTTATTGGGATGCAACGTGAGCCCTCAGATACACACCATGGGCAGGACACTGGGCCCATCTCTTAGAGGTCAGAGGCCGTGGTGATGAGTGACTATGAGAGTGGAGAGGAAAGGTTCCAGGTCCTGTTTGGTTATCTCTCACCCTGAACACTTGGACAAAAGGCCTCAGAGTCAAACTCTGACCTGAGTGTCCACAGACTCTCACCCTCAACACTTGATATATGCCAGATGGCAGACTGGCAGGAGCTCCGAACCAATTTCAGAGGGTGTTAAAACCCACAGGTAAAGACAGATCCTTCTGCACAATGAAATGTTAGCTTTTACAGTCATTCCTGTCGGCAACAACGCATTTTATTCCGCTGACCTGTGGAATCATGTGCGATGCTTTTGGACTGTATGGCATCACCCAGCCTCACGTTAACAAGCTGGGAAGAGAAATGGACTCTTATCTGTGTTAAGATGGACTCATTTTTAAAGGGAGAAGTCATGACTTGTGAA
>NC_139669.1:13460395-13474699 GCF_951799395.1 Argentina silus
TTGTGAGCTGATGAGAAAAGTTCTTTCTCACTTTCTCTCTCTCTCATCGGTGTCACCTTTTCCTTCTCAGAGCTGAGGATGGTGCTGCTGGGGTACAGATTAGCTGCAAAGAGTTCAGCAGGAAACACTGTCCTGGGCAGAGAGGAGTTTGAGTGGAACTTCTGAGTGGAACTTCTCAGTGTGTGAAGAGACATGGAGAAGTGGCAGGGAGGCCAGGTCACTGTGGTCGACATTCCAGGCTGGTGGGCGAGTACTAGTGTAGAGTTGACTTCTGAGCTGGTTAAACAGCAGATTGTGCAATGTGTGTCTCTGTGTTTACCAGGACCTCATGGTCTCCTCCTGGTCATACAGGAGGAGATGCTTCATGCTTCATTCCCTGCCATAGTCAGAAGATCAGTAGAGGAACACCTGGAGCTTCTCAGTAAGACAGTCTGGAGTCACACTATGGTTCTGTTCACCCATGGGGACGGTCTAGGAGACATAACCATTGAGCAGCACATTGAGAGTGAAGGGGAAGCCCTCCACTGGCTTGTAAAGAAATGTGGGAACAGGTATCATGTTCAACATTAGGAACAGGGGTGAGCAATTCATAGGTGAGATTTGTTATTACTCTTAAATTAAGGGTCAACTGTTGGGGGAGAGGGGAGTTACTCAATAAGCTGTGTTCTCTCTCTCTCTCTATCTCTTTCTCACTGACAGGGTCCTCCCTCCATCTTTCAGAGCTGAGGATTGCGCTGCTGGGGCATGGATATGCAGGGAAGAGTTCAACTGGAAACAACGTCTTGGGTGGAGAGAAGTGTGACTTTAGAAGAACTGCTCAGTGTGTGAAGAGAGGGAGCCGTAGCAGGGAGGCAGATCACTGTGGTCGACACTCCAGGCTGGTTGTGAAATATCTGGTTAAACAAGAGATTGTGCACAGTGTGTCTCTGTGGTCTCCAGGACCTCACAGTCTTCTCCTGGTCTACGGGGAGATCTTGCATTTAAAGAGAATGAGGAAAATGCTGCAGAGGAACACCTGGAGCTTCTCAGTGAGGAAGTCTGGAGTGACACTATTGTGCTGTTCACAATGTCTAGGGGACACAACCATTGAGCATGGAAGGCGCTCTAGTAGCTTGTTGAGAAATGTGGGAACAGGTATGTCTTCAACAATAGGGACAAAGCTGATGGGAATATAGAGGAGATGGTGGCAGTAAACAATGGAGATGTGTTTTCTCCTGAGAGGGCAGAAGAAATTAACTGCAATCATAAGGTGGTGTGGAAGACACCTTCACTGCCACTAAGAGGAGCTTGGAGCATAGAACGTCCTCCTTTAAGTACAGTATGCTATTCTTGACCAACATTGCTAAAAGAGGAGCAAATAGTGGTTATCACTTCATCATGAAAATATTTCATTTCAATGATGACGCAGTTGACATCTCCCTTTTGTTACAACCTATGGATGACATGATATTAAGAGCACACAGTTGTCTATTACAGATGTCATGAACACACTATATCCCAACATTATGACAGCAAAGCTTGACAGTAAACAAGCTGTTCTGTTGTTGTTTTGCTCTACAGTGAGTGGAGACAGCAGATCAAACACAGGGTTTGACTCTGAGCTGATGCCTGAGGTTGGGTCAGTGGCTGAATCATCGCTGGGACCGAAAAGAAGGAAGAGAGATGTCCTCTGTGACATCCCTGAGTTTCTACAGGAGTAGACGGCTGCTGATTGACTGATTGGCTGTAGTTGGGATTGACTGAAGCTTGCCCTGGCAGCAGTCTTGCATAGGATCTTGATAAATGTCAGTATTCATGTTCTGCTTATATTTTCGATTCATACAGAGTTGAGGCATAATAGAAACGATGAGAATTCTGAGATCTTATGTTTTTATTGGGGGGGGGGTGGGCGAGGACAGCTTTGAAAATGAGTAAATAGACTCACTTACGTTACTGTTTACTGTTTCTATCTGATAGCATTGCTTGCATCATTTCTAGTTCCCCTTTTTTTTCTGCCCCAACCCACCCTCAACGGAGAACATAACAACCACAATTCTATGCATGGTATGGTACATAAAATACCCACACACTTATACACATACACATATATAGACATTTACACATTCCCATCACTGACTGTATTCGGTTCACAAGTGAGTCAGCCAATCAACTATCCATTCCATATCTAGTTCCAACCTTCCATTGATCACAGGTCAACCCACCTTTCCCAGTATTCTGAGATAGTTTTCCTCATTAAATAAAAGCTTACATTTCCTAGGCTTAGTAAGAGAGTAAGTCAGTATCAAATCCCTGTTGTCTATCAACTCTAACCACGTGTACCTGCTACACCTTTGAACAACAGCCAGTATAACTGTGTCACTTTGAAAACAGTCAGATGTGCACATATGGAAGTGCTCTATGGGGGAGCGTAGGAAACATTGGCAGATTAAAGGAGAGGTGTTGAAGAGAGAGAAGCACTGTAAGTGATTACCTGGGAGAGAAGAAGAACAATGGTATGAATACCTTAACAGCTAGGCGGAGCTGTATGCAGGTGGAGCTGTATTTATGGTATCATAACTCAGAAAGCAGTTACTGTTTGAAGTAGATATAATTTGCATACAAGTATGTATACAGGGCAGTATGTATTCAATATGATAGAAATCTCTACTGACAGGTGACTCCAATAAGTATGAGACTGGAATGCAATAATATATGATGCAAATGATTTTGTTGTAGCTCCGAATGATGAAGATGATGGCGTTGTTGTTGTTGTTGTTGTTGTTGCTATTGTTGATGATGATGATGACGATGATGATGATAAATGGATCTCTTCCTTTGACCTTCTATAGACATGCAATGCTGAGACTCATTACGTATTGGTGAGGTGGGGGAGGATCATGATCCATCAATATACGTATCTGGGGGACATTAGCTTGATAAATTAGCAAATGCAAAGTTGTATTGAATTGTCCTTCATTAGATTGTTGTCTTGCTCATTATTAGTCTGAAATTAGATCCCAGATAAAAAAAATAAAAAAACATACTTTTTTCCTTTTCTAAGAATCGAATGCTTTAACATTCATTTTATATGATTACATTTTAAACGTTATGGTTTTCTGGCCACTAAAACATTAAAATGCTTCACAGAGAAACATTTTAATTTTCTCTGTGTAAGAATAAATTAAGGCATTGAATATAATGGAAACACAATGTTATTTTCATCTGGTAAAAAAATGTGTCTCGCCATAACTCAAGCCACATAACTCAAGTGAAACCTACTTTGGATTGCTTTGTATTAGCAACTTTGAAGTTTTTGAAAGAAGGGAAAATCTCCCTTTCAACCCTGCCTTTAAAGTAGCCTATTAATCCTGACAAGGGTGAGTTGACATCAAAAACAGGAAGTTCAGTGTGTGTGTGTGTGTGTGTGTGTGTGTTTGTGTGTGTGCGCGCCCGCGCGCGCGAGCGTGCGTGTATGTGAGCCAAATATGTCCATCAATCTTCTTTCTTTTCTTTTTTTTATTGTGACTAAATTAATTTGGCAGTCAGAGTTGAATTGAGAATTATGTGGCAGCTCGAACGCTTTTTCCGAGCAAGAGGGTACTTGAACCTCTCTCTCTCTCTCTCTCTCTCTCTCTCTCTCTCTCTCTCTCTCTCTCTCTCTCTCTCTCTCTCTCTCTCTCTCTCTCTCTCTCTCTTCTCTCTCTCTCTCTCTCTCTCTCTCTCTCTCTCTCTCTCTCTCTCTCTCTCTCTCTCTCTCTCTCTCTCTCTCTCTCTCTCTCTCTCTCTCTCTCTCTCTCTCTCTCTCTCTCTCTCCATATCCGTCTGAATGTGTTATTGTATTGGCACTACCATTATCATGTTATTGATGATGACCATGGATGGATATGATAATGATGAACAAAAATCAAGAGTTGTGACCGTACGCCTATGGCTAACAATTTGCAAAAAGAAAATGGTTGCTTCGCCTATTGCAAAAACCTACTTATTATGAAAATAAAGACTACAAATGAATTAAATTATTCTTCAAAAGTCATATGATAAATTAAGATTTCAGGTCAGTAAAAAAGAGAATAATATGAATATATAGTTCATGGTTTATGAATTATAGGCTAATCTTTGAACTGAATGAGACCTTACTAGGTCTCATTATTACTTTATTATTACTTAATGTATTTATTGTAGTCATATATACTAAATCATATTTCATAAATATTCATCAGTATTTAACCAATGGTATTCATGATAAATTCTTTTCGCCCTTAAATGTGAATGGCTTTTTTCGCATGAATATGTAAAAATGATGAATGAACATATGAATAAATTATCGACTTGTGCGAGTGTTGATATGAATGAGTGGCACATAGACATCAAACTACATTGATGTCGTGGAGAGGCGCGCATACCGTGCTCATCCACTGGGCGGCATGTTCTCCACTCCATCTTGAGTACATTTGTTCATGGCATTCAGAAAGCACTGAAGTTGCTTCTGAATGTGTCAAAGCAGCATAGTAATGGGAGATGCAAGACTATAAAAGTGTAGTCGCGTCTTCAAGTGGCAGAATAAATGAAACTTTGCCACCATAATGGGGACTACAACATGGTGAAATAGAAGACCATCCCAAGTTTCAGCTGCGCTATAGGCACAATCGGCTGCTATGGAGCGCAAACCTCAGATTTATTCAGCAGACTGAAGAGGGTGAAGGGATACGATAAAATGATCATAAATGACAGCGGTCTGACGAACGGTTCTTCGCTAGTCCACCACGACGCACTGAATCGCCCTCCGTGGGTTGCGACAACTTTGGGAAGCATTCTGATCTTCACGATCGTTGTTGATATTTTGGGCAACCTCCTGGTAATTTTCTCCGTGTACAGAAACAAAAAACTACGAAACGCAGGTAAGTCGGATAGGTGCCTGTTTTATAGTTTAGCTTGTCTTCCTACTGTCGGCTACAAGAAAGTGGAAAATATGTGTCCAAAAGTACATCTGAGAGCGAGATAAGCTGCTGTGGAGATATAGAGGGACGGCTGCAACCTGCGCGCATCCCCGGCTACGTGCAGGTGTGATGGACTGGAGGAATGCGTTTACGCACAGATATATCTTTGAGCCAATAGACTAGTAAACAGCTATTTGTCTTTGTATGTACTGTTATAGTGTTTCGAAATATTTTAGTGTTCGTGGGATATTGCATTCGTGGGTTTTATTTCTTCTTTAGTATTACGCATTCCTGTAACAATATACGCACATATTTATAGATGTATTTTCTGTGGTTTAGCAGTGCAATTACGGCCACCAACAAAGTATGAATGTGCATGTGGCATATGCCTATAGTATACTGTAGATTAAAATGACAAGATTAGTGTTTATTTCTCCCCATGGCTGAAGAGCAAATTAAGATTTTTCCTTATATAGATGAGAATATAGATGACAGTTTGATCTAATTTCCACATTAAGCATACATTTGATTTGTATATGCATGCATCATCAACCATCAATTTTCTCTGCATTTTCTTTCAAATGTCTCATACTCAAATGTCTCATTTGATCATGGATACCCAGAACACTGTAAATGTTCAGCAATGCAGTGTCCTCTTCACACACCGAGAGGTATGAATGACTAGTGAGGCAGACAGCTAAACTGTCACAGGGTAACACCAGGGGAGGCTGATGGAGGCAGAAATCGAAGGACGGGCTCATTGTAGTGCATGGAATGGAATAAGGAATGAAACACAAACACAAAAACAAATATTTGATACTATTCCTCATTCCATTCCGTGCATTACAATGAGCCCGTTCTTCGATTTCTCCCTCTATCAGGCTTTCCTGGCTAATACAGTTGTGGTTGTGGCAAGTGAAGTGTTAATATACACAGGTTTTAAGTGTATATTAACAAAACATAATACTATTAAACACACACAAACATACACACACACACACACACACACACACACACACACACACACACACACACACACACACACACACACACACACACACACACACACACACACTCACAGTAGGCGTGACAACTTAATACATTTTCAACAAAGTACCTTGTAAACTTGTCCAACAGGTATTGTTAAATTGCATTCAATCGTTCAATATAATTAATTGTTTTATGCTATACACAGCGGATTTTGTGGCGCATTCATTCTTGGTGATTTGGCTTCCATATAAGCTGAACACTGTCATATTGAATCAGAAGTTACACTACAGAACTTGGCAGCAGGAGTTAACTAGCTCCATATCATAAAGATCTGATCCAGCCAATGGCTTCCCTGCATGTATATGAGTTATCACTGGCTCAACAACCAACCTTTATGCTTCTCCTTCACTTGCCAAGTTGAGCTGTACAGCCTGTATATCAGCCTTACAGATGGCTCAACATCCTTTACCGTATATCATGGTTTTCAGATGGAAACTACAGATAGAAATTCAGATACCGTGAACATACAGTGATTTACATGTAACTATTTGATGTGCAGCACAAGGGATTATGGAGTATATAAATACAATAGTGTATATTCCATATATTCTGCATAATGTATTTCTGTCATGCTGTGTCCCCCGTACAGAAGTTCCCACATCGCCCATATTGTTTGCTAATGGATGCCATAAAAGCTCAGTGTACATGCACCGAATATCAATTGTTCCCAGTGTTGTCAGAGCCGAGGGATTAGATACATTTTACTGATAAGGAAGCCATTCTTAATAATTGATATATCATTTCAGACATTATGGAGGGAGGATGCACAATGTTTGTAAATACATTAGTTGCTGAAGGCAGTGCAGTAGCCTCATGTTTTGGGTTTTTTGGAACCCCACACAAACACACACACACACACACACACTCTCTCTCTTTCTCTCTCTCTCTCTGTGTATGAAAAAGAGCGAGAGAGGGTGACAGCAGCAGTCTGGTTTTATTCTCTCAACATCAATATTGTCTTTCCAGGTGTTTCATTGTTTCAGTCATCGATCCCATGGCTTTCACATTTAAGGTGTGGACATTCCACTTGACCACCCATGGTTTTCACACTTTGTTGTATTCACACTGATGTTTGATAGGGGTCTTGTGTACGTAACAACCTCATGAGCGAGTATTCGAGTACAGAGATGTACCAGTTAGACTACTGAACGGGATGTACTGTAGTTGATATGTCATGATATTCAACAGGATGAGTTGGGAGCCTTTTTTATATAAGCTATAAACTATAATACAATATGCTATCATCTTTACTTTGTCTTGTCAATATGTATGTTTTAAAATATAGAATTGTACCTAATAGATACGCTAAAGCATCTGTTTGGTGGTTTACCCTCCTTCTGAAAGCTTCATGCATGGCATAGCTTTATTACCTGGCAATTACATAAAAATGTCATGGTAACATAATAATTACATAATCATTATTTATGATTAATATACAACATACATGATTAATCTATATATAATTACTTCTTGGCTACTTGTTGATTCATTTCGACAAATACATTTGAACTAAATCATATAAACAAGTCATATCAATCATATATACCTCTCTGTGAATGTGCATACAATATGCGTATGGGCTACGTGTGTGTGTCTCTGGGGGATGGGAGGGCGTTATTCAAAAAGATGAACTTCCGTTTCCCTGTGTAATGGACAATAAAATACTATGCTATACTGAAAGTAGCCTACTTCTTGTTACTAAGAAGTTGCTAATTTTGTGAAATTATTTCAAGAAAAAAACATCTTAACACATGTTAAACACACATAGTAAATACTAAATAAATACCATTGTTTATAAGACTGTGAAATGAAGAGTTACCCCAGTGCACAGTTTAGTATGATTAGTAGGTCAGATGAACCCAGTAATGCTCCCACTAGGCCCCTGCTTTGTGTAGCTCTTTCTGTTTCTCTTGTGTGCTATGAAGCTGTCCCAAGCTGTCCTTTCACAAAGGAAAATTAAAGGACCAGCATAGATGCTCTGCCATGCACACTCACACCCACAGCCACACAAAGCCCGAACCACGCATGCATGCAAGATGTAATTGTACTCTCATTGTTCTTCAATGGCACGCCACAGTTGCTCCCCCCACCCCACCCCCCCCACCCCCCCACCCCCACACACACACGATGTCTCTATTTTTTATTAAACAAATTCAGCTTGTGAGACTCTATGTACTGTGACACTACTGTCTGTTAGCATTACTCAGCCGGGGCGCCCCCGCTGCCTTGTAAAATAATCATTTCAACACACCCTGGGCACCTAGAGAGTACCTCTGCCAATAAACCATCCCTATCTCAGCTTTTCACGTAGATAAGAAACATGCTGCTTCATCCTGTATGAACGCAGGTTCTGGTGTTTGTTATATAGCGGAACAGAGAGAGCTCATAAACATGTTACATGTCAATCGGGATCAATTTAGCAGAAGCGTGCATCTGTTTCTCTCAAAAAATACAAAAGCATTTGATTAAATTGTTTTTCTTTAGTAATTTGGAGTATAATAGAGTATAGCCTTTCTCTAATGCTTTCTTCTCTCCCACTCTCTGTGAGTGGGTCTGGCATGAATTGGGTGCCTTGGGCAGTCATATCAACTAAACCTCACTGCTTGTTCAAGGGGAACTGTGTGGTGCACATTATGCATAGCTACAGTTGATGTGATTGGAGGGAGGGAGGCTCCATATCGGCTGCCTGGCTCTTACTGTGGAGGGTTTAGTTAGAACCGATCATTTCACTCTTTAGTAAATTTTACTATGTTTCAGTAGGATCACAGATGATTCAGTTGGTTTACTAATTATATGTAATAGTGCATGTTTATTGGTGTGAATATACTGTACAGTATAAGAAGAAAGAAGGAGAAGAGTTGAGCAGTGTTTGTAAAAAGTTAAGTATTTTGAACAGGCTCTATTCCACTTTTGTAACAACAAAAAAATACTATGACTTAATTACTATGTAATATTAATACAACAGCAACAGAATGTATGAGCGATGTATGGTGATTGTCGTCCATCATCTTGTCATTCTGTAAAATATTGAGTAAAAAGTTGAATTCTTAAACAAACAAGCAAGTCATTCATCTATAACAATCAATCTGCTAATAATATGCAATGATTCTGACAGGCCCGCAGTGTTCAGAGGCCAAACTGCTGTGGTCGAATCCAACAGCTCTGGAATGCGGCCAAAGTATCCCATTAATGGAGTATTTATGACGGGATTAGTTAGAGGCAGGCAAGGAGGGGTTGAGGGTGGAGCGTAGCGCCGCTGCTCTTAGTTAGCCTAGTCCTGTTGCTTTGTCAGCTAGCCTAGCCCATACTCTTTGCATTGCTAGCTAGCCTTGCTCATGATGTTTGTATTGCTAGCAAGCATAGCCCCTTCTCTTTGCTAGCGTAACCCCTGCTAGGTGCATTGCCAGCTAGCTAGCCCAGCCCCTTCACTTTGTGTTGCTTGCTACAGTAACATAGCCCACAGGTGCAATGCTTTACCCATTACATCTACCCATTACAATATCAACAGTCATGTTTTGTATTATTCCCTCTAAGATCACATGGAATTATTCAGCACAGTACGCCTATTGAAGAACAGACCTAATACTTGTCCATGAAGCCTCTCTCTACCCAAACCCCTGGCAGTGTAGCAATTATAGATCCTGATAACAAGCTTCTATGCTTCAGATCAGCAGATGACTCAGTATCACAAGTCCAATCTCTCTGCCTCTGATAGACTAAGGCTTTGTAGAGGTCTTATTCAACGTAGGTTCTTGTGCTCTTTTCACAAACAGGTCAGTAGTCTTTTGTGTGTGTCACCTTGTCAGTGATTTATTATCTCAGTGCAGAGATACTATATGTGTACTGTTGGTGGGATTCAGTGGTCAGGTTGAAGTAAATTTGGTTGATTTGAATCCATTTGATTCACACTAGAAAGGAAACATTGTTATGAAAATGCAACATTTGTTGACCATATAACCAGGGATCGTTTGACAATCACAAATTCCACTGCAATGGAAAACAAATGATCTAGTTCAGGGGGTTTCTATGTAGTCTGGAGGAGAGGTGGACCACAGTTTCTGTGAGGGGGACCCGTGACCCTTGAAAAAATTGCAAGAATTTGGAAATTGAACTGACCATTGGAGGTCTGCTGGTCCCAGATCCTACAGTACCATTATCTGCCATCGTGCCCTTGAACAATGCATTTAACCTCCAAACTAGCTCCAGAGCGCTGCACTGCCATTGACCCTCTACTCCTCCCAAGTGTATGCCGTGTGTTTGTGTACTGTCTGGGGAAGTTGGGGGCAGAGCAGAAGATGAACTTCGGTTTTAAGGGATAAAGTAATATTGTCTTCTATTCTGTTCAGCCACAGCCTTTAGCCTTTAGCCTGCAAATCCAATCTTCACAAATCTATTCATAATGTTTCATGGGGTGTTACTACGTGCAATACAGTATGACAGATAGGCCACGTTTCACAGGATACTGATGGAATTATAGTAACTAAGTAGATGGATGATTAGTATGGATGAAGCATGCTGGCTTCAAAGATACATACGCTATTAATCTGATGAATGGTATTACTGCAGTGTTCCTTCAGCCATGTATCTCTAGCTAGCGATGATTGTTGATCACTCATGGAAGGAAAAGACACAGGTTTCATGGATCAAGGCTTTTGTATTGTTGATTTATTGAAGACATCTCCAGTTATTCATTATATGACTTGACAAATGTGCAATGATAGACTTGGTAGCGTGGCATACACCTATTTATAGAGAACAGCTGTCTAGGATGAAAACAAATCCCAACAAATGACTGAGTCTCTCAACACTAAATGTTAGTGCTCCTGTGTTGTTTGACTACTGCTGTAGGAAAGTGGACATTTAGCAAAAATTTAAGTATGATAAAGCATAATTTTTCAGGCTCATTTTGCATAATTTTCCCTTTTGTACTATATTCACAAACCAGCATAATGTGGATGCAAGCATTTACAAGTCTATTGTTCTCTTGTTGTTTGCTCTTTGTGCATACTGAGGCAGCTCTATATGACCGACTGGGTTCAAACCCAGGTCTACGCACCTAAAATCTATATTAGCTTGTCAAGGTAAAGCCTAGATATTAGTTCGGTGAGTTCAGGTCTCAAGCAAGGTTACCCACACTGAATAACCTGTTAGATCTACATGTATTTGTCTCTACGACAACATCTCACCATAAGTAAAAACGACATCAGATCAGACCCCGAGGGGAATGTGTTCATCATCTTGAGATTAATTGAAACATCATATTCAATTTACAGTTCCCATCAAAATAAATAGCTGGTGACACTTGGACGAGAGTGAGATGGGAGTGCTTTGCACAAAGGAGAGTGTTTTAAATCTCCTCAGGAAGAAAATGAACACTCAGAATTGTCTTTGTTTCTTTCACTCTTGCATCGCCTAGAGCAGGTTGTCAAATTAAAAATAAATATGGTAATTGGATACGAGTAGTGTCATTATGCTACATTTAACGTTTTCTGAATAAAACTATACTGGAAGCTGAATATATCTGGAAACGTTCTTGTCATTTTATAAAAAAAATTAAATGAGTTTAGTTGTACAATAGATCATTTCGAATTCTGAATTCTCTCTCTAACTACACATGTAGTTGGTTGTTTTATCATCTTGTATTAGGTACATCTTCAGCAAGTAATGTCAACACACTTATAGTACGACATGTCTGTTCTCAGCCAGACCATGTTTGAGTCAGTGTCTTCCCTATAGCGTGGTAGAGTAGGAAGCTGTGTACATGAGATGGTCAACGGTTAAAATAGCGAGTGTGTATATTTGCACTCCCATGCCTCTCAAAGGATCCTGTGAATTTTTCCCATGTCTCTTTCTGTGTGTGAAGTGGTGTAGAAAAGCCTTGACCAAAGGTTTGCCCACAGCATATATGCCATTAGTGGTATCAGCCAACTGGCTGGGGAGTGGCAGCGTCCATGTAGAGGCTTTTAGGGCCGAGTCCCAGTGCTGCTCTCTGGGTGTGTTACCTCAGATATCCCCCACCACCACTGAGGTGAGCGAGGTGTTTCTGGACTGGATGGTGTGGATCATGGCTGTGTAGTATGTACTATACAATAGGGTACATTACAGTATGATAACCTTTTTGTCTGTGTTTGAATTCCTTTTGTGAGGTATTTTGACATCAAAATACGATATACCGTACACAAAATTCACACAAATACAATACAGAATTAAAGGAGTACGTCTCTCATACACTACATGCTCAGGGAGATATCTGTTGTTATGGTAGTTCAGCAAACAGACCAAGGGAAATGTTTTTTTTGTTTTAGCCACCTAAAACAAACTTTGATTGACAGCTACAGCTACAGTACACACCTTTTATTTTCAAATATGACTCCTAGTCCTGATACATGAGTGTATTTTGAGTGTGGTGGCTTTGCCATTAGTGTGAATGCTTTGAAAGAGGGCATGCCTCATATTTAGAACTGTGTATCCCACGCCGCCACCATGGCCCTAGGCCGTAGCTAACCAAGAGGAACAACGTCACAAAGGCTTAGCGGTAACCACAGAAGACACATAGCAAAGCAAGTTCCAGGTCACCATTGGTCAGGTCAAACGACATGTTTCATATTTCTTTGATTGGATAGGTTGAATGACTGGTGCTTTTGTGAATAATTTTCTCTGAATTCCTCAGAAAAGAAGTATGTTGCTTGCTTTCTTTATTGTCAACAGTATACTATAACGCTGGCAGGTACAATGCATTATAATTTCGTTATAAGACTTGTTATAAGAGCCTTGTTGTAACGTCTTACTACCATTTCATAATGAGTTATTGTCTGCCATTTTGTGTTAGTCAATCAATTTCCGCATTGAGAGATAAAACTGTGATATGATTAAACATTGTGAAGGTTCATACATGCTTGTAAGTAATAATGCTTTATAATTTTCAGCGTAAGATTTTGCCCTATGGACTGTGTCATGTGCTTCCTAGCCTTCTCCAAGAGCTCCAGACACCATGTGCAAAAGCAGGTGTATCTAAATCCCTGTAAGAGGAGGAGCAGATTTCAGACTTAGGAGGGCTGACTTTCTTCATGGCAATAAAGGTCATGCATTTGGGTCCAGCTGGCACAGTTGATTAATATAGAATGGAAAATGATCTGCTGATCCAGGCTCAAACTGATCTGTGAAACATCTGTAAACTTCAAAACATATTTGTCTGTGACACCAACTTTATTGTGTACTCATTGACAACTTGAAACATCATAACCGCAGCGGTGTTTGCAGTGGACCATCCATTACATGAAGGACTTTAGACCAGATGTTGATGAACTGTCGACGATTCCTTTGTTTGATTGATAATGTAGTTGATGACATAAATGGCTTCATAAGCTTGCTATGAATAGTGAATAATTAAGATTAGATACTGCTTTATGCTAATTATGTACTTAGGTAATATATGCTTTAAGAACATACAGTTGGTATGACTTGTTTCCCCTTTGTTTTTCAGGAAACGTATTTGTTGTGAGTCTGGCCGTGGCAGATCTGGTGGTGGCCATCTACCCTTACCCTCTGGTCCTGACCTCCATCTTCCACAATGGCTGGAACCTGGGCTTCATCCACTGCCAGGTCAGTGGCTTCCTCATGGGTCTTAGCGTCATCGGCTCCATCTTCAATATCACCGGCATCGCCATCAACCGCTACTGCTACATCTGCCACAGCCTCAAGTATGACAAGCTGTACAGTGACCATAACTCCCTGTGCTACGTGCTTCTCATTTGGCTCCTGACCGTGCTGGCCCTGGTGCCCAACTTCTACGTGGGATCGCTCCAATACGACCCCAGGGTTTACTCCTGCACCTTCGCCCAGTCAGCCAGTCAGGCGTACACCATCGCCGTGGTCTTCTTCCATTTCATTCTGCCTATCATGGTGGTGACCTACTGCTACCTGAGGATCTGGATCCTGGTCATACAGGTACGACGGAGGGTCAAGCCCGAGTTCAGGCCCAAGCTTACACCGCACGACGTGAGGAACTTTGTCACCATGTTCGTGGTGTTTGTCCTCTTCGCCGTGTGCTGGGGCCCTCTGAATTTTATCGGCTTAGCCGTGGCAGTCAACCCCGCAGCAGTCATTCCAATGATTCCAGAGTGGCTGTTTGTGTCCAGCTACTACATGGCTTACTTCAACAGCTGCCTTAACGCCATTGTCTATGGACTGCTCAACCAGAACTTCCGTAGGGAGTATAAACGGATAGTTGTGTCGCTTTGCACAGCGCGAATGTTCTTCAGCGACAGTTCCAACGACGCGGCGGAGCGGATCAAAAGTAAGCCATCCCCTTTTGTGACCAACAACAACCAAGTGAAAG
>NC_139669.1:13474899-13585162 GCF_951799395.1 Argentina silus
CCTTAAATGAGGAATGATTTGGTCATGTGAAATTACTAGTGTGTCAATAATAGACATATCCTTCATACTCCTTACATTCAAAGCTGTGAGTGAGGTTGATTACAGAAGTTGAGGTCTGAGAATCTTGTGAGTTTCAAAAGGGGAATGATCTTACATGTGGCAGGCACTAGATAACAAAGGTTATTCTAAATCCAAACTGACCATCGCTCAGTTCACCTATCTTCTGAAAGTCAACCTCAAGGTTGCTATTGTCAATGAAACAAATACAGTAGCAAATTACAAAAGCAATATGTTTGTGGGATGTGTCTTATGTACTATACTATGTGAAATGTGACATTCTAGTATACTCATCAGTTGAGGCTGGTGGAGGTAGAAATCGCTAAGGATGGGCTCATTGCAATGCATGGAATGGAATAAGGAATGGTATTTACACATATTTTTGATACCATTCCTCATTTCATTGCACGCATTACAATGAGCCCATCCTATGATTTCTACCTCCACCATCCTCCCCTGATACTCATTCAATCCATGATCTGCACTGACCTACTGAAAGGTATATCAATAAATATAAAAATAATTTAAATAAAAAACCTTCCTAGCCTTGTCATGAGATCAATCAGTTTGATACCATTAACAGGACAGAAATTACTGAGGAAGAAAATGCTGTGTGATTCAGGTGCCGTTCAGTAAGTCGGGGCGACAGTGGTATTAATTTAGACCATCACATCTGATTTCCTCCTTCCTCTTAAATGTCACACGTAACCGTATCCAGGTGTGAAAGATATGATATTTCACAAGATGGATTTATTCTTCAAACTACCCACTGCTCTCATCTAGACCTGTGGTATCAGTGCTGTTTCTTCAACATCCATGTTTAGCCAGCTCTGAAAAAGCTGTTGACAAAGAATCCTATAATTTATTCATACAGTGGTTGAAAAAGGACAGCTTAATTTAGGGGTTGCAATGAAAACTGGACCAACATTTGCATTTAAACACACACACACACACACACACACACACACGATACCACCTAATTGCCACGGTGCAGCAAAATGTTTGATGCTTCAAATACTGAACACATTCCGATCCATTAATTTTTTACACTGTGACTCATATATTCTCATACATTTTGATAGTACACACAGCTTGTAGGATACAGCTCTGCTATTTTTAGACACATGACAGTTGTTCTTTAGGTTGACCTGCTTCTATGCCCACGATTGGTTATTTCTGGATCCTCAGCTGAAAGTGTTTGAAGGAGCTGAGGAGGATGGAGTAATTGCGTTTGTCTCTTATAAACTGGCTCTGCAAAGGATCAGTCCTTTCTCTCTCTCTCGCTCTGTGTGTGTATGTGCATGTGCGTGTGTGTGTGTGTGTGTATATCTGTGTGTGTGTGTGTGTGTGTGTGTGTGTGTGTGTGTCCGCCCCCTCCTCTCCTCGCCTGGCTGGCTGACTGCAGTGTGTGCTTTTCTAATGAACTTGAACAGATTTAATAAGCTCCTGAAGGATGAGCCACCAAATACAGAAGCCTTCCTATACTTAATTATTGATACTGATCTATATTGTGGCACTTCCTGTTTCTGTCCTGTCTCTGTCGGAGCCATATGCCCTCACTGCCCTGTAAGTGGCTTTGGAAAAAAGTGTATAATATATATAAAGTGCTGCTTAAGGCTAACAAAAGCATAACTAGTAATAATTATACAGTAGTATGTACTGTACTGACAAACACACAACACCTTTATTAGTACTCTTTAAGTGCCATCACATCATTTATCCTCAGTTTACTTATTGCTAGCTATTTTAATTGTGTCAATGAATTACCATTTAAAATACTTTCATTTGCTATGGTATGATTTTGATAATCAGACATTATAGAGCCTATATGTGCTTTTAGATAACAAGTAATAATAATGCATTATATCTATTGGTTTAAAGTAAAGTGTTTTTTAAGAGCATTTCTTTGCTTCCCCAAAGAACGAAACAAAAAAAACCCTTTCTAGAAATCGATTCCGACTCTGGCACAAAATTCAATCCAAACATTATGTAAATGTTATGTAAGACTGCATGGCTCTCGGAGCAACACGTTACAGAGCCTCCGTAGGTCAAGCCGTGGATGTGATCAACATAAGTGAAGACGTGTGAAGAGAGCCATCCTCCCTCATACAGGACCTGGTTCACCAGGCAGAGATACTCTGTGTGCTCTGTAGGCTGCTCCACAGGGGTTCACCAGGCAGAGATACTCTGTGTGCTCTGTAGGCTGCTCCACAGGGGTTCCTCCACCCAACCTCTCTGTTGTTATTGGTGGTGTGGTGCTGCAGCCGATCTACGCTAACCTGGTGGTGGCCCAGCTAGTTGTTGCGTGTCAGTGGACAATGTTCTGTGTGGTCCCTCCAGAACCACACAGAGAGGGTCTAGGGAGGTGATCCACCACAGTGACTCAACTGTGAACCCGCTCCGCTCCTGTCCTGTCCTCATCTTACTGTCCGCTGGTTGATCTGTTTGTGTGCACTGGGCTGAGAGAAAGCGGGACAGTGTCTGTGTGTGTGTCTGTATGGTCTACGTGTGTGTGTGTGTGTGTGTGTGTGTGTGTGTGTGTGTGTGTGTGTGTGTGTGTGTGTTTTTGAGACCAAACTTCGTCTACAGCCAGGAGGCAGGACACAAATTGTCTTAGTATGTGTGTGTGTGTGTGTGTGTGTGTGTGCTTTTGAGACAAGACTTTCAGAACTTTCTCTCCAGCCAGGGGCCAGGACACGACTGTGTGTGTGTGTGTGTGTGTGTGTGTGTGTGTGTGTGTGTGTGTGTCGCGCGCTTTTGAGACAAGACTTTCAGCAACTTTCTCTCCAGCCAGGAGCCAAGACATGACACTCAGAACAATGGGTGTCCTTTATGTCTCTGGAAAACATTCTTATCCACTAATCAGGTTACCAACATTTACATTTTCTGTTTGTCCAGAGAAGACAGTTTCATGTGAGGTTAAGTTGTCTTTGGCTAATTTATACCGAAGATATGCCCTCTGTTGTTGAAACCTGAGATGTAGATAACATCTGTCTTTGGGAATGTGTAACAAACATTGGTGGCTTGCAATAACACATTTATTATTTCTAATGAATCAGTCTGGAATTTTCCTTCGGAGAGATTATTTTTTTGCCAAGCATAAAGGACATTTGTCCATTCGTCAAGGAATGTCAATGCAAGCAGTCATGCTGTCTGTGTACCGTCTCTGAGCCAACCCTTAACGTTGGCCTTGTCTGTTTTACGTAATGTTATTAAAGTTGGGAAAACAAACAGATAACGGATTGTCTGTGTGTTTTTTGCAAGGTTGTGTGAAAAGATAACATCTCTACAATAAGATAAGATCATTCTGAACAAATATTAAAGTGGGAGACATGGATTACATTTTCCTAAATGATATATTTGCACATTTATAAATATTCCTATTGTGACCTACAAACTGGTTATGCACATAATTTATGTCGGCTTGCACACAAGTGTTCATAATTTAACAAGCCTTACTATGAAAATGTAGCTACCTGGGTTCCATTATTTTCAATGGTACTTTAGGGGTCAGGAGAGCGTGCTGAATACATAGAAGATCAAAAGGTCACGCCACAATTCCTACAATTTGTGTGTAGTAGAATTCGTTTTCTCAGAAATCTGTTCTAAAAGCAATCATGAGGAGCTGGTGGATACTATAGAACATCTTTCATCAAAACCCTTTTGGAGATGTAAAGATCCAGCTGTGCACCTCTTTGCCTTGAGAGTGGAGTACTGTTGCACCTCGGGGCAACATGAAATAAAGTCGATATGGAGAGGCCAAGTGTCGTGGCTGAGCAACATGCCACATAATGTACCCGGGGGCAGTTGTGGCACATTAACCTAGAGCCGTGTGTGGAACAGCAGGGGTCAATCTGCAAAAACAGCATGATCCATCATGTTGATGAATCCCTAAGAAGCTCGTCATGCATTTGTTGTAACCACTGTACAATGTTACCATGTCTAAATATTATTGATATAATACATATTCTGTCATATCTGTACCATAATATTTAGAATATATGAACATGTTATACACTGCAAAGTGCAACCATTTTACTCTTCCGTGAACTACAGTATATATGGATACTAGGGGAGGCTGGTGGAGGTAGAAATCGGAGGACAGGCTCGTTCCATGCATTACAAGACCATTCCCTATTCCATTCCATACATTACAATGAGCCCGTCTTCCGATTCCTACCTCTACCAGCCTCCCCTGACGTATACCTTTATGTACATCTCTGTACATCTCTGACAGTTAACAATGACCTTGACAAGAGAAGTCACATGTTAGGCGTATAAGATGGGTTGACCGTACTCACTCAATGTTGCGTCATTAAAGGTATGGACCACATATGCACAGAAGCCCTGCAATATATTAACTGGACATACAAACACAGAACACCCCACACAAACCAAACACTTTACATAATGCTTTCCTCAGCCAAAACGGGAGCATAATATGAACAACGAAGTACGAAAATAGTTTTACCAGGATTAACACAATTCCATCAATGGCACTATTTATAGAATCCAATTCTTCTATTCTCAGAATAGTAGGCATTTTCAGAAGTGGGATTGTGACATGTTTGAATGAACTCAAAAATGAACTTTATTTATAGTATCTGTCTCAGTCATATTTTTGGACCAAAGGAGTCCCAGCCACTTATAGCGGTGTTGAAATATTTTCTGGAGGTGGTTGAAACTGCCTGAGGAGTCTAGACTTGTCAGAAGTTTGACATGTCATTTTCTGTCATAGCAAAAATAGAAAAACATCTCATATTTGGATTAGAAATATGAAAAGTCTAACACTAGTATGCAAATATGGACTTATGTCATTATATAGCGATAATCTACGTGAGCTTAATGAGTCAACTAATTACCCAGAATCTAGGGCTGTGTTCCCTAGCTCTGTGAGATTAACAAACCTCCAGTTCTAGACAGTCGCTTCTCCTCAGTCACACATTCCCCAACTAACCAGAACCGAAGTGAGCCTTATTGTCTGCCTGTTCAACATCATGAATTGTTTAGTTTGTTGGTATTCTAGCAACATGAGAGACAACATGCTGTTGTTTTAGAGAGCATGACTTTGAATGCACCCTTGAATAAAATTAAAATTAAAAGAGAACAAAATGAATGAAAGAGAGAAGTGGAGCGTGTGAGAGAGCTCAGAATTGATACCTTATAGAAATATTTCCTTGTTGACCTTCTCAGCAGTCAAATGATATTGAGTGTCCTTGTCTCCATGTCTACAGACATGCAAACTGACCAGGCAGAGAGGGGACAAAGCCGAGGGGACCAGGTAGGGCAGGGACAGCCAGAGAGGGGACTAGGCAGAACAGGGTCAGCCAGAGGGCATACAGGGACTGCCAGAGAGGGGACCAGGCAGAACAGGGACACCCAGAGGGTAGACAGGGACAGCCAGAGAGGGGACCAGGCAGAACAGGGACACCCAGAGGGTAGACAGGGACAGCCAGAGAGGGGACCAGGCAGAACAGGGACAGCCAGAGAGGGGACCAGGCAGAACAGCAACAGCCAGAGAGGGGACCAGGCAAAACAGGGACAGCCAGAGAGGGGACCAGGCAGAACAGGGACAGCCAGAGAGGGGACCAGGTAGAACAAGGACAGCCAGAGAGGGGACCAGGCAGAACAGGGACAGCCAGAGAGGGGACCAGGCAAAACAGGGACAGCCAGAGAGGGGACCAGGCAGAACAGGGACAGCCAGAGAGGGGACCAGGCAGAACAGGGACAGCCAGAGAGGGGACCAGGCAGAACAGGGACAGCCAGAGAGGGGACGAGGTAGAACAGGGACAGCTAGAGAGGTTTAAACCAACAGTCTGACAACTCACTACCATTAACAACCAGGCCCAAACAGCTTACTGGGGGAGGCAAAGGGCCAAGGAGAGAGTGGTGTAAAAAAGGAAATATATAAGCATGTTCAAGCATGTGCAACTTAGAGAGGGAGGAGGGAGGAATGCAAATAAATTGTCACTGACATACTTCAGTGTGTGCACTATTGGTTTGCTCATTATCATTTAATAATAATCAGCGGGATTCCTTACATTCTAAGCAGTGGAGGAATGTCCTATATAATGTGCCGTGGGTGAGGCTAATCCTTTATGGAGAGTGTGTTCAGTCAAGCATCCGATCCATCATTTGGGAAGAGGAGGGAGGGATGGAGGGATGGAGGGATGGAGAGGGGGGGGGGGGTGGGCAAACAGTTTGTCCCTGCTCCTGATAGGCCCGAATTGGCCCGGAGACCACGGAGGTCGCATATAGCCCAACTACTCTACGTAGTTGGTGTCTCCACTGTGCAAGGAGTTATTGTCCCAAGTGCAGGGCCAATTGTTTCACCCTTATCCCGAGCAGATGGATCTACTGTATGGGTCTGACCCATGAAAGGTCTAACCTACTGTAGACTCGGAAGGCCTGTCTCCAAACATGATTGCCTCGATTCAGAGTGCTAGGACGCCATCCACATTCACCATTCACATTCGTGACCTCTAGTTTTGTATGCTTTGCCAATACATATTGCCTGATTGTCATGCCAATAAAGCAACGAAAGATAGAGAGAGAGTGTGTGAGAGAGAGAGAGAGAGAGAGAGAGAGAGAGAGAGAGAGAGAGAGAGAGAGAGAGAGACCAGAGGTAGCAGCTAAGAATAAGATGTGATGTTGGGTTTGGTTGTCTCCCTCTCTGCTTGGCTGACAGATTCTCTGCTGGATGAGGAGGCATTTCTGTGAAGTCAGCACGCATTAACTTTACACAACATCAGACCCGACCACCTAACCCTGCTTCTCATGTTCAGCAACAGCCTCATTCATTTAATGGAGACATTTAATATTGCACTCAAAGGGCTCTATTTTCAGCCAGCGCAAAACGGACACAAGGTAAAAAAACGCAGGCATGTTGGCAATTTGTGTTGGCAGAAACAGGTGAAAATATTATCTGCACTCAAGTAGCGGTACACAGAGGCGTGTTCATGAAAATAAGCAGGTCAAGTGCTATCATGAGCACTGAAAAATCTGGCCTTGAAAATAGCACTCATATTTCAGACACACCCACTCAGCTCCACCACCAGCTTCCCCGACGACGGCTGCATTTGCACTGAGGTTTTTTTTTACGGAGTAAATTGATTTAGAAGTATGGATTTCAACACTCAATTATGACATAACATTGAGTATCGAAATTGTAAAAAGTGTTGAAATGATTGTGGACTTTTGAAGTTGCCTGCTGATATTTATTCCGGGGGTACTGTATATGTATATTTATTCCGGGGGTACTGTTCATGTATATGTATTCCGGGGGTAATGTACATGTATATTTATTCCGGGGGTACTGTTCATGTATATGTATTCCGGGGGTACTGTACATGTATATGTATTCCGGGGGTACTGTTCATGTATATGTATTCCGGGGGTACTGTACATGTATATGTATTCCGGGGGTACTGTTCATGTATATGTATTCCGGGGGTATTGTACATGTATATTTATTCCGGGGGTACTGTACATGTATATGTATTCCGGGGGTACTGTACATGTATATTTATTCCGGGGGTACTGTACATGTATATGTATTCCGGGGGTACTGTACATGTATATTTATTCCCGGGGGTACATGTATGACTGAGAAGACAAATAATGAACACCTGCTCTCCTCAGTCATACACACAAGGCTAATGAACTAGGTGCTCGCTGCAACATGACAGTCCAGCCTAGTATCACCTCCTGATAGAGGACTATCACATGACCATATCATAGTGCGTCATGCAGGAAATGTAACCTTTCTGTAGCTAAATTACATAATAGCATTGATAACCCTTCAAGACACACCTATGAAGATATATTGATCAGTAGTCGGTTAGATATTACGATTTGCAGAGAAATTACATTCTTGTTGAACACGTTGGCCATCCTGGTGCCCATGCAGAAGCCATGTGTGGTGTGGTGTGGCGTGGTGTGGTGTGCCAGTAGGGGTGCAGCCCACCAGCCCCCCCGACCCCCCAGCCCACCAACCTACTGTACCAGCTACTCAGTCTATCAACTCTGCCAGCCTACCAATCCCCCATCCTACCAACCCCCAGGCTACCAATCCCCCATCCTACCAACCCCCAGGCTACCAACCCCCAGGCTACCAACCCCCAGGCTACCAATCCCCCATCCTACCAACCCCCAGGCTACCAATCCCCCATCCTACCAACCCCCAGGCTACCAATCCCCCATCCTACCAACCCCCAGGCTACCAACCCCCAGGCTACCAACCCCCAGGCTACCAATCCCCCATCCTACCAACCCCCAGGCTACCAACCCCCCAGCCTACCAATCCCCCATCCTACCAACCCCCAGGCTACCAATCCCCCATCCTACCAACCCCCAGGCTACCAACCCCCCAGCCTACCAATCCCCCAGCCCACCAGACCCTCAGCCAACCGTCCCTCGAGCCTGCCAACCTACCAGCCCACCAGCCCACCAACCCCCCAGCCTACCAACCTATCAGCCCACCAGCCCCCCAGCATGCCAACCTACCAACCCCCCTGCCCCCAGCCCACCAGCCTACCAGCCCACCAGCCCACCAGCCCACCAGGCCCCAGCCAACAGTTCTCATCTGTTAACCTCCCTATCAGACCAGCTCAAGATGGGTTGTGACGTTCCTGACCTTTAGGACTGCATTTCCACCAAGGTTTCATTACTTCCAGTCTTACATGAGACATCAGGTCCAATCTTTATCTGTGTACTCAATGTTCAGTTGTGTTCTGCTGGGTCACGTGCTCCTGTGTTTGCCTGTTCTGGGGTTGGAGTCACCTTTCCCTGTGAGTGGCAGTATTAGTGTTAATGTTGGTAGTATGGTGGATCAAATACAGTATTAAGAGTAACAAGTGTTTGTATTTATCTGACATTCAGAACCCAACCTCAAAAAGAGGGTTAATGAACAATGTCAATTGTGTTTGACTGCCACAGCATATGGGAAGTTAATTACAATAACTAACAATAACAACAACAACAGCAATAATAATAATAATAATAATAATATAATAACACTTTCTAAAACATTTTTTACTTTGATTGATTTTTTCAGACGGTTTTTAGTTAAATATGTTCCTTCCTTGAGATATAAGTAGTCATATGTTGGGGCCCATAGGGTCCCATTAATTCTGAAAATATGCCCAAAACACCTTGAAGACATTCCAAACAACTTTGTTATGACAAAATAACCCCCTTTGAAGACTTTGTCTGCATTACATTTTTGAAAAGTCACTTTATTACGTTGTAATCCACTTTAGCATTTTTGTTCCAAAAGTGTATTACAGCTTAACAAAGTGACCTTTAGGAAAGGTTAGGGTTAGGTATCAGTGAAGGAAAGATATCAAATATTATATTTTGCAAATTCGAGATTCAGAGGTTTTGGCATACTACTTAGCCAAATGCAAATTCATTGATTAATAGAGCTTGCACATTATCATCTTTTGTTTAGGATCCAAATCCATTGCTCGATGATACCATAAACTAGAGTTGTTCCATTTCCTCTTTCCTTCTCGCCGTCTCTGCCAATTCTACTCGACGATAACTCTTCAATCTGCTGAAACGGTCGGGCAAGGAGATTGTTGGAATTTCTTTTGGCACTGAATTGAGAGTATCATCCAAATGATCATCCTGTCTTGGAGATGAGTCACAATATGTGGTGATTACATTACTCATTGATTTATTACATCACACCCTCTTATGTAATGAGGTTAAAAAAGGTCTCCTTTTTAGGAGTAGAAGTAGACCTCATTTGAATACAGACAATGGGAACACTGGTCACACTGCATTGTGTCGCTCTTCTATGAGGTAGGACAATATTCAATTTATTAACATTGTATTAGTATTGTATTAGTATTGTATTAGTATTGTATTATAGTAAAACAGTAATAACCTTGTATTTGCGTACTAATGGAGTTGAGGGCTTAAGGGTGTATAATTACCAAATTTACAGTAATTACATTCACTCATTTGAACTCCTCCTTCAGCTGAATCCAATGCACTACCATTAATCTTAATTAGCTCAGTTTAAATGAACATCTAACCCAATCAAATAACACCACTGAGTCATATGCGACTACTGAATCAAATACAGTAACACCACGGAATCAATTAGGAATACTGAATTAAATACAGTATCATCACTGGATCAATTAGGACTACTGAATCAAATAGGATTACTGAATAAAATGAGACTAAACATACTGTCATTATACTGATGAGGTCTGCCTGATTTAACTTGAAGTTAGAACAAGAGAGATGGTTGGCTGATCTCTAATTCTATGCCTCCTAAGGATGGAATGAGCACTGGTACTAAAAGATTACGTCCCAAGCAGATACAGTACAAAGCCTTATACGAAGAGAGGAGAGAGAGTGAGCTGACTCAGACAGACAGTAGCTCATCAGTGGTCCTGGTCCCAAGGTGTCCTCCTGGGCTTCAGGCCTGCAGAACTCTTCCCCTGCTCACCCACCCAGCAGTAATGAGGGGAGCCAAAAGAGCTCCCTTTAAGGAGCACTAGCACTTAGAGCCAAAGAGGACCCAGGAGCAGGAGCGAGAGAGCCGTTTGGCCCAATTACCACAAACTTGTCCATATTTACCACGCTACTTCCACCACAGCGGGTGAGAGATGAAGACTGAAGACTTAGAAAAGAGTGAGGATTTGATATGATACCCACGTGATAAGATAGTATTAATCTCGGACCGCAGACTCGGAGAGTCTGACTTAGATAGCACTTTGAGACAAAGATAACACTTGACAGAATAGCAACATGAATGGGGAAATGTGCCTGTGGTAAGAAAGACTTTCCATGGAGCTCACTGTTGATATAGCAACCCAGGGAATGCAGCATCTACTTGTACAGCAGAACAACCACGACTAGCTTTCAGAGATCAGAGGATGGACAATTCCATTCTTATTACTGCTAAAAGCATGTTTGTACATCCTCGAATCAGTCAAGCCTGTAGGTGAAGAGACTGCCTGGGAAGCAGCCTGCGACTCTGAAATTGGAATTCTCACTGACTTTGATTTCAGTCTTGTAGGATTGGAACCTCAACTTAAGAAGCTTTTGATACCCCCCTTGCCACTTATACCTTCTATTGTCATGGATACCTTCCATCCAGAGGAGGCTGGTAGAGGTAGAAATTAGAGAACAGGCTCATTGTAATGCATGGAATGGAATGAGGAATGATATCAAACACATATCAAACACACATTCCTTCCATGCATTACAATGAGTCCTCCCGTTTCTTCCTCCCCTGCTTCCATCCATCACTATGTAATCTCTGTTCAGGATACAACCATTAACATCATATACATTCATATCCATATTGGACATCAGTTTTATATACCTGTATTAGTTCTCACTTCACAATTTCCATTAATCTGCATCTAGTTTTATTATACCTTTATTTATGCAGGGGTACACACTGAGACCAAGGTCTCTTTTTCAGGCATGCCCTGTTTAAAATACAAATATGGTTACAAAACAACACCTTGAAATACAACACAATTAAATACAAAATACACACATTAGTTAATAAAAACAAGAGCATGTTTCTTTGAGCTGGTCGCTAACCAAGACTTATAATGCGTAAGGGGTCACATGTTAGTTACATGTTTCTTGCCAAATTAAAGTTCCTTCAACTCCAACAAGAAGGCAGATTTTACACGGTTACACCCAGGTATGACGGTCACAAAGCATTCCTCATTCCTCCACAAAACAGCTTGGTGTGAGAGGTGGAAGATGACGCCAGTTGACAGCGTGCTTAAGTTGCATTATCTCTAGAGAGAGGGCACATACTGTACCAAAGCCTATTTTCATCTCAGGTCTTGTTTTAAAGTGAATGGTAGCTGGAAGCTGGCTGTGTTCATCCATGCACACTGATGCAGTCAGCTTAACTGGCCTCCTGCTGCCGTCCGGCTTTCAGGCATGTTTACCCTCGGAACAATTAGTACAAAGGAAACAAACTCAACCTTTAAGATTCGCCATTTTGGTTACAAACACTTTGGAGGGTACAGAGTGATTAAAAACAAGTGTCTGACTGTCGACAAGTGTCTTGAGAAGGGCCACATGTAAAATTTAGCAAGAGACCCCTATCTGAGCATATAGGACACACACACACACACACACACACACACACACACACACACACACACACACACACACACACACACACACACACACACACACACACACACACACACACACACACACACACACACACACACACACACACGTGTACACACACACACACACACACACACACACACACACACACAATGTTCAATGTTCCACTTACTTGGCGTGTTGTAGGCTCACCCAAACACTTTTTTTGGTCATATTTCTATTCTTGAGCTCTCTTTGGCTGGCTCTGTGGCTAGCATTTAGCCATATCAGAGAACATGAATGGGATCACCTCTACACTATCAAAAGCACAGGAAACGGCTTTTCAAAAGGTCTCCATGCAAAATTTAAAATATGATTTAGTTATTGGGGGTTCCGTATAAAACTATTATATTGTTTTTATAGAAAATGATCTATCATTGTGCCTTTGAATAGAATGGACTAGATGCTTCAACTGAATTGTGTTGTTCCACTCAAGTGATCAACAAATTGCACGCTCCGGTGTGCGGATGTAGTAAAAAGTTAGTTCCAAATCGAGGGCAAAACAGGAAGTATTCTCAGTTTTAATAATATATACATTTACACTTGTAATTGTGGAAATAACTAAATGTTTTCATATTGACGTTTGTGTATCGCGCACAAAGATATGAGGTGACTGTAGAATTTCTTGTGGAGATAGTAGTAGTCATACTGTACAGCGTACAGCCAGGTGATCCCATTCATGGACACTGGTATGGCTAACAGCTAGCACCAGAGTCAGCCAAAGAAAGCTCAAGAATGGAAATATGCCTGGAACACTCAAAGTAAGTGGAAAATTAGGTCTAACGTTGAAAAACCTGAACTATCCCTTTAATATACAGGAGATGGAAAAACTAGTAGTGGGAGTCTACTCCCTGAAGAATTCTGAATGGATATCTGATTCATGGGTTGTAAGAGCCTATCAATATCTAGATGCACAAGCATGTGTTACAACCATCTCTCTCTCCTCCCTTTCCGTGCCACTCATTCTAATCTCTGTGATAAATCTTTTTATCTTGGAGAATAGACTGCCGTGTCTGTCACGTTTCCCCAGCCCCTGAGGCAGTGACTGTGCCCTGCCCCGCTCCCAGTTCACGTGTGTCCTTAACCTGCCACAAATGATTGCCTTTTATTTTACAATAAGAAACATGGAGTACTATTCAGTTGGTCTGTAAGTCAGCCAGGAAAGTGCATATTAGCTACAGGCAAGAGAGTGAAGTGATTCATACAGTATAAATCTAGAAATGTATGAATGTGAGAGGACTAAAAATAGGCTTGTTTTTCCTTTCCCAAAACCCATTCATCTGAGACTTGCTCTTTTCAATGGGGAATGTCTATATATAGAGAGAAGCAGCTTCCCTGCTCACTGGGGACTGTTGCTCGTGCAGTGGTGCACTTTAAGTCGATATTTTGGTTCTTAGCAACACCAGAGGTTGAACTAGTGCAAAAGCTATGCTGCTTGATCATCTGATTTTTGTGGCTTTTGATTAAGAATTAAACAAAACACCACAGTACAAATGGCTTTTTTGCTGAAAGATTTATTTTGGAAAATTGTATAAATTGAATGTGAAGAGATATGTGGAGAAAAAAGCACTTCCTTGTAAACATGTGTCTGTGTTGGAAGCCATAAAAAGAGCATGACTGCTGTGCAATGGCTGCCAATTCAGAGGAGTGACACACACCTTTTTTCCTTGTGGTGCTGCCTGCCTGTCTGTCCTGTTCTCCTACGCTCTGTCATCTATTCGTCTCTGTCATCATCACAGATTTATCCAACACATCATCTTGGACAGGAACAGATCTGCTGTCCACTCGGATGAGTTCTCTCCACATACCTGATCTCACCCGTGTCACAATCATTCCCAGTGACTGTGTACACAGACTAAGATACAGGCTTTACACACTACAGGGCAAACACCAACCATACTGTGCTGGCTCAGATATTTTCCTTCCACATTATCATTTCCAGCACAGTTACAGCAACTATGGTGGATGAGAAACCAGGCCAGCCCAGTACAGCTCATCTCGTAGTGTAAATTAGGATGACGTGTGTGCTCAATGTTATGTACTGTAAATATAGTACTGGCCAGTGGAGGCTGGTGGAGGTAGAAGCCGGTGGATCATTGTAATGCATGAAATAGAACGAGGAATGGTATCAAACCATTTTGATATCAGACGTGTTTCATCAACACGTCCTTCGATTTCTACCTCCACCAGCCTCCCCTGGTACCGGTGTTAAAGAAATGTGCATGTGGTATAACAGGCTTCACTGCAAGTCTTTCCAAGGTTTTTTGTCACACTTCACATATCGTTGATGATATCTAAAACATAGTGAAAACACACTTTTTTTTTCTCTCTTTTTTGGCACTTTGCTAAATGAATGTGGTTACAATATCTACCATTTGCATAATTGTATGTGTATTATATGCTGAATTGAGAGTAATCCATTTTGGCATTTCTAATCAAATCTTCTAATTACAAACCGAATACATTTTTACAATTTCTATTCTCCTAACGTGAATTATGTGGCTCCCTAGGGGCGAACTGTCTGTAATGTTTATAAGAAACATAAAGTCTATTACAGCTACCTTAATTCAAACCTTCTTCTCCATCTAGGCCTAGAGCACTGTTCTAGTGCATTACAGACGAACAATAGCCTACAGTGTACAGTTTTGTGAGGAAAAACTATATGAGAACACTTTTGTGGAAAGACGGATTGGTCCATCGGGCTGATGCGAATTGATCGGAGAGGCTCCCAGGATCCCAAACCTGTCTCATGGTAATAAAGGGAACAAGATGTTGCCTACAGACCCGCTGCTGGGACTCATCTTACAGATGACATTTTTCAAAATGACTATTATTGAGTTGTTGCTTCCTGGAGTTAAAGCTCTATCACCAGGAGCCATTTTTCCAAATGGCTGTGGGCTGACATGGTGTACAGAGAGTAGAGCTCATATAATCACCCAATATGAACTGATCTGAGGCCAGTTTTCTATGCCCGGGAATGGGTCTGGGGAAATCACCATTCCAATATGAACTGATTCCAGTTCTTTGTATCACTGAGTTAGGTTCTCTGTGCTGATGAATGGGCCTGATACACAGTCCACCTGGAAAAGGATGTGGAAAATGAGCCCAATATTGTTCTTAGTGAGACAGATGAGGTCCATCTGAAGAAAAGTAAGGGGTCCAATTCTATCCCACCGCTGTCATCAAGTGTTTTAAGATACAAACCAAGAAGACACATACTATAAAGTAACAGAAAACACCATAATCTTAACCATGGAATGCAGCATCATTAACATTTACTTGAACGCTTTGCTATCATTAATGGTTTCCTAAAGTGATTAGAGTAAATGGATTACAGAACAAAAAACTGTTTAATATCATCATTGGTGGGATAGATGGAGCAGCAATGCATATTGCAAGTATTTTTCTATCAGAGGTAGCTACTGTAGCTAGTACCAAGGGACAACCCACACTCCCTTTACCCTTTGAGAATAGCATTTTCTATTCATAGACTCTGACTGAAGAGTAAAAATATGAGTTTCTATTTTAGTTTAATTATTCACCAAAATGTGCTGCCTCAAGGCTTCATACGTACTCATCAACACAGGCCCACAATGTCATTTGGCAGAGAATTTGAATTCTCACTGCACAAACTGTCAAAACAGGCATAATGAAATCACTTCCAGGTAAACATATCCAGAGAGCAATTACTTTGTGGCTCTTGATGTAGCAACAGAGACAGTAAGCAGAATGGCAGAAAAACAAACATGATATATGGCATTTTGGAACAAATGTTGGGGCTTGAAGAAAGGCAAAATTCAGCAACCTGGCTCGATGGAATACATAGCATGCTTTGTTTACAAAATAGTGCTATAAAGCCCCTTTGAAATGTAAGCAGTTTCAATGTATTTGATAGTAGAAAACATTAAGTGAATTAATTGTTACGGATGGGGGTCACATTCCCCAGTGCGGCCCCTAGGTGTCTCCCTCCGTGTTTTTGTTACCTTTGTTTTCGGGATTAAGTTCGTGTTTGTATCCTGTTTTGCCTGCTCTACTTGAAGTAAAGATCCTTTTGTTTGTTACCGCTACCTACTTGTCTGTCTCCCTTCATATGCACCGCACCTGGGTCCGCTCATCCTACCTAAAATGTTACAGAAGAACGAGCCATAATGGATCCAGTGGGGATGCAGAACAATACCGTCTCCCTCTCACGGCGCAGGACGCTATTCTCTCGCGTCATGAGCAGAGCCTGCAGGCGATTGCCGATACCCTGAGCCAGCTGACTGCCGCAGTTCAAGACCTGTTGGTTATATAGCAAACCCCAGCCCAGGAGGATGGTGGAGCAGAGGGCCCCACAGAGGCTTCTTCATCCCCTCCAGTGGTTTCCTGTGAGCCTCGATTACCACCTCCCGAGGGCTACGACGGGCGACCAGTGGGGTGCTGGGAGTTCCTCACCCAGTGCTCCCTGGTGTTCAGCCTTCAGCCATCCTCCTTCCCCACTGAGCAAGCCCAGGTGGCTTATATCGTCACCCTGCTTACAGGTCAAGCCCTGACCTAGGTCACCGGAGTAGGAGAATCAGACCCCGGCCTGCACCAACTCTTTCCAGTTCACGCAGGCGCTGCGGAAAGTCTTTGACACGTCCCGGGTGGTTTTGGGGCGCGGGGAGACGGCTCACGGCCTACCGTCAAGGGAACCAGTCAGTGGCGGACGTTGGCTAGGGAGACCGGATGGGAGGAGAATGCGCTGGTCGTCCTGTATGCACAGGGACTTTCTGAGGGTATCAATGACAAGCTCGCCCTCAGGGAGTTGCCTGAGTCACTGGATGCCCTCGTCGACCTGACTGTGCGGGTGGACGACCATCGCTAGGAGCGGGCGCACAAGAGGAGGTCGACTCTCAGTGCGCCTCTCCAGCCCATACTCAGCCCAGAGCCCACTCGCCTCTCCCTAGATGAACTGCCCCCGGGGGAGCCTGTGGAGTTGGGAGGGATGCATTTCTCCAGGGAGGAGAGGCAACGCCGCCTACGAGAGGGGCGCTGCCTGTAGTGCGGGTGAGCAGGACACGTCTGTGCCGCATGCCGGAGGGGAAACAACCAGTCTCGCTAGCCACAGAAGGGGTGCTAGCAGGTCGACGATCACCAGGAGATAGACAGACCTTTTTCCCCTCGGTGGTGCAGTGGGCCCAAAGCACCCGTCAGGTTCGGGCGCTTATTGACTCGGGAGCGGCGGGAAATCTGCTTGAGTGGGGTGTTCCGCTGATCACTCTACCCGAACCTATCCCCGTCATGGCCTTGGACGACCGGCCCTTTGGACATGATACCTCGGCGCACAATCCCGGTGCGTCTCCAGGTGGGAGAGGGGCATAGGGAATGGATCCAGTTCCTCATTGTGGACTCCCCCGACTGCCCCCTAGTCCTCGGCCGTCCCTGGCTGGCTGCCCAAAAAATCTCCACATTGACTGGTCTTCAGGCCAGCGCCTCCGTTGGGGTAACCCTTGTGACGACCATGGTCAGCCTCCGCGTTCCTGTCCCCCAAGATCCCTCGTGGACACAAGAGCCTTCGTGGCCACCTGCAGAGAAGGAGAAGGAGAGGGAGGTCCCGTCCGTTCGGGCCCATGTCGACTGCTGCCGTCGCACCTGGAGGCGGGTGCGCATCGTCCTCCAGTGGGCTTCAGCTCGGTCTCAGCACCAGGTCGGTTGCAGGCATCGCCCCACTCCACTCCTCCACCCTGGGCAGCTCCCCCTGTCCATGCGGGTGCGCTCCACCATCCATGCCTCCCTGGGGCCTGTCGCCTCCAGTCCTTTGGCGCCACGGTAAAACGGCAGGAGCCATTCATCGGGGGTGGGCGATGTTACGGATGGAGGTCACACTCCCCAGTGCAGTCCCTAGGTGTCTCCCTCCAGCCACCCACCCCTTCCCTTGTTGCTAGCTTCGAGAAACGTAAGCTATTGTATATACAAGTTCTGGTTTTTGGAGACTATGTTTCTCCCCCTATGTTTTTGGGATTAAGTTTGTGTTTGTATCCTGTTTTGCCTGCTCTACTTTAAGTAAAGATCTATTTGTTTGTTACCGCTATCTACTCGTCTGTCTCCCTTCATATGCACTGCACTGCACTGCATCCTACCTAAAACGTTAGAATTAATCACAAGATTGTGATTCAGGACTACAATTACAGTATATGCCATATGGCACTGAGCTATTGTTATTTCTTAAAAACAGAATATTGTTAATTAAAGGACATGTTCTATCGAATTCTAGATCAGTTGATTCAAGACAAATATGATACCGCTATGACACTTCAACTAGAAATCTAGGTTTAAAAAACGACTTCATCTTGACAATGTATCCAATCAATTATGCACCTCCTAAAAACTGATTATAGATGCATTTCAACAGCATGACTTTAGCATGACTAATAACTATGTTGAAGGCCTGACCTGGGGCTCAATACACACAGAGGTCCTATTGAAGTTGTGACAGTCATCCAACCTGACCCCACTGTACAAGGCTCCCTCTCCCAGCTGTTGACACATTTGTTCACATTTTTTAAGGCGTATTATCACTCACTCCCTAGGATGGAAATAACATGCTTTTAAGATGCAACCACTCATTCCCTTAATGCACCTCAAATCAAGTCTCCCTCATGCCCTACCCTCTGCCAGCGCTTTATGTCGAAGATGAAGACACACTTTGGCATACACTTGCCAGAGAGCCTGAAGCGGCAGAGGGGACGGAGCCAAAATGATGCTTGTTTTTCCACTCGTTTCAGGTCGTGCTGGAGATAATGCTTAAGCCCCATTCGACAAATTCACTGACGACCCCCCATGGCTCATGTTGCTGTCCTCAAGGAACCACCCACTCCCTAGCCCACCTACTGCAGCACCCGGTAAGCAGACTAGCTGGCAACACATTAGACAAGAGAGTAAAACTTTTAAAATAGTTTCTGAAGTGTTTCCACGGGATTACCAAAGCTAGAAGCAGAAGAGGCAGATATTGACTACCTGTACTGATTGGTAAACAGTTAAACATAACTGGCAGGGTTCAAAAGAAAATCAATATAGTTCAATGGTAATTACACAGGTTTAACTCAGTGTTACCTCTTTAAAGTGCTTTACATATTGTAATGCACAACATGGTCCGAATCCAAATGGAAAAGCATACTGAAATGCCTTGAGAACTTCGGCTAACTTGATCTTTGCTCATTTAAGCTTCTCCCCTGTTGATCCGGTGGACTTACTGTACTTACCATATTTAGCCTTGTGTAATGACTGTAGTACGCAGGCAGAGGGCTCAACTGCACAACTCGCAGACAAAAACTTAAATCCAAAAGAATTGTCTTTAATTCCAAAAAAAGCAGGGTTCAGTACACAGGTTGAGTATCCAGATAATCCAGTAAGGGGTAGGCAAAAAGGCAAAGTCAGAAAACCAATCGTAGATCAAAAACCAGCAATATTTAACACTAGGAAAATTGCTGGGACATATGACACGAAGGTACAAAGACAAACTGGCACAGAGACAGGGGACACACAGACTAAATACATTTGGGAAGGATGATGAGGGACAGGTGAAACCAATCAGGGCGGGGTCGACAACACACAAGGGCAGGTAGCGAAATGTCTGAAACGAGAGTCAAGGTGAGTTACACAAAAATAAACAGGAAACAATAAATGAATAATATGAAATTATTTATGAAACATAAACTAAGGAACAGGACATTACAAATAGCTTCGACACTATTGCCAAATGCAAGCCTATTCTACAGTATCATCTGTTCTACAGTATAAAGTACAGCAGTTCTTTTATGACATTTGATGTCTGCCATAACCTACATACTGTACATACTGTAGTTCTGCTACTGATGATTTCTCCTTTGCCAATTTCTCGCTCCCAAAAATGAGGGAACCTTTTATATCTATCTACTGGGAACAGTCTTTGAGATAATCATCTATGCAGTTCAAAAGAGAGAATGCCACTTTGTAAGATCTAGACTGTGATTCTTTCTGCACACGTGTTCGTTGGAGGATGAATATCCCAAATACACACCCATGACTTTAATATTGAAGAAAAACATCTCGAGTTAACGCCACGTGATATAATAGAATAAACCTCAATAGTTTTAATTAAGTGGCATACTTAGATCAGGTCAGCATTATGTCAATTTAATTTCTCTATCCTTGAAGAGTTTGGTTATTTCTGTCAAATGTGACCTGGATTCTACCTGCAGAACCTCTATCCTACACCTTATCAACCGAAGATGAGATCGCTCCTGTTCTGCGTTCCATCCCTCCTGAATAGAGATATTTTGGAATTATTAATCCTATGATACTAAGAGGTCAGGTGAATTCTTGGTCTCCTACTTAAAACGTGTGCCTGTACACGATAGTACGCACGCCCAATTGCGTGTCCTGGTTGACGCATATAGTTATACTGAATACTGAAAGCGGAACGTCGTTTAAGTAGGCTGGTGGGGTGGTGAAGGCAGTAACAACTTGCCTTGCAACCTTGCTAATGCTAATGTTTGCTGATGTCTTCCCCTGTAAAACCTACCCTAAACTTAACCACTAGAAGTTAATGCCTAACTGCCATGCAATTCAGAGTTAAGTTTCTTACATAAATGTACTTACCTGCACATACCGTATCATAACTTTTTTCGACGTAGTGTCAAAAAATGTCATAGGACATACAATTAGGAATGCATAGTATAGCGTATAAACACACGATTTAATTAGGAGACTGTGTTGGATTTATTCTGAATACTCGTAGTTAATTGGATGTTAGAGCTCCATTTGCAGTATTCATTCTGATTGCATAAGGCGGCGATCTACTATTCCAGCACAATTATTTCATTTTCTGTCTTTAAGATCTCACCAACTAATATAATGCCAGTGAGTCATTTTGTAAGCATTCAGTCAAAATCAGCATAAAGAACAAATGCCAAGAGAACAATAGGTTTCTTCCCTTTCTCGAGCACTGAATGCTTGCGGGACCAGGAGGACCAGGAGAATAGCGTGGCATTCTTGACTCTTCTTATGTTAGACAATCATCGCAATTATGTATCCAATTACCACAAAATGAAGCCTCCTTTACTTGGTTAATTTCTCAAACTTCTGCTGGAAAAATGTGGACAATTAAACTCTAATTATGCTGTGTGTGCTAATTGCTGAGGTTGTGGAATTGCCTGTAGCTGGACCCTGAGTAATAGGATTGACATATTGGTTAAGAATGTTGTAGTTCAGGTGGTCAAGAAATTCTAGAAAAGCATTAGATAATGGAGTGTGTGTGGGGGGGGGGGGACCGTAGTAGAGTTCACTCACCTGAGACGTCCTTCAGGGATCATTGATGGCAATGACACCACCCTACAGTATAAAGATAAATATCAGTAGAGTACTATAGATTGACCATTTGTGGTGAGTTGTGGTGGCCATACGATGAAACCTCCTAAATTATAACTGAATTGCACACACACAGATACACACACAGTACACAGTTCACATACACATAGAGTACACACACACACACACACACATACACACACACACACACACACACACACACACACACACATACACACACATACAGGAAATCCAAGATGTGTTCATACTCCCAGTCTCCAAGCGGGATGAGGCGATGAGCACCAGTGGGACCTGGGTTCAAGGACACCTAGTTTAATGGCAGCAACCCAATGAATACTTTACAGAAGTAGTGCCAATGTAATTATTATAACATGTGTTGATATTTTGGGAGGATAAATCTCAATTTGGGAGGATAAATCTCAAATCTCAATCTCAATTTGATTAAGCTTGACAAGCCTTGGAAAATGGGAATTCACCACAACCTCCTCACCAACAGATACAGCACACGTGCACTGGTAGATAACAATAGCGTGGATGTTGTAGTATTTCCCCAAAGAGACTGATATCAAAGCTGGATTATATATCCAGCCTGTATGACACTCCAATCAACTCTACATGCATTCAGGTTGACGCATCTGATAGGATTATTACATCACACCATTAGGATAAGGATACAATTATAGAGTATACAATGACTCCTTAGCAGTGGAGGCTGGTGGAGGTAGAAATCGGAGGATGGGCTCATTGTAATGCATGGAATGGAATGAGGAATGGTATCAAACACGTGATAGAGTCTTATAGTAGCTATATATATATATGTACTGTATTTCAAGGGAAAAGAAGGAGAAAACAGACTTTTCTTCTGCACAAACGTCCGATGCCCCGACTCCAAGATGGTGTTGACATGCATTATGCAGTGCAGCAGGTCAAGCCCTGGTGTGTCAAAATGCTTCACGGTATAGATGAGCACAGGAGACTCCTCAGTTGCCTGCCTGCCTGCCTGCCTGCCTGCCTGCCTGCCTGCCTGCCTGCCTGCACACGTGGAGCCTGGCAATTAGCATGTGCATGGTGACCTCCTGCGTGTTAGCCCTGGGGAACACACCCATGGAAATACCACACAACTCGACACGTCTCTCTCTCTCTCTCTCTCTCTCTCTCTCTCTCTCTCTCTCTCTCTCTCTCTCTCTCTCTCTCTCTCTCTTTCTCTCTCTACTTCTTTCTCTCTATCTCTCTTTGTAGCTCTCTTTCAATCTGTCTTTTTATCTCTCCATCTCCTCTGCTCTTTCTTTCTCTCTCTTCTCTCTTTATATATCCCCTTCTCTCTCTCTTTCTCTCTCTCTCTGCCCCTCCCTCCCACCCTCACTCTCTCTCTCTCGCTCTCTCTCTCTCTCATCCTCTCTCTCTCTCTCTCTCTCTCTCCCTCACTCTCTCTCTCTCATCCTCTCTCTCTCTCGCTCTCTCTCTCTCTCTCTCTCTCTCTCTCTCTTTCTCATGCGCACTCTCTCACCATCTTTTTCTCTCCACCACCCTTAACCTCTCCCTTTTTATTCTCTGGGCACATTGTTAGTAAACACAGCGACTCCTGCGCCTCGCTGCCTTTTATCTGCCTCTGAGAGCAGCTGAACCGACTGGGGAGAAGAGCCTTTACAAGGATTTCCTTAATTGTGCAGGCAATGTACCAGCTCAGATCTTCATTGGAAACACACACACTATATTATTCACAGAAATGCTCTCTCAATTTCATAGTTGAATTATTGTGTCATTCAACATCTATATCATTCACTAAAACCTCTGACCGAATAAAAAAACCTTAGTTGTCAACAAAATCTGTTAATTCATCATTAAACATTGCTCATGGTTGGCCATCACTTGTGCCCTACTTGCGGTAGGTTATTGGGAGTGTCCTCACTCCAACCTCTAACAAGCTATTCAGAACTGCTCAGGCTTGCTGTGTTGTACTCTGATAATCTTAGGGGAAATCACATTCAGCCTACACATGTGCTGCTCTTTGTTCTTGCTTAAGCTAAAAATAACCTACAGATGCAATCATTTGTATACTAATTCGCTGTGAATTTCCTGTGAATGAGTCATTGGGTATATCCCTATTTTAAAGCATAATAGACACGTGTTCATGGTGTGGTTGCATTGCTCTTGGTATGGCTGTGTTCCAGTGGAACCTAGTGGAGGTAGAAATTGGAGGATGGGCTCATGTCTGTTTGATACCATTCCATTGCATGCATTACAATGAGCCCGTCCTCCGATTTCTACCTCTACCAGCCTCCACTGCTGTGTTCATGCGTTCAGGTGTTGGGGCAACTGATATGATTGTGTTCATGTGTATTCTACCAATGTGGTTGTGTACATGTTTGCTGAAGTGTTTGTGGTGCAGTTGTGTTCATATTCATATATTCATATATGCCATTTAGCAGAAACTTATTATTTCAAAAGCGACTGACAGTACAGTGAGTCCTGTAGATATGGTCCCATGGGGAATCGAACCCAAGTGACTTGCTAGCGCCGACCGAGTCACACTGAGGCCCACTAGCATGGTTGTGTTCCTGTTGGTATTCTTCTGGAGTGGTGGTGTTAGATAACTGTGTCATGTTGAGTGACTGGGAGCAGACATTGTTCCCTCAGGCTCTCTCAGACTGATTCCACCTCAAGTGTCAGCCCCATGTCAGACGACAGCAGCCCCACCTCATCAGCCCAATCTCCCCTCACATCTGCACCAACATTCTCGACAAACCTCCAAGAACTCCTCTCTCTCTCGCTCCACTATCACTTTCTAGTCACAGAGTGGATTCAGTAGCAGCCACAACCAAGATGGGGGTGAGGGATGACTCTGCCAGCATTGAGTAATTAACACAGAGGAGCAAGATTTTGGGTCCTCAACTTAAATGACAGATCGAAACAAATTGACTTTATCTGTAATTGCTTACTTTTGGTTACTTTTACACACACACACACACACACGCACGCACGCACGCACGCACGCACACACACACACACACACAAAGCCAGCCAAAACAAAAACAAGTGTCTCGGTACAGCAATGATAAACTTTTCCAAAATTCCACCCACAGACGCAGCATGCAGGTCCCCTTGGCTAGGAGCAATTAACAACATTATCTAGAAGTGGCAGCATTTGTTTTTCACCCCCTGAAACTGAAGTGAGTCAGATTTGGGTGAATACAGACAAGACTTTGACCTTTTGTTGCTAACAAGTGCATGCTCTAGGCTAGGATTAGCAGCTCTGATGACATCACACTACGCTTAACTGCAATTACTAGCATTAAACCTGTCAAAATACACAATGCTGCTCTAACTCTCTTATTTGTGCTACAGGCTGGGGGGGTATGATATATGCATGGGTAGGTTGATGCTTGGTCAGACAAACTGATTGGGTGCTTGAAACAGATAGATACAGTATATGTCTTTTTCAAGCACCACATCTATTAGTCTGACCAAGCATCAACCTTTATGCATTTCTGAGTTCAGTGTCCTCGGGCCCTCATCACTCTCTGCTGAATTTTGGTTGGCAAATCAACATTCAACGTCGCTGTGCCGTAGTAGTCCCCTTTTTCCTCTTGGCAGATTGGTTGACTTTTCCTCCTCTTCTTCGTGCTCCTCTCCTCCTTACCCATCTTATCCCCATACCTCTGACTCTTCCTGACTCTTCCTGACTCCTCCTCCTTCACCTCCTCCTCCACTTCCTCCTCCTTTCCATCCTCCACCTCCCCCTCCTTCATCTCTTCTTCCTTCTGCCTCTTCTACCTTCTACATCTCCTCCATCTCCTCCTCCAACCTTCTCGGCCTCCTCTTCTACCTCCTCTGCTTCTACCTCCACCTTTTGCCTTTCTTATCCATGTCCTCCACATTCAGTGACCACAGTTTGTTTCACCCCCCCCCCCCCCCCCCATCTTCTCCACCTCTCACCCCTGATCTCTCCTCCACCCCCCATCCCTGACAGAGGCTGGTCATTTAGTGCTGTGGTATTGGAGTAGCCCTGTCTATGGGTCATTACTAGTGAGCCTTGGAATGTATTGAGAACCTCCATACAGAGTAGTCCTCATGTGTTAACATTGTCCCTGGACTGGTCATGAGCTGATTAGAGGTCACATTCCAAATAATCAAATATCCTGCTCTTGCTATCTCTCGCCACCACATCACCGCTCTCTGGTGAAGCCCTCCCATTTACTTTCCCCATTAGCACTGTGACCCCCTCCATATCCAATTTAAACTCCTTCAGCCTTGCTTTTACTGTACTGCTGAGTCAAACACCAAAGATGGCCCTTATCTCCCATCTCTTATCTCCCCCATACCCCTGGCAGAGCCCACCCTATATCTACTCTATATCTGACAGTTGATTATCTATACTTGGCCCCCATCAGCTCTCCTCTCCCTCAGTGATAGCTCCTTCGCTAACCTTGCCCCAAGGTGGTGGAGGGACCAACTCTATGTGAATGTCTCCACTACCACCCCAGTGATCCCCACCCATGTCTTTCTTCTGATGTCCTTCCGATGCTGGAGGAATGTCTGATATCAAGATGTCTGCCTTCTGTGTTTCTGGTCGACATGATACTGACCCTTCTGCATGCATTACATTGTACCTTTCAATGATGTATGGTGAAATCTGTGTGTACAGTATATACTGTATAACCAAGATGGATTCGAACCTGGGTCTCCAAGGCTCCAACGTTTTCCATTAGACCAAGGGGACATGTCTCCAGTAAAGGTAACTCATGACACGAGTGTGGTTCCAAAAGACCTCCCCTACACTATTTGAAAACTACAGGCATAGCTATGAAAATAACCCACCCCCCTTCCCCTTGATGCTATTTTAAGACAAATCAAGTTCATAATCCCCTCCGTGTCATCCAGATATGCTCATGTCCGAGCAGCACTCATATGAGAGTAAAAGCTGACGCAAGGGGCGATCAATACCTGTCTGAGGTATTGATCGATCAATACCTGTCATTCCTTCTAGGGCTAGCTGGTTAGTGCAGAGGCGTGGGAAAGACAGCACCTTGCACTCTAAAGTTATTTACCAAGATACAGCTTGACAGAATAAATGGATCTAGGTCAGTGTGAAGTCCAAGCAGATGCTGATTTTGCATTAATTAACAATGCAAATAAGTTCATAGGAGTATAAAATGAAGAGACCCACTATTATAATGATGCCGTATTTTGTATTTATTATTATTTTTGATCGTAATAACACAGACCTAGCTCGTGCAGAGAGATTTAATGCCTCAGTCTTACATTAATTCACCACGGACATCATCAAAGCTGGAGAACTGGGCTTTGTGTGGGTTAATCTGTGGGTGGCTTCTATTCTGAAAAGAAGGGTTTTTCTTTCATTTTTCATTTGACACCTTCATTTCATTTATGCTCCTCTTTCTGTGTGCCGCTGCTTCCTGTGCACCTTGTTTTCGTTTCAAACAGCATTGTTCATCTGGGAAAATCCTGATCAGCTCTAAACACTTCTCATATTTCTTGTTCTTTCTGTGGTTACCATTTTAATTGTCTTAATTGTGGCACATAATTGAGCTTACTCAATTTATGCCCTGGTCCCTCGCCCTGCCCTATCCCAAACCTTAGCCCCTAGGTGCAAGGTGGTTGTATTCAACTCTTCCAGGTTTCCTATCTAATTCTCTCAGAAGTGCATAGGGGTAGGGGGTCAGGAGTACAGTCTAGAATCTAGGGGCCTAGAGTCTAGTGGGTGGATTTGAAATCGGAGGGAGTCTTTCATCACACACATAGCGTGCTCTACTGAAAAGGTTTCCCACGCTACATGGGGCGCTAGTAGGATCAGTTGGAGGTTCACTGCCTCATCTACATGCCGTGATTATGAAGGAAATGAGGTTCACCCTAGTCTTTTTCCCCCAATGGCTGAGGTTAGGATTTGGAGAGGGTAAACTGAAGTTATACCTGAGGGAAACTTCACCTGGAGCTTTGACCACTGTATCATCCTTCAGCAGGATCGTTGAAACTCCAGACACAATCCCAATGTAACCACCAACATGCTTCACAGGACATTTATTTGCCGTCTATGACTATCCAGTCAGCAATCCTCAGACTATATTATCTCTCCTAATGTCATAATAGTGGGAAGATATGAAGCGAGCAAATGGGAAGATATGAAGTGAGCTGATAAAGAATGATTGGTTGCATTAACCAAGAGTCCCTGAGTAAACGGTAATAGCCCGGTAATGGTTAATCATAAAGCTCAGGAAAAGGAAGATGGGGGAAGACCCATCATGGGGGAAGAAGACCTTTGTGGAACATTTTTACACAGTACTGGGGAGGAGTTGACCTTCTCTCCTGTCAGAGGCGATGGCATTGCTCTTAGTTGTTCAGCGCTATGACCCTCCAAATGTCAGCCATGATCTCAGTCACGTCACGGAGGGGAAAGGTTGCAGCATGTTCCCTCTGTGTTCTGACGTTAGCTTTTACGTGGGAGCGCATTCATCAGATACTTATGTCTCTTTTTTTCAGAGGTAAACAGTACATCACTTAAATGCATCCCAGCATGCAGAATTTGTTTGGTATGTGTTCCAAAAAAATAAAAGTAATCCTATAATTTTTATGATACACTGTTGAATATTACAAATATCTTCAATATTTCCATCACAATACAGTTTAGATGAAAGTACAGTATCTTGAATACTTTCATTAATACTGTATCGTGAGAATGATATGATTGTAAGATTGCCTTTGGAATGTTCACTTTGACCATCGGGGTCTGCAGCTTGTTTTAAGTCAGTGCCATGCTCATGACAACACGGTGTAAGACATGCATTACATGTAAGATTGTCATACTGCATTTGATGATGTGGATTAACTTGAACGATGTGAACTCGCTGAATACTCAGAAAGGTTTACTGTACCATGTATGTTGGGCTCAAGCTGGCTCTCATCACAGTCTCCTAACTCAGCAAATTAACGATATCCAAGTGGACTCAAGAGCTTGGCACAGCATAGCAGTGTAGCCCACTATAAACGTAAGCGACACAGGACTGCCGGCTCACTCATTAACATGGAGATGATCTCACTAGTATTATCCTCCTGTGTAGGCTTATTGGTGTAATTAATCCATGATGTTTAGCAGATGATCATGAGCCGTGTGTGTGTGTGTGTGTGTGTGTGTGTGTGTGTGTGTGTGTGTGTGTGTGTGTGTGTGTGTGTGTGTGTGTGTGTGTGCGTGCGTGTGGTTTGGATCGGAGGAGTTTAAAAATTCTCCTCATGTCAATGTACTGTAGCCTCCAAAAAAATCAATGTCTCCTCTTTCATGTTGCAGATCTTTGTATTGAATGATGAACGCCTCCAAGTTCAAATCAAGTGCAAGCGGTCCGAGTGACCATTGAAAGACTTCTGATCTCCGCTACACTCTGCTCACACACCCTCACCAGCTCAGCACTCTCGTCAACAAGGATTCAAAGTTTATTATTAAACCAACACTCATGCAGGGTATCCCACCAAGGTCTCTTTTTCAGGGGAGCCCTGCTTCCAACATGAACAATACAAAGTTTAATCAGAGGGCTGACAAAAAAGAAATAGTCAACCAGAATGAACAGTTTGTGCTGTTACAAAATGCTTTTATCGATACACCAAGACCAGGGTAGGCTGGTGGAGGGAGAAATCGGAGGACCGGCTCATTGTAATGCATGGAACGGAATGCACCATTCCTCAATCCATTCCACGCATTACAATGAGCCCGTCCTCCGATTTCTACCTCCACCAGCCTCCACTGACCAAGACACATGTAGCCTACACACTGTAACAAAATGGATGGTACTCATAGTGGAGCTTTACATTCCTCTTAAGCCATCTTAATAACAGATAATGTAGCGCTGTCAAGCATGTTTGTTTGAGCTGCAATATGAGCTGTCACTGGTGGGAAGCTGTCAGGTTAGCAGGCTGCCTGACTATCAATCCTCACTGTAATCATAGTTATGTTCTAAACATACTGCAATTCCCACATGAAAGACTAAATATCAGGTTTTTTTCACCAGGCACAGTACGAATTATGTTTATTGTGTTTGATGGAGATGTGTGCATGACAACATAGAGGGTTCTGTAACATCTAAATCAAATAGGCTCCTTTACATATACAGTATGGTGGCTGAATGACTTCACAACACAAGTATGTACAGCTGCCAACCCCACAGCTGAGGATAATTTACCCTGGAATAGAACAAGTACCCATGGTTGACTGGTGCCTTTACAAAAGTTTGAATAAATACAGGTAAGATAAAATGGGGTTTGAGGACCAAAGAAAAAAGTTCTCAAGAACAGCTCTTATCACAAGGTTACTGAGAAAATCGATACTGTGTTTAGCAGGGGAGGCTGGTGGAGGCAGAAATACGAGGACAGGCTCATTGTAATGTATGGATTGTATTTAGGACTGGTATCAAACACATGTGTTTGATACCATTTCTCATTCCATTCCATGCATTACAATGAGCCTGTCCTCGTATTTCTGCCTCCACTCCCCTGGTGTGTAGCTCTGTCCTTGTGTTGCAAAGACAGTCTCATAAATACTGGTGAATATAAATAAATTAGATGATGTATGTGTTTATGTCTGAGGGTTGCAGACGTATATTCTTATGGAAATAAGGGTTATTCTGCCTGTCCCTGTGGGAGAACCCTTTGAAGAAGCAAAGTTTCCACTATAGTTCAGGGAACCATGCTCAAGTAATCTTGTTGGAGACCTGAGAACTTACCTTAGCGCAGAGCTACTAGGCTTTAGCTCAGCGGGCCAACCCAGTCCTCTGGAACACAGAAGACCCATGCTCAAACCCAATCGGTCACATATGCACTGATCCAGACTGAAGGCTGAAGTATGCAGGGTAGGACTTTACTTAGTATACAGTTATGATGTTCATAGTGCATATAAGGCATTATAAGACCACTCTATGTGGGATATGTAGAAGAGTGAAAGCAAAACTCCTGTTATCACGGCAGACATGCATTAAAGTGTCAACTCTGTCCAGTGAATGTAGGGACAAACTCAGGTGTGCAAGGTGTTTTCAAGACAACCTTCACCAAAACAGTTGATGTGTGTTAAAATGCTGCAAGCTCTTTCAACCATCAGACAACTTCTTGAAGACGATTTGAAAGCTAAGCCTCTCTTTCACTTACTTTGACTGGCAGGAATTATCATTCAGCACAGCGCAAGGTCAGTTTTTGTTGTCTTGTAAAAAGTTTGACAAAGCTCCCGCCACTTATAAACATTCTCACTACTGACAAGGGAGAAATTTCAGCAATTACTGCATTTCAATGTCATGTAACGGGAACCTCCAGATAATCATTTGGCTTTAGATCTATTAAAAAAGACTCTTGTTGCATCTCTTTGTTTAGTAATCAGTAATCAGTGAACAACTTTTAATTGGGGCATAGTTGCTGTGGAGGACATTCCTTCAGATTAACCAAATGTCAATAATAACGGAATACGAAAAGATGAACTGTTTTATCAGAAATTGCAATATCATTGGGGTTAATCAGATTATTGATACTTGAGAAATTGTCAATATTGAGAACAGCACTGGTACACAATACAATGTGAGTTAACAACCAATTAGTAATTCATTCATTAGAACACAAACATGAGCCAGCACAATCCAATCTCTCTACCTCTCTCTCTCTCTCTCTCTCTCTCTCTCTCTCCCTCTCATTCTCTATCTCTCTAGGTCTCTCTCTCTCTCTCTCTCTCTCTCTCTCTCTCTCTCTCTCTCTCTCACTTGATAACACTGTTACAGATTCTCCTCACTACTTGGCAGCGATAAAAAAAAAAAATCCTCTGAACTTCAAGTTTGACGATTGTTCTTTCAAAAAAGACTGATTCCAGCAAGTTATTTCGGGAAAGGGGGATTTGACATCCTCCTTTATGTTTTAGATACCATTGATCTCTGGGTTGTGCGGTGGCAGTAGGTAGAGACGTTTGATGAGGCAGACTCTTTGAAGAAGGGAAACACTTAAGTCCTGGTGTTATCGGCCCAAATCTTCTGGCGCATTAATGACCGACTTGGCTACAGCCAATACAAACACTGGCAATATAGCTGGGGGACCTACTCTCTAAGTAGTAAAGGCAGACAAAAGCCCAGTATGGCCACAATGAGCTTTCCATCAAACACATGTCAAGAAAATAATCATGACTCTGTTTTTGGATATGAATAATTCTCACTCTCCCCCTACCGTCAGCAGTCTGGGTGGAATATCATCATACCAAGGTGGGGCTGTGGAACCTAATATGACGTTACGCTCCCTTCATAAAATGACTGACGAGGGGGTGTGGCTCACGCCGAGATGGCAGCCAGGTAGACTTTCACTGAGGAAGGCTTTGCCCTTATGGAGCTGGTCCTGTAAGAAGGAGAGGATCAGAGGCAGAGAGAGGGCTCTGAAAGGGCCCGATCTTGCAGCTCTCACGCCACACCTCAAGAAGCCTCCATTTCAGGTCGTAAAGACCCCTGGTGGAGTCTGAATCATGGTAACCACGTTCAGAGGAAGGCCTTCCGTGACTACGTTGGACCTTCATGGGTCAAACCCATAAGTCCATCAGCTCAGAACGAGGGTGGAACAATTATCCTTGTACTTGGGAGAAATAGGTCCCTGTGTAATGGGGGGCACTTAGGGGACGCATAGATTAGCTGAGCTATCTGTGGCCTCCAAGGCCTCCCAGGCCAGTACAGATGGACTTACAACACCCAGAGCTGGAAGTCTCGCATGTGGAGGAGGCCAAACTGGGCTACCACAATCGATGAAGCCATTAAACCCAAGAGCTGCAGACACGTGGTACCAGAGTGTCCCCAATTTTCTAAAGCAGCATCTGTTTGACCTTCCATTGAATATGATTCATTACTCTGATGAGATTTGGGGTATTTTTGATGAGCTCACCCTATTCAGAATTTTGCTGGATGGGAACTGTTCCATGTCAGAGAAAGACGGGAGCCCTGACTTGCCCTTTAACCCAGCAGCGCCCAAGGAGAAAGAACAGCTGATGAGGTGCTATACTGCCCCACAGTGGAGGTCCTGAAAAATGGCCCCCACGGCATGCAGTGCATGTGTTTTAGACAGACGTGTCTCACACAGGTTTGTCACATTGACATTTGCCTTCAAAGTAGGGTGTGCTATTTTAAAGTCTGGTTGAGTTCTATTCAACTTAGAATCAATTATGTTATTTCCCTAAACCTCTCATCAAATTTGGATGAATTCTACTCAGCTCTTCCCCAGTATGTCAGCCTGGTGGCTAAAATGTGGCAGTTTCCTGAGAAATCTCTTCTAATCCAAAACACATTCCATCTGGACATATCGGAGAATTCTGCTCTCATAGCTCACATAAGTTTTCCCATGAGCCACTTCTCACCTGAGGCCTTCACTACCTGGAATCCAAATAACGGCTGAGCAAAGAGAGAGAATTCCTGCCAGTCAGTCAGTTCATTACTTGGACATTTTGCAAATTATTTTGGAAACATTAGGGTATTGGAGAGCCAGGGGAGGCATATAGCTGCCAGTCTAGAGTCGTTATGATGGAACTCATTAAGGCTCTTACCCAAAGCCCAAAGCTGAATTCTTACATCTGGGAGATTATGATTAAGCTAAATGTATGGTCTAGCTAGACTCCCTCAGATTTATTTAATTCAAAAGAACAAAAACTGCCATTGCTTTATAAAATATGAATGATTTGGGTTACTTTAGCAAAGTAATGATTATTAATGTTAAGACCTTCATAAATGAAGGTCTTAGCATTGGAAGCTGGATACAAATGAGCTTTCAATGCAATTGAGCTTTTAACATTACCTCGTATTGGTCATCCCCAGCTTCAAACTAGCACCATTCTTCCTGACCTTTCCAATACAATGTTCTGCATGTGGTGATCATTCTAGTGCAACAAATGGGTGGGGGTACCACACTGTATAATGTTCCAGTAAAAGCACTTGCAATTGAATATCATATACAATTCATATTGAACAACATTTTGATCAAACATTTGGAAGGAGGCTATAATAAAACAAATGAAAAGGTATAATACTTTCTTTTTTTTAAGCAAATCTATTCATCTATATCTTTATTGTTATTGTTGGATAGTTTGACAGGATAGGTATGGGAAGGTTAAAGGTGTTTATACTGCTGGATAGTCTGGTGTAATGGCAGGTAAAGGGTACAGTGTGTATACAGCAAGGGAGGCTAGTGGAGGTAGAAATTGGAGGACGGGCTTATTTCTACCTCAACATGTGTTTGATAGCATTCCTCATTCCATTCCATGCATTACAATGAGCCCGTCCTCCAATTTCTACCTTCACCAGCCTCCCCTTGTATACAGTGCCCTTGTGGACAGTGTATGGGTGTGATATGAGCTCTTTATTGGGCTGCAGCTAGGCTAGCCTCTCCTTTCTAGCGTGATCCAGATGCCCTTCTCGGGTCGGAGGATGAGCTCCCCCAGGGGTCTCAGCTCCTCCCGGCTCTGACAGGCCCGCACACAGAAGCCACGCAACACCGACGCCAGGACCACCTTCTCCTCCATCATGGCGAAGCGCTGGCCTGGAGCCAACACACACAGACATGTTAACATGCAAACATGCATCTACTGAACAGAACAGAAGAACAGAAGCCAGACACATATATGCATGATGCACAAACAAATTAGATCAGGAGACGTGTATAAGAACAGAAGACAAACACACCCATGCAACATCACACACACATACGTGTTAAGAACACACACACAGATACATGAATGCACATTAAATTCTAATGAGAAAAATCACACACAATATGCATATCCTGCTGCTGGTCATAGTACGGTCCTCTCACTCTTAGTGTTAGTCTCTAAAAGGGCTGCAACTGAATGAACAGGAATAGCTAAATAACTAAATGATCTATTAGAAGTCAAAATGGTATAGTCTCTCTTTCCTGTCTGCTCTATTTCTTTGTCTATGTCTGTCTGTCTATGTCTGTCTGTCTGTCTGTCTGTCTCTCTCTCTCTCTGTGTGTCTCTCTCTCTCTCTCTCTCTCTCTCTCTCTCTCTCTCTCCCTCTCTCTCTCTCTCTGTCTCTCTCTCTCTCTCTCGGAGCAATCAGTCTCATTCAGTGAGTGGGAGACAGGACTGATTGGCAGCAATGCCTCCTCTCTCAGGAGGATGAAGACTTAGCCCCCTCTGCCCCCCAGTAAGGGAGGGTAACTGGATGATTGATTCTTGGGGAAGAGCGGGCGCTCAGAGAGAATGGAAGGTTTAATGGAGGAGGGAAGCTGTATCATAATAAGTGGTGGCCTTAATGCAATGTGACCCCCACGGGGTAGGTGGAGCGCCCTGCTCTTAAATGGAAATGCCTGCCTTGAAGTTTGAAGGAAACAGCGTTTGGTTGCCCTTGTTTCCTTCAACTAGACTGTAGGTCACATGCACTTAGCAGTGTCTCTGTTTCAGAGTGGGCCTTGTGTCCTACAGTAGGCAGAGTTGAGTCAATCAGCAAAGAAATAATTGAGCGACAATACGCTTGATTCAGTTTGCCCAGTACAATGGAACCAATGTAATAGTCCCTAAAGTGCAAACTCCATGCTCAATCAAACACACCTTGAAAAACAGTTTTTCGACTATTTTGCATAACATACAGTATTTGACCCAATAGTGTTTGGAATAAACATTTTAAAGAGTGGGTACAATAAGTGCTGTTAATGTTTGGTAGAGTAAGGCTGACCGATGCAGTTCCTTGGTCCGGCAGAGAAGGGGATGTATGCGTAGGGGTGTCTCCCTGAGCTGTTCTCAGACAGGAAGCGCTCCGGACGGAACTCTTCGGGATCAGGGAAGTATCGTGGGTCCCGGTGAAGAGCATAGGGGATGATCAGAGCATTCACTCCTTTAGGGACTTCGAAGCCGTCTGCAAGGGGAGAACATAACGCTTATCATAAGATAAGTAATGCATTGAACATATTTGTAATAACTCCCTTATTAATGTCCTAATCAGATGAAAAATGCTAAGAATTCATTAACAAAACATTATAAAGTAGTGTGTTCGCTGACGATAGTGCCCTGGCAAAGCAGCTTGCTCCAAATGAAAGATTATGGAAGGGAATCAAGTTTCCATCCTGAATGTCTTATCATAAAGCCTCACATAATATGTCATAGTGTATCATACAACTACTATTAGCTTTAAGTAAAGTCATGACCAGTTACATATTAAGATTAGGGAATAATCGGGGACAAATGTAACAGGGGTCAATTGTAACACCCTGCTTTTTTCCAGTCAAAAACAAGTTAGAGAGATGAAACTCACTCAGTACGTGGACAGTTAGGTTATATTGGCTAAACATCGTCATTATTGACATGTGTCAATGTTTTTGTGTCTTGATAGCACATGAGGTTTTATTGTGGCTGTTAGGGCCGAGGTGATTGTAACACATTGTTACAACCAAGTAGCTTTAAGATGAAAACTAGTTATTTTAACTTGAGATGTTATCAATTATATAAAAATCGTAGAGAGTTAAAATTATCGAGTGCAAATAAACTTGTTAACGGTGTGGTCTGAGTACCGTCAGTTGCTGGTTTGACCTAGAGACCATTACAGAGGCTAAAAGGTTATACTAATTTGATCTATCTACACTGTCTTGACTGGGAACTTGTAGAACTCTACAACAGCAAAACATGTTGGGATCTAAGTGATTATTTGGTGTATTTTCTAGGTGTTTTATTGAAATCAATACTGTGATCAAACCGTCATCTATAGAGACCTATAAATGATATATGATTAGTTGACATAAGTCGGTTTCTTATATTTAAAAAGTACTGTTCTTGGTTAAGTGGTCTCTGAGTAATAGAGGTAATTGCAAAATGTGTACAACTGCCCCTGGTCTCGCCTACATCTTCACAAGTCTCTCCAGCTGTAGCCTTAATGGTGCTGACATCATGTAAATACTATATCCCTTTAGTAAAACACCGACTCATATAAGCTAATGGGTGTTGCTCACACAGTGAAGTCACAGCTTCCTTTTGGCAAGGACACATAGCGTCAATTACTCCAACTTGGACTAACAGATGCTTGCCCAGCCTGAGTAGGAAGACAAGATTATTAACAGAAGACTTGTCCCTGCGATGCCCCCACGGAACCGACAAACTCCTCTGACAACCGCCAATCTGTATTTCCTCTCCAACACAGGGTGCTTTGTGGTTGCATCAACAAAACTGGGACCGCATTTCATATTCTAATCGTTCTTGAAAACAGTCAAATCCGTCCATCTGTTCCCGCTCCAGTCTAAATTTGCAGCAAATGCTTTTTTCAGAGATGAGAGAGAATGCACAAGCTGCCAGATTTGGCTTTTGGCACATCGAAATAGCAGCTTGACATATGCTGTTTCACCAAGATGCAGATGACAGCAGTGGCTTCAAACAGGGAGGATCTCCTTGCTCTTGTCTGCTAGCGTAGTGTGATAGGGCGGAGGTGGCGTGCAACAGCTTGTGGGACAATCTGCTCGCCACCTACTGATGTGACAGTCCTCGCAGATGCTGCGGGCGAACATGGGCACGGGCGGAAAGAGGCGCAGGGTCTCCTTGATGACGCACTCCAGATAGCGTAACTTCTTCAGGTCGTCGACAGTGACGGGGCGGTCCGAGGAACCTGGCAGCCACACAGAGGGACATATGGCTATGATATCACACATGTTATACAACTCGTACATCTGATCATTACATAATACAATGTTCATATATGATACGGATATGATGTCATTACTGCCATAGTAATATGGTAATGTGATATGATGTAATACCATGTTGTCGTATGGATATGATGTCATCAACTGTCAGATTATGCGCTAGTAGAACTGTAAAATATGGATATAATATCATAGAACAGTCTCATGGGAAGAGGATCATCAATGGAAATAACTAGTGTAGTTTACCAAAGACCTCTTGGAGCTCCTGGTGGACCCGGGTCTGGACCTCAGGGTTGGAGCCTAGTAGATGCAGAGTCCAGTTCATAGACGCTGCTGTAGTATCATGGCCCTAATCATAGAAAAACACAGAATACATAAACATAAGACACATCAATTCTGGAGTATGTATGTGGAGCTGATATATTGCTCTGGGTTTTGCTACTGTCACTTATATAAGATGTGAGAGCAATTGGAAATCTCTTTTGTAGTACCTCAAACATGAAGGTGTCCACCTCCTCCTGAATATCACTGTGACTCAGGTAGTGCCCCTCCTCGTCTGTGGTTTGTAAGAGCATGTCCAGGAAAGCTCTTCTCCTTCTGGTTCCCTGGTCAGACCACTCGCTGTCAGAGCTTGCATTAGCCATGCTCTCCGCTCTCTCCTTGATCACCTGTAGATTACACCACATTAACATGACAATAGACCTGTTGTTGTTGTTCAAACAACGCACTGCCATGCTAACAGATGAGAAATAACTACAACTATGAATTATATGATGATAATCTTTCTTGGCAATCTAAACCATAAATACATGTGTCACAGACCATTAGTCATACAGTATCTGATGTTACTGTAGAGGATAGCAGTTCAGTGTTGATCTACTCTCTATGGATGGAGGAGAGAGAGGCTGGTGGACCTACACACCAGCAGCTGTGATCCTCCACAGCTAGAACACCATGTTTCACCCCACTGGGGATCACATAACCTTTAATAGTGGTATATACACTCTTAATAATGGTATACACACCCTGTTAATAGAGGTATACACACACTCTTAATAGTGGTATACACACTCTTAATAACACTATACACACCCTCTTAATAGTGGTATGCACACACTCTTAATAGTGGTATACACACTCTTAATAATGCTATACACACCCTATTAATAGCGGTATACACACACTCTTAATAGTGGTATACAGAAAAAGTAAAAGTATGGGTTCAACTCGTCTGCATGGACTAGTAGTGGTATATGCACTCTTAATAATTGTATACACACTCATCTGTGTGCAGTATTGGAATATACACTCACTGAACACTTTTCTTAGGAACACCTGTACATCTTCTCATGGTGGAGGTGGTGTAATGGTGTGGGGAATGTTTTCTTGGCACACATTGGGCCCATTAACATCAATCATCGCTTGAATGCTGCAGCCTATTTGAGTATTGTTGCTGACCATGTGCCTCCCTTTATGGCCACAATTTACCTTTCTTCCTACCTATCTTCTAATGGCTACTTCCAGCATGATAATGCACCATGTCAAAAAGCAAAAGTCGTCTCAAACTGGTTTTATGAACATGAGTTCAGTGTTCTTCAGTGGCCTTCCCAGTCACCGGATCTGAATCCAATAGAACACCTTTGGGATATGGTAGAACGGGAGATTCACAGCTTGTAAGTGCATCTGAAAAATCTGCAGGAATTGCGTGATGCAATCATGTCATCATAGACCAGAATCTCAAAGAAATGTTTCCAACATCTTATGTAATCAATGCCACAAAGAATTGAGGCTGTTTTGAGAGCAAAGGGAGCCCCTACCCAGTATTAGTATAGTGTTCTAATAAAGTGTTCAGTGAGTGTATATAGATCTGTACTGTAAGAGAGTGGACTCAACTCACACTCTCAGTGAACGAATGAAGAATCCGAAGTCTTTTGTTATGCTCTTTGCCCTCCCATAGTCGATTGTAGATGAAGTCTGGCCAATACCAAGGCGCTCTCTGGCGACGAGTGATGATGTCACTCATTCTGCAAATACAACTCAGTAAATTGGACCGAAGCACTACAGGGGATATATTGTACAGTATATTGCATGCATGAAAGGATTTGTCTGTGCACTATAAAGTTACTTACTTGTACACACTTTGGACGTATTCAGAGTCACTGTTACTCTGTGCATAGATGTTCTTGCCCATTGCCGTTTCTGAAACAATAGCCCACATTTGATGCCTAGCTGATAGCTAGCTACATAACTAACAGGCAAGAATAGGGAAAAGTAGTAAAGAATGTAGCCTATCATACCTGGCAATATAGTCTAGATACAGTACTACTGGACTTGGACGTTGATGATCAATGAATAAAGGCCTTCGCTATTTCCCTAAACTTGACTGCCCCAACCGTCAATCAATCATAGCTCCTCCCATCAAGTTTAGGCAAATAGGGAATGCCTTTTCTACAGTGTCATTTCAAAATCATTAATTAACTAGAGAAATCCAAGTCACGGTTCCCACCACAGATGATGTCCAGAGCGCAGAGTGTGATGTAGTTGAAACAATTGAAGGGACCTCCCCCCACCTGCTTCTCCAGCTTCTCCATCAAAACCTCTGCCTGCTCGTTCATTACCTCCAGAAACTCTGTCAGGATGGAGAAGTGGAAGGTGGGGGTCAACATCTTCCTCCGGCTACGCCACTTGTTCCCTGTACTGTAATGTGTCAGGACAAAAAGAAAAATCACCTGATGAAATCAGAGACATAAACGGCCCAGTCTATTCAATGAAAAGATATGGAGAGGTACAGTAGAGGTATGGTAACAATAGAGTTGGGAGGGGAAGAGGTATGCTAACAATAGCATTAGGAGGGGTAGACTTGTGGTAACAATAGGAGTGACAGGGATAGACTTCGGAGGATGGCCTCATTGTAATACATTGAATGGAATTCTATGCATTACAATGAGCCCATCCTCCACCAGCCTCTCCTCGTATGGGACACACACCTGGTGAGTAGACCAGTACCCAGCCAGGGATGTAGGAACTTGTAGACATAGGCCTTGTCTAAGTGTTTGGAGGTGTTCAGTATGACCTGGGAGGAGAGCGTACAGCGCAAGACAGAACAAGCATGAGAATAACAGCAGAGTGGATAAAAACAGATTAAAAAGATAGAAATGAATTAATATCTGTCTGTTGTACCATTTCTGTCATTCCTGAGTACAAGCTACTGTATAACAATAGCGGTGTAGTAGTAGTTACCTCAACAGTCTCTGCATGAAACAAGACCACAAACGGTAAGGGTCCAACCCACACCTTAACCAATGGTAGATGTCTGAACTCATTGGTGCCTTCGATAATCTGGTTAAAGAATTCTATGAAGGAGTAACAAACATTGCATTCAGAAAGTTTTTCACTTTGTAAACATTCAATGATTTAAAGTAAACACAATTACTGTACAAGGGGCCTTACCTCCTGCATTACTCTTAAACTCAAGTGAATTGCCGATGATTGGGTAAGTATGCTCCCCCCCAGGTATTGGTCTCAATACCCTCCATTCATGGATGTGTCTCTTCAGAGGATGATAAGCCACGCTGAACAGGAGGATGATCAATATAGCCAGAGATACGATCCCCAGTGTGTATGCAACACCAGAGAGGACTGCCATTTTGGTGCAATATAGCTGTAATGTGAATTTGCATTTGGGTGAACTTTAGACTTTGGGTGAACTTTAGACTCTAGAAGAACATTCAGCCCAGTCATGCAGTTACAGTGTTGACGAAACAAGGGCATAATGGCTGCAGTATTGTGAAAATATAGATGAGCTGCAAGCTGTATTAACATGGCAATTATGCTACCCCTGTGCATGCGTGTGCGTGTGCGTGTGCGTGTGTGTGTGTGTGTGTGTGTGTGTGTGTGTGTGTGTGGGTGTGTGTGTGTGTGTGTGTGTGTGTGTGTGTGTGTTGCTTTTAATGTTTGTTTTTTTAATGGTTATTTAGTTCTGCCTCATTTCCAGAACCCATTCAAACAATATAAGAACACCCTTCTAAGATGTTAGGTGGGAAACAAATTAACATTTCTAATGGAAGTAATAGAAGTAATGGAAACAATCATTTATTTTCAAAACATAAAATTCTATCTGTACAAAGCTCATTTCAAAAGAAAAACATAATGGACCTTGAAATTCCTTAAAAATACTTGTTGTGATGAATTTTTAAAATACAATGAGGTCTTCCTCGTCATCCAGGTGCTGCTGTCCTCGAGCCTTGGCTGAGTCATGACATCACCACCTGGAGTCTCTTCTTGCCATGGCCGGGAAATCGACCAAACACTTTGCGTTGATGAGGAACACCTGGGGAGGTGTTTAATCCAATTAATCTTCAATTGGCATGAGACACACTGTGCTGCTTCATATTCTTATGTGTCCGTCATAGGCCCAGGATGGCACTCACACTGACACAGCTTAAGCCGAAATGTCTATATCCCTGAATGAAATAAACACTACTAAAAAGAAACCTTAAATGTCTTTTATGAGTGCTGACCAGCTACATTATTTTTACTATTGTATATATTTTATGCTTTATTATATTTTGGTCAACACACCTGTTCTAAGGGCAGTGGTGACACAAACTCCTACATAGGCCCATGCCCGTCTCCTGTGCAGTATATTTATAGTATATTTACCTAAGAGTAGGGACACATTCCCACTTTCTCCCTCCGTCGAGGACGGTGGGTGCTGGCGTCTCCTCGTTACCACGGCGCCCTCAGAGAAGCCGCTGGAGGTGGAGCAGGTGATCCCCACACCGAAGCCTGTCACTCCAATCAGAGCACGGTTGCCTAGGGAGATCCGGAGGTGATATGACAGGCTCGCCTAACGCCGCCACGTCACACACACTCTGAGGCAAATTTGCTCAGTGAAACAACTAATGCATGCACACACCACCTGAGCCATGGACACAACCGGCCTTATTGCTCTTTATAGGCTGTTCTCCTCTACTTGAGTACTTGAGTTAGAACATGAACAAAATCCCATTTGATCCCCTTTAGAAGCACACTTCAGCAAAACATAGTCACGTTAAACCATAAACACTACGCATGATTACATCACATGGCATGAAACCATACACCATGCACTTTCACCAGCACACCTGTCCGTTCACCTGTGCTGCCATCTGCTGGCAAGTATGCTACATTGTTGCTGTCACCTGTACTCCTGTCACCTGTTGGAAGGACACATGAGCATGCTATACTGTAGCTGTCACCTGGGTGGGCTCCTTTCCCCGTCCTCACGTGGCACGCAAAATCCATGGGCGTGAACGACCTTTTCATAGGTGTGTCTGACTAGAAGACAAAGAAATCCATTCAAGCTCTTTGACAGAGTGCTCAGGATGAACTTTATTGCATTCAGGATAAATACCTGTAATATGTAACCTATATCATCACCTGCTCAACCAACAATAGTATATTGTGTTACCGCAAATCCCCTCTCATTGTACAGTGAGTAAGCTCTGTCACCTTTAGATAATGATCAGGTCCACGGCCATACAACATACAGTATAGTAATACAATCCTTTTTACTACTACTCCCTCCTGTGTTGTGTGTGTGTGTGTGTGTGTGTGTGTGTGTGTGTGTGTGTGTGTGTGTGTGTGTGTGTGTGTGTGTGTGTGTGTGTGTGTGTGTGTGTGTGTGTGTGTGTGTGTCTTACCCGGAGTGTGTGTGTGGTGTTGGGTCGAGACAAGGACTCTAACAGTAGAGTGGGTTCCCTGAGGGGTGGGAGGATGGAGATGGGCACAACTGAACCCCCCGTTACCCCTGGAAGTACCCTCCCTCTGGGCTGAGAGAGAGAGAGAGAGAGAGAGAGAGAGAGAGGGAAGCAGACCAAAGTTCATTTGCCATGCTCCTGTTACCACACAACCAGCCATCAGCCTGCAGCTGAGTGGTGACTGCACTGAACCTCCATCGACACAAACAGTCTGCTGGTATTTGCACTGTGACTGGAGATAAGCATGTTTGTATGGTCAGGCAACACTAATATGCTTCCCATAGTCATGAAAGAAAGAGCCTACACAGTAAATCAATATGGTAATTCATGTTGGCTCTGTATGACACAGAGTTTACAATTATTCATTCTTGCTGAAGCATTTACTGCATATAGAAAAATATAATTTACCAAAATATTGACGTAATTGACACATTGATGTACTTCCTGCACTGCCATTGACGCCTACCACATAGTATATGTATATGTTGACTGATGGTGAGGGCTATTACCACACACACACACACACACACACACACACACACACACACACACGTGCACACACACACACACACACACGTGCACACACACCTCACACACATCTACCTGGAGGTATCTGAGGACAGCTGAGGGTCCTGAGGGCTCCAGCTCCAGGTTGTCAGGGGGGAAGAGGGGGAGTCTCTGGTTATGGGCTGAACTTAGAAGAGGGGAGGTCTGTCCTTCTGTCACTGTGGTCCTAGAAATAAGGACAATAAGCCATGTTACGAAAGACAAGGCATTAGGCCAAACAATTTAAAAGGACAGTTCACTTCAAAATCAAAAGCCTGTCTGATGTTTTGGACCTCAGAAGTGGTCTAATTTCTAGATAAGTCCACTTCCCATGGTATTGTTTGTGTAGATTTAGCTATAGGCTTCAACCCTGAATTTATGGAAAATTAAGAACCAAAAATGATAATTAAATTTGATTATTGTCTTACATTTTCATGGTACATTTGGGATTGAGGTCTGAAAACATCTGACAAACTCAGGACATTGGAGTGAACTGCCCTTTTTAGCAGCCTAATAGCATAACAGGTGAATTAATGCAAAGTACTATGTCTCACAGTCTGGTTCCTCTGATGACCTGGTGGCTGGTGACAGCCTGGCTGTGGTTGAGGCAACCTCCAATCCTACCCCCAACCCTGGCCCTTCCTCTGGCCCTAGCACTGGAGCTGGAGCTGGGTCTGGGTCTGGAGCTGGCAGTGAGCCTGGGCAGGCCTCCCTGGGTTGGGCCTCTGGAGGAGGGTGTCCAGGCTCCTGGTCCTACACCCAGCCCTGGTCCCGGTCCTGTCCCAAGCCCTAGCCCTGAAGCTGGGCTTCTGTAGGAGGGTGAAGAGCCCCCCCTGGATGGAGAGAAACTGGGCTCTGTCAACCTGGGAGCTGCAGCTTGAGCTCTACCAGTTAATATACTGGGTTTCTCCTCCATCTCATAACTGCAAAACAGAAGTAAACAAAGTAAACAATGTTTTTGGCAGACCAATGCATGAAATCGTCTCTCTGCCTCAGAGCGCTTTAAAGTTGTGATTTTCTTCACAGAGCCAAACAAAGTCAAACACGTGTTTAGTATCAGAGAGGGCGCTTATTGCGAATCAGAGGGAATTATACTTACTTAGACTGGTGTCTTTGCTGTAGAGGCTTAGCTTGGATCGTCATAACACCATTTAAATTAATCTTGAAGGCACTGGATAACTGAGAGGCCTGGAGAGAAGAGAGAGAGAGAGAGAGAGAGTAAACAAACAGAGTAAACAAACATTGCTAAAGGCTTGCTTTAAGGGGGCCTGAGTCCGTCTATTGAGTGCTCCCTACAATGCATTTCGATGGAAACGGCTGTAAACAAAGTAAAACACAAGAGGTTCCTTTAGAGAAAACATTCTGTACCAGCAGCTTATATTTACTATAATATTACCACTGTTTTACTACACTACTACTGTAGTACTCACTTGTGTAGGGCAACAGTTGGACCAGAGGAGCATGCTGCGTGTGTTGGAGCCCCCAGACAGAGGGATGCTACGATATTTACTGTGCATGTGAGGAGGAGGGTCTCCCAGGGTTCCACCAAGAGTCCCCAAGGCTCCTCTGTGAGCTGCTCCATCTAAGGCCAAACAAAATGCTGGGTTTGAGTTCATAACACTATTATGTCGAGTCATTATATGCCCATCATTTGCTCAGACAGGTAGAACCATTAGAGCATTTATAACATTATGCTCTTTGAACAAAATAGCCATAAACATAGGACAATGTCACACCTACAGTACACAAGCTTCAAGCTAATTTAAAAGCAAGTATTAAGAGAATCCAATCATTTTTTAACTATGGAATTCAAATGTAATTTTAAAATCTCATATGACTGATCATGTATTTTTGCATTACTGAGTGTGATTTTATTAACATGTAATGTTTTCTCCGTTTTTTTTATGTTTTTCTGTCAAGGTTAATGTGTATTATAAGTACAGATTTTGACTCCGATACTAGCTGTAGCTTGTTGACAGACCTGTGAGCTCTCTCTGCCAGTGCTTGTGCAGGAGCTCCCCCAGAGAGTGGACTACCTCCCTCCAAGTGTCATCAAACAGCTCATCAGACACCGCGTCCCTGAGACACGCATGTGGAGAGACGGGGGGAAGCCCAGCCCTGTCTGTAGTAGCCCCCCAGGCCTGTGTGGCGGACCCCCAGGCTCTCCACTGGTCCTCCCTGGTGGGGGGCAGAGGCGTCAGACACACAGGAGATATGGCACCACACACGCACATATACACACACACACACACACACACACACACACATACACACACACATACACACAGACACACACACACACAGACATTGTGACTGGTCACATTAGTGTCCCTCACATTTTCTATCATATACGGTATGTGTTTCTGTCAGTGTAAACAATAACAACATCAGTTTGCAATGAGAGTGGCTTACATGTCTCTGACATCATAGGCCAGGTATTCCTCTATCCTCCCCTCAGCCTCATAGACCTCCTCTTGGAAGAAGGCAGAGGAAGAGCAATCAGGGGGAGAGTTGTCAGGCTGAGAGTTGTCAGGGGGAGAGTGTGTGGGATGGGAGGTTGCCTGTGCAGTACAGGGAGGTGGAGAGAGGCCATGACCCTGTACACATAACCTGCACGCAGGGAGGCAGAATGACAGAATGATTATGGTGCATATGAGAAAACACATAATTACAGTTATTTGTTTCAACCCACTCATCCTTCAGGACAAGTTCCCCTGAACTTCACTTTGGATTCTGGCTTTAGACCTTTCTTATTATATTATAATGTTCTGGCCACTTTACGCATATTTTTCCTCTCACTGTCACTCAACATTCATTCAACAACATGTTCATTCTGTGTGCGCACTACACTACCTAACAGTCATTTCCCCGGGGGATCGATGCCCTTGCTCTCTGAATCATAAACAAACAAGCCATAAAGCTTTGATAGCTGTTGAAGGTAAACCCTCCCTGGGATCTGATTAGTGAACAATCAGTCGGGTTGCTAAGAGACTGATTACCACATTGTTTTCCATTGTGTCTCATCTAGCTCACCTCAAATAACACACCTCAATACCAGGGGAGGCTGGTGAAGATAGAAATCGGAGGACGGGCTTATGCATGGAATGGAATGAGGAATGGTATCAAACACACATGCGTTTGATACCATTCCTCATTCAATTCCATGCGAAACACACCTCAAAACATCAGCGTCTGCTTTCAGAGCATATGGGAAATTACATAAGTACATTTAACTCACTAACTAATCTCACAATGTTTGAGATGTTGAAGTAGAAAAAAGTACAAGAAATGATGTACGTAAACAGAACTTACTCTCCAGGCTCCTCCCTCTTCTCCACACACTGGGGCGGGACTGCTCTTCGACCACTGGCAGCTCTCCTGGGGACATACTCAAAGCCCTCCTGATTGGGTGGCTCCAGCTGATTACCTAGAATTCTGTGACAAAGACACAAGGAAACAGAAGGAACAACAAGGAAACAGAATTGAGTGGCACCTCCTCGACAAGCACCACTTTGCTCCTATCAGATTAGAAGTGTGTTGTTGGAGTTCCTGAGCTGGGGGGCTTATACCTGAGGTGGGGGGAGTGTCTAGTCCACTCCTTACACTCCTCCTGCAGCCCCAGTGAACTGCAGCTCAGCCTGCCTTCATACAGCTGCTCATCCACGTCACTGAACAGCTGATGTACGCGCTGGGTGTTCTCTCTGTCAAACTCCTGGAGGTGCCAAAGGAGGCAAAGCCAGGGGAACCCTCATTAATCTATCATTGCTCCAATGGGCAGTGTGTGTGTGTGTGTGTGTGTGTGTGTGTGTGTGTGTGTGTGTGTGTGTGTGTGTAAGTGTGTGTAAGTGTGTGTAAGTGTGTGTATTTGTGCTCATACATCATATCTCCAGGAGTAGAGTGAGCTGTGGTCAGTAGAGAGGCCTGTGGCCCAGCTCTGAGCCCCAGACAAGGAGGCCAAGCGACCTGGGGTGAGTCCTCCACTGGAGGACTGGGATGACGGGGAGTCACTACAGAAACAGGAACAGGGAGGTCCACACTCACTATCCACAGGCATTACATTACAAAATATCTAAATGTATAATGTTCTCTTTTTTAGGATAATTAATGTTATTCTAATAATGGACGTGAGAGAGAATACCTTAGCTGGCTGTTAATACATCCTTGAGTGCCTCGTGAGAAGAGGAAAGGAAGGGAGAAAATGCTTCTCTCTCTCAGCAGCTGTTTCCTGAAACAAGGAAGAAAAGAAAAGGAAGAAAAGAAAAACAATATCTAGAGATTTCAGCTTTTCTGGGTGGATGGAATGGAAGGTGAGGCATTTGCAGAGCCATGTGAAACATAATTGCCACACATACATAATAAATGCCACAACAGCATGTTAAAAAATAACAAAACACTGGAACGAAGTACCACCTGATATGTCACCTCCATGCATAGCTGATGAGTGCTACTGCTAAACAGATGTCCTGTTCAAAAGGACACCAGAGCCATTTACACACTAATCGTTACAGACCTTGGCCCTAAAGACTACAGTTAGCTGGCCAGCTTTCACCCCTTGACTGAACCTGTAATCCACATGGTAGTTATGATACTGTATGAATAATTCAAATTGAACAAGGCAAGGGAACAAATATGACATGGTTGAGTACTGTGGACTACTATTTCATCTTTTGTGTTCTTAGTGTGAAATAAAGGTGCAAAGACAAATTGAAATTGAAATAAAACATGTTAAAAAAAATCATACTGTCGACTATTTCAATGCTTTGCCTACATCCATACACACAACTCACATACATTTTGTACACAATAAGAAGAGAACAGTGAGGAATTGGGTAATCTGGTCAAATGTCCACTGATCAAATTATTCCGTAGGTTAGTGAAATACTGTAGAACATGTCCTAACACAATATACACAGCATGCTACAGTACAGGAGGTGCTAAACTGATATATACAGTACGTACATCAACTAGTGAAATTGTAATGACTGTGGAAACAGGCAACAGAAGATACAAATTCCATGTTACATTCAAACAAGCCGAAGAGGATGTCACAGGATTACGATGAATGTGTCAACAATCGCTGTATAAAGGAGTTAAAACTGTGGGTCCCATAGTGTAAACATCCTATAAACACAACTCAACTTACCCGATCACCATGAGTGCCCTGCCCCTGCCAGACTCCCCTGCCCTGCAGTAATCCATGTGTGGTGGGCGGGGCAGTGGGCGGGGCAGTGGGTGTGGTAGCGACGGTAGAGGGAGGCCAGACGGGGGTAGGCAGGGGGAGCCATGGACAGTACCCAGGCTGAGGGGAGGACCCTGCAGGGGGGCAGCAGGCATGTAGTTTTCCAAAAGTGGGGTTGTCCACTGTCTCCCTTCCTGTCCGCCCTTCCACTTAGCCCCTCTCACCCCTGCACTCAGCTAATACTCCTCCCACCGGCCCAGGATTCTTCCTCTCTTCTTCCTGCCTCCTTTGTGGATGGTAAAGGTCAGAGCAGACCCCAGGGTACTGGCCTCTCACCGGGTGTCAGCCTCCTCATCGTTCATCCCTTCCTCCATCCCTCCCTCTGTCTGCCCAACAGCTCCTCATCAGATCCATACAATATTCTTATAATACCCTCACAGAAAACGTTGACTTCATCAACTCCTTTCAGCCATAGTACTTTTCTCTCTCTCTCTCTCTCTCTCTCTTTCTCTCTCTCTCTCTCAATTTCTCTCTCTCTCAATTTCTCTCTCTGTCAATCTCTCTCTCTTTCTCCAGATGTCTGTTGAGAGCAGGCAGCTAAGGGTGACTCAGTAGACAGTCACACACAGCAAGGAACAGCTTCTAGAACACACAGAGCCCCTGCTGGTTCTCATCTCTGGTGTCCTTGGAGTCTCTCTTTTTATCTTGCTACCACAGTCTTCCTCCTCTCTTTCCACTATAACTCCCTCCTTCCCTCCCTCGCTATCCCTCTTTGCCATAGCAACAGGTGAATCATCTCTCTCCCTCGCCCCTCTTCCTTCCTTTTAAAGTATATTTTTCCTTCCTTACTTACTTACTTAATTATTTCTATACCCTCTCTTCCCCATCTCCTTATCCTCTCTCCACCCCCTCTGCCACCTCTTATTCCCATTGACGCTCTTTCTCCACCCCCTCTTCCCTCTCTATCTCCCTCGCTCCCACAGCAGACAGGTTGAGCCCAGTAAACAGTCACACCTGTGCCTCAGTGGAGCAGTCAAGCAGAGAATCCAGTGGTCAGTGGAGCAGTCATAGAGAGACCAAACCCTGGAGAGACCAGCCACACCTAGACACTATACACACACACCAGCCATTTTTATTTCTTCCTCATTGCAATTTTAAAACCTTTATGGGAACGTACAGTATACAGCAATACTCTATTCTCACATGAGGAATTCAACTGACACTTCAATGCAGCTTTCAGATGTAGCACACTAGTGCCCCCTGGTGGGAACACGTGTGTGAATGAAGCAGTTGTGCAGAGGGGAAAGGTAAGAAAAACTAATTAGTGAGAGAGTGGCTTTAACGGTTGGTGGAGGTCAAAGAGGAGGGCGGGCGGACCAGCCAGCTCACGTTACTCTCACAGAGCAAACACCAAACAAGCCGCCATCGCTCTGCCCGCCACAGGCTCATCAAACATTCAGCAGCAGCATGGGCGCAGAAAGGCACAGCTAATTGAAAAGGAATCGTTTTCTCCAAAGTCTTTGTCGGGGCTCACAATGGAAGGGACAGTGATTTTATTGGACTTCAACCACGCTTCTGTTCTACCAGACTACTACTTCATCTACTTCATACTAGCTGTGCTTTAACTGAGGGACCACTGTTGGCATTCTGACTCAAGAAGACAAAGCATGGTGGAAAGTTGATACTGCTGATCTTTCAGTCATAATGATTGTGTGGCCTGGGGACTATCATTCCATCATGTGTTTTACTTTCACTGTCCATACTGTCAGGGATCAGCCTAACTCGTCACAATTTGACATCAAATTCTCTTTCTACCCTCTCAGTTCAATATACTAGTTTGATAGAAAATGACTGTCCCACTTGAAACAAATGAACACCCTTAAGGCTTTATGAAGCCTTAATAATCCATTTACAGTATAAGTCTTACTTACTGTAGACGCTTCAGAAATCACAAATGTTATGGTGGCAATAACATATTTGGCAAGGTCCTGTTATTACACAAGTTGATATGTGAAGCATTCATATAGGTCTCATAAAGGGTTTTATGAAAGCTTTAAAAAGTGCTAAAAATTGTCATTTGTTTAAAGTGGGATAAAAATTGCTAACATCATAAAGGATCGTCCAGGTTTAATGAAATGACTGTTATTGTGTGTTCTTTCCACTAGATGTCACAAAAACACAGCTAATTAAACTCTAAGCATCAACATTATTGTGCGAAACATCAATACATTAATATTGGACAAAATGTCACCTTAACATCTGACCAGATAGATAAACTTAGCTTTGGTTGTGGTTCATATAAAGCTGTGCTAATGTGTTGTTCCTACCTGGACACACTCTTAAATTACTATACTGTATGCATGACATTTCTTTTTGCAATCCTTTGAACTGGTGAATACTGTACAACAGCATTCTCTCATGTCATTCATCACCAGAGAAGAGAGGTACTCAGGAATGACTTAAGCCGTAACTAAATGCTAGATGGAGCTATTAGATATAGCAGTGCCAATGGAAAGACTACACCTTGATTCTCTGACATATTGGCCCTGTATTAATTAGTCATCTCAAGATGCCATGGAGAGAGAAAAGTAATTAAATATTGAAAAGGCCTGTTTTAGACTTGGTCAGTTGCTTGAGAGGAAATGAACCTTTGTTATATAGGCTTATGTCAATTTCTCTGTCATTCTTTTTATCAACATTATTTCTAAGTTGTCCAAAATACATACAGTTTATAGAGCCATTCAAAATGAAGGAACAAGGTGGAGTAGCCTATTCTACATCATATCCAGGCTTGTTTGTAACACAACTCAATAACACTGTTATAAAATATATAATAAGTCTGGTAAAGCTATGATAAGCAGCAGCCAGCTAATTGATGCCAAAAGTAATAAGTAAATAGATCAGGGAGAATAATGTGACATCACCAATTTGGATGGAGACAATAAAAATAGGTGCATAGAAAAAAAATCAGAAAGCCAGTTAATTTTTATCAACAAGGGCACAATGGTAATTGAAACCCTTATTGTCATAGATTAGATGGAGTTATTGAATACAATTGGGAATCTTACTTTGAATTGTCGTCCCTCTGCGGCATCGGGTGTAGTCTGCTTGGTTTATTCCGTTGACAGGTTTGTTCACTGTCAAACAACCATTTTTCGGAGCTTGATCCATGATCTCTAATAAACACCCCTTGGACTATGGTGCCAGCTGGGCCGTTTCTTTGGGTTGATTGTGCCTGGACCGTCATAGAAACGCTGCAACTTCTCCTCCCGACTTTCAGCTCACACGTCAGTCGGAGACGATCCAGGCGCACCTGTGATAGGACTTGCGGGTTAGCGGCACACAGTCACCTGAGATAGACAGAGCATCAGGTGAACTGTCAAATAGAATATGAGAACGTGAGTAATATTTTCCAGCATCATACTGTAGGCTATATTCTGATTCATTGCTAATGGATCTAGATTAGCTGTATAGTTGTTTTGTTTTAATTGTAGGCTACCTGAGTCCGTAAGATGATGCGAATGTGGCAAAATAATGTCACTCTTTGCATGTGATTTATGTGGAATTAAGCGACTACCTATACTCAAGCCCCTTACACTGAAAATAAACCTGGAGGCGGGTGGATGCTTGTCAGATGCCAGCAGGTGGTTGCTAAGCCAAACAAGTGTGGGAAATCTGATTGGTCCAAAGCCAGTAGGCCTTACTGTACTGGGCATACTGCTGGTATCCCTTCGTCATGAGTCAAGCTTTAATTGTAATAATGTTTCAACATGGTATAACAAGGTTATATCCTAACAGAGTGAAACCACAACACCCAGATGTTCTGATAAAACAGAGAGAAAATGCAGATATTTATGATATAAGAGGATGCATTCCTAGTTGTTTTATTTTTCAGCTCTCCAATAAAGGAAAAAAGTAACTAAACAACTAAATTCAACACCTGCTGAAAGCACAGGACCAGAACAAAGGATATAGAGTAGATAGAGGGACAGGAGAGTGTTGTGGTTATGGACACAATAAATCAGTTGTTACCATTGTCACCTACGGTTATTGTGTACACAATTTTATTCAGTTCAATTTGTTATGCGGTTCCACTCTGTACTGCATCATAGCTCATTTTCTCGCTGATACCCCTAAATTCCTCGCACTGCCTTATGCAAACGTCAAGTAGCAAATCTCCCTAAAAAATCTCCCACTTTAGATCTTGGCACTTCAGTTGTCAATTAGGTTACTACTAAGACACCCTGGCTTAGATACTGTATGACCACTAGGTGACAGCATTGAGAGGGCCACCCCCCCCCCCCCCCTTAGCTCCCCCTGGCTCACTTGGCTCTCTTGGCTTCCAGGAGTGCCTAAGTGACAGGTGTATTTATGTGCACAGGTATAAATAGCAGCTGAAGGAGACGGCCAGGCCAGAGAGCCAGTGCCAGGCTCCCAGGGGTTGAAGCTGTGAATTCTGGGACGTGGGGGAGATGAGATGGCTGGCGTCGCCATGGGGGGGCGTGCGATGAGAGCTAGTGAAAGGTCATGCTGAAAGCGATACAGCCATAACTCAACCGTAGGGGAGGGGATGATCCCTCCCGCCCCACTCTCCCTCTCAGGTGGCGCTTCTCCCTTGTACGTCTTTGTTAAGCCTATTCAGGCGTTCCATGGGAGAGGCTGCTATAGACTCCACTCTCTTCATTACTGGAGTCTGTGACCTCTCATTCTGTACTCATCCATTGACGTATTGAGTAAGGAGAAGCACTGACAAATTTGTAGAAATGTTTGTCGCAATGTAATGTATAGAGCTGTCGACTCCCTAGTCGAACAAATACGAATATATGTTCTACTACACAATGCATTTCTATCAGAATGTTCTGTATTGTTGCACCCTCCTGAACAGGCCCCATTACTTATTACATATATGTAAGTTAGACATTAGGCTTGGCACAATGAGGTGTCATCATATCAGATAGGATCCGTAGCTCTATAACCAATTAACATTCTCTGGAAGGGCATTCAATCAAATAATCAATGAGTCAATATGATCATCATTATTAAATATTTTAAAGGTTCATAAACCACCACTCAGATTGTGTGTATAGACTGAAAATGAATCAGTCGATACAGAAGGGGTCTACACACAAAAAAAGAGATAAAAATGACTGATGCTGTTATCATTTCGTGGAGGCTTAACAATGTAGATTGATATCTAAACCTTTCAGTGGTTAGGCCATTACTGTACTGTATCTGCATTGGTGTGACCAATGGCCTATGCTCAATGTTTGAACACGTGAGAAAGTGTGTGGACAATCAGTAAACTGATATAAGGTGTAAAAAAATTAATAATGTTACAATTATTAATGTGCATTCCAAAAAGAACAGATAGAATGGAACTGCTACATTATTGTCTCTTATCTGGTTCCAATAGGTTCCCAATGCATGCTGGCTTTCAAGTGATGCTGCAGTGGCCCAAGGTGACGCACACTGCGCTCTGATTAGCTGCTGGTACGGTAATAAGGCAGGTGGGTTACTGTCAGTGGCCATGGGACTGTAAAAATGGATTACTTCACAGTGCGTACTGCTGAGCCGCTCACTGCGCACCGTTAATAACCCACTCTTAATGTATTCTGCCATTCCCATCTGCTGTGATTTAATGCCGGGACACCCAAGAACTCTGATTGGTTTAGTGCCGAGCTAAGCCACTACGGCTTAGTATAGTATTTTGTAAAACGTGAGACACAAAGAGCACTTTTGTTCCGGCACGGTGTCGCATGCATGTGTCACGCCGTGTACTTGGCAACACTGGCGCGTAAACGACGCATCGCCGCCGCAATTCTAGTCTAAATGAACTAGTCAAAGTGTGAGGTCCGTGTTTTTCTTCTGGAGCAAACTGGCAATAAAGCACTATTGGAAATAGACCATTGAAGGTTACATACAAAGGAAACGCGCATTCCAGTGACCGGGCGTGAAGGAGGCCAGTCAGACAAGTCAGATTGGATTGCCGTGCGACAGTGGCCGGCGGCGTGGAGTCCATCTAAAAAGTGATGACCGAGGCACAGGATTGACTGCCATACGTGCTTGGTATACCATATGCGCGAACTGGCATGCGCCCTCGTTCATATTAGATGACCTAACACGCAGTAGGTTGTTATCCATAGGACTGGCTGTGCGGCATGGTTTACAACGGAGCTGATCTCAAGCAGCGGAGCCACCTTTAGAGAATGCCCGGTGAAGGTAAGCGTGTTTTACATGTAGGCCTACAGTAGGTCAATGATAGTCATTGGGAATTGAAGAAATCGTACTCAAATTGCGCTTGAACGACGGCAACGTGTAGCCTAATGCGCTTTCTCCTATAGTGTGCATTGGTACAGATATACATAGGCGATTGTGACGTGCGTTAATTAAGTAATTCACTTAAAAGGAATGCTAGGAGTAGAGGTTCATACATTAGATACAAGAAAAGGCGCTTATGTCTGCGTTTTTATTTCCACCTGTACTGCTGCATGCGCGTTGGACACGGTGCGCTGATATTCATGCTTTTCAGTTTGTAATTGCGGTAAATCAATGTCAATTTAAATCAATGACATAGTTAAGTTTTGCACTGACCGCATTTCGTTGTTCAGCTAAATGACTGGCCCTGTTTTGACCACTTGTTTTGGTTTAAAGTTGAGAGATGGGGCTGAGGAAACTTGACCTCTCTCAAATCCATAGACAGAGCTTTAGCAAGGGTTAACAGTCTATGATATTAATGATAGTTTAACATATTTCAATGCTATACACTGTTTACAAATATATTGTAAAACAACCTTACAACCATACCCTGGGTTATGATAAGGTAAGACAGTTGTTACCGACTAAGCTCATTCAGATGCCAGTCTGGTTGCATGAGGATGTGACTATGCAGTCAGTTTATGGGTTAGATGGCCAGGTTGGTTTGTGCAGAAGGTCCTGGGTTCCAGCCTACTGTCTGGCACTGATGCACTCACTCTGTTGGTTTGCAATAGGGATTAGTCCGCAAAGAGGGAACATATGGAACATCAGTGGCATGGAGAGCTAGAATAGATAGAATAGAAGACTATTGTTGAGAGAGCTTGTTGAGTGACCATCCAAGTGACCATGCAGCCAATGTGCACTGCAACAGCACTGCTATCTTATTTTGGCTGCAGATTACTGAGCCTTCTACTTCTTTGCTGTCTTGTGTTGCCATGACTGAACTATAAGATGAGTGAGAGTGCTCTGATGTGACACTGAGAGTCTGCCATGAAGACGGGTATTATCAGGACTCTTGGAGACAGGTATTATGGGTATTACTGGGACTTTTACACCCAGATGAACCGGCTCTTGCTCCCTAAAACCTGGCCAGTCGTCCGGTGCCAGGCGGGACGAGGCTGCCAATGTCACCCTGTGGCGAGGAGCAAGCGTTTAGCTCTCTCCTTGGCATACAATGGCCAGTATTTACCAGGGATGCAGGTGAACTCTGTTTATATCCTATGAATTCAGGAAGTGATCTTTGGAATCCATATCACAGAATGATATGCCATTTCCAGTATTTAGTAAACCCTTCTACTTCACTGTTATTTCATCCCGTATATAATTGCCATAAAGCAGGCCCTACTTGGTTATTGCATTGCACTTGCAGTCACCTAATTTCAACAAACAGATTCATGTTTGCATTTCCCAAGCCTCCAGGATCTACTGATCAGGTAACTGTGACTCAGACCATCAAGGCTACATTACTCACACACTGTTGGACACTTCAGATTACCTGCTATAAAAGTGACCATTGTGTGGAGTGGGCTGGAGAACAGTGGTGTTTGTTTCACTGTGACCAATAGCAGGTCAAATGCAGGAACAATCCAATAACCTGATTATTAAGCCCCAGCTGAGATGCAAGCCTAATTTGTTTGTTTCCAGGGAGCACATCACAGGACTATTTTAAGGCATTTGACATACAAAATGTTTAGTAACTAACTAAACAATTCTCTTACAAAAGTAATACAGTACCATATCATTGATTCAAAATATATCACATTTTGTTGAAGGTTTTTGGTGAAAAGAAAATACAGTACCTGTCCCAAGTTACTCTTTACTCATCACTATCATTTTAGCCCTACAGAGCCAAAGTGCAGTAACTGCTAAACTGATGAAAATTGAGAAAAAGAAAGACTGGCCGTTCAGGGTTGAAATTAATAAGGATTGTCACCACTTAGACAGTATTCTACCATCTCTAACAGTCTGAAAACGATTTATTTGGTTGGAGTTTTTGTAGTTTTTTTCTCCATTATTTGTAGTTGAAAATGTTCTACAGTTACTGCCCTTTGGCTTACTGACAAGACATGTTGATGTGTCTTATGTCACTTATGTCATTGCAATTAGTTTAGTCTTGTTCCTTCGTGTTTCTAAGCATCTAATTTTATCAGAGAGACCAGTGAGCCTTTGGCTGGTTGCCCACATTCTGGATGAGTCTACTAATCTGTTTATTCCCTCTTCTGCGTTGCGTAAGAACATTGCAGTCGGCAGACGTGCCGGTGAAATCACGGTAAATGGCACTGCTGTACATGTATGATGTCACACCATATACTCTTCATGCATTGCACTTTATCGGTTTACTGTGGTTGTACCAAACAATCCAAATCGTCAATTATGATGAATTCAACATGAGCAACGTGTTTTGATTCCATCTTGCTTCACATACGTAAAATGTAGAGAATATTCTCAAAGTGTGAGTGTTTTCTCCCCAGTGGGCCTACCTACAACCATGAGGTGTGTCTCTGATGGTGTCTTTGAAACCCTAACCCTCCAGACTCAGGTTTCAGGAGCGTTGACTGGCTATGGTTTCCTGTGTGAGTCCTCTGACCCTAGGGAGCATGGTGGCCATTGTATGCAAGCTTCAGAGACCAGCCCTGACCTGCTTTTATCAGCCTGTGGCTCCAAAAACAGTCAATACTGCTCTTCCTCCATAGTCAGTGTGTGTGTGTGTGTGTGTGTGTGTGTGTGTGTGTGTGTGTGTGTGTGTGTGTGTGTGTGTGTGTGTGTGTGTGTGTGTGTGTGTGTGTGTGGTGTGTGTGTGTTTGTGTGTGTGTGTGTGTGTGTGTGTGGACCGATTCCAATTACATTTTAGAAGGACAAAAGGGAGACAGCCATGACTCGACAGAGGATTCTCTGTTCCCAGGTAAACTGATCCTCCTTTGGGGTCCCTTGAGATCATTGAGCCCCCAATGGTTTTTCAGGGCTGCTTGAGGGTGGGAACTTGTGTCTCACACTACCTGACAATCCTACACCACCTCTTTTGGGTGTATAGACTACTAGCCATTCATACTCTACTGGTCATTCATGCTCTACTGGTCATTCATGCTCTACTGGTCATTCAGACTCTACTGGTCATTCAGACTCTACTGGTCATTCAGATTCTACTGGCCATTTAGTCTCTACTGGCCATTCATACTCTACTGGCTATAGACTCTACTGGTTACAGACTGTACTGACTATAGATTCTACTGACTATAAACTCTACTGGCTATAGACTCTACTGGTTACAGACTCTACTGGCCATACAAATACCACGTCTAGCCAAACTTACTCAAATGTAATTTAAGTCATTTTTAACATGATGATAATCTTCGTTGTTCTGTATTATTAATGAATTGATGCGAGTGTTGCCCTCCTTCTAGGTTTATGATTGACTGACTGCAATTATCTCATTGCAAGCCAGAGGGAAACATTTTTTGAATTCTCTAAAGATATTTTTGACCTCATGCATAAATCAGATTATAATAAAGAAGCTGTCATTCTAGGCATGCTAATTGCATTCTTTAACTGGGAAAAAAAGGCTGCCATCTGATAGATGCGTTTACAATCTCTAGAACCTGCAAAATATCAGTGCTCTCAATGTCGATGAGTAGAAAGTTGCCACTGAGAAGAATGCATTGTATGTATTACATAATTATCGAAAAAGGCAATTCTTTTCTGCTTTGTTTTCCCTGTGCCACAGATCCATCGTTTGAGATAGATGAGACTAATACACACACAGAGCTCTATAGGGTGCCACTGGTTCCACTGCCAATATTCATTTCACTGACGGATGGGTTGCTATTGTGTTCTATAGTCTATTCATCTTCCTTCTACCATTGTTTAACTGCCATTGTAGCATAATGAAAGCATCCAACTAATGATAATCCAATAATACAACTAATGATAATATGTGTACTGTACCTGTTATAGCAAAAATATACATACTGTAATTACATACTGTCAGCCTTTGCGTCCCAATAGACACAGATACAGTTATGTAGTCCCATTCCATTTCTCTGTCATATCATTGTTACTGTATATTAGCAGTGTATTAGCAGTGACTTTATTCTTAATCCATTTTAAGATATCTTCTCTAGCCAACAGGCTAACAGAGTAGCACATGGCTGCTGATGTACATTATACAGTAGCAGACAAGGGAGAGAAGAAATGTTCCAAATCCATGTGAGAAAGATTAGCACAAGAATTCATGCCATCCCCAAAATGCCCAGATTGAGCCATTTTGTACAATGTCTTAATTCTGAATTGCAGGTCTGTTCTGTGTCCTCATATGATCTGCATACAGAGAAGTGCAGAGACACGTTTATTACAGAGACAATCAACTGTTTTAGCATGTTCTGCTGTCATCAGATTGACATAGGCTTTCCTCAGAGTCACACGCATATCAGTTAGCCAAAGTAGCCTCTACAGATTCCTGTAAATCTGTGCTGTATATTCCTGTTTGGATAATACAAGGATATACATGTATGTATGACGCGCTCATTGTAATGCATTGAATGGAATGAGGAATGGTGTCAAACACGTGTTCATTGCATGGAATGGAATGAGGAATGGTATCAAACAGGTCTTTGACACCATTCCTCATTCCATTCCATGCATTACAATGAGTGTGTCATACATACATGTATATCCTGTATATCCTTGTATTCACCAGCCTCCCCTGGTCAGACATATACAGAAGTCTGTAGAGGCTACTTTGTATCAGTCAAACCATACATGTTGGAAGATGGGAACAGTCAGTGCAGCCAGTGCTGTAAATCCATCATGGATGTATGCTGCCTGGCCACGGGGGGTTGTGTGGTAGACAGTGTGTGATTAATTAGAGGCCTGGCTTAGCACTTCAGGGCCAGTGGGGAAGGGAGGGGGGGGGATAACCATGGAGCGCTTGGGCAACTGGGCTTGGGCCCTGTCTGCTGGGACATGGGCCAAGACTGCGCACTGGCCCGCCCCATCTAGGGCCGTCCAGGGCCTGGCGCTAACTGGCACCAGCCAGAGTCTCAGCCTGAAGAATTTATTCACCTCTGAGCCTCTGCCAGTTTCCCGCCAGCAAGAGTGGGAGAGTGTCTGAAATCGAAACTAGGGGCGTTTTTCACAGTTACTCGATTCTGTCTATTGCAGTAAATACCGCCTTAATGATTTAATGAGTTATTGATTTATTGATTTATCTAGCTTTAATGATTTATCAGTCACTTCACATTCAGCATTCAAAAAATCTAAAGCCTATGAATTGCGTGTCACCCATGAGGGTATTAAAACAGTTAGAATGATCCACCCTGAAACAACGTTCTCAACAGTCCAATGATTTGACTGGTCTTCTGTTGTGATTAAAAGGTTCAGTAGGTCTATGGTTGAACACCAGGGGAGGCTGGTGGAGGTAGAAATCGGAGGATGGGCTGATTGTAATGCATGGAACAGAATGAGGAATGGTCATTCCGTTCCATGCATTACAATGAGCCCGTCCTCCGATTTCTACCTTCACAAGGCTCCCCTGTTGACCACTCTCTAGATACAGTGACTTTAGAAACCTAAGGCAAGGACACTCTCTGAGACATGCAGGTATTTGGTTACAGGCAGTAACATTCAGGTCATTGTAGCCTCTTCCATGCCATTTAGTAGATGTGAACCTTGAGTAATCCTGGACCCCCATACCAGGGGAGGCTGGTGGAGGGAGAAATCGGAGGACAAGCTCAGTGTAATGCATAGAATGGAATAAGGAATGGTATCAAACATTTAATACCATTCCTTATTTCGTGAGTCCGTCCTCCGATTTCACCCTCCACCATCCTCCACTGCCCCATACCGCCACTGAGAGGAAATGGCTTGAAGAAACAAGCAACAGCAAGAGAGCAGGGCAGGCCTCATGTTTTGGTCAGGGAGCACTTTAACTTATCACAGTGAGGAAGTTTATTCTGGGGTCATAATCTCCTGTCTCAAGTGTTACTATTGTTTTACCTTTTATGGGGTGCTGCCTGGCTGGACAGGGCCTCTCTGTTTATCACAGCTGTCTTGTGTACATTGATACATGGCTGCACCATCATCCTCTCACTGCTAACATGTTGTAGGTTCCATAGTATTTGAAACAAGAGGACAATAGGAATAATACGATACCATACAATGGTAATACCAACAACTTCATTTGCATGTGGCAATAGTAAAGCAGCACATAAAATACATACAATATGATGTAAGTCCAATCGAGTCAGGACATTATGACAAGCTTATATTTACTTCCTGGAAAAGTGATTTGACACAAAATGCATCATCAAATCACGTTTCCAGTAAGTAAATATAAGCTTGTCATTTAAATACGTATGAGGCTTTAATGCACAAACTTTAACTTAATAAAGTACAACAAATGTTTTCGCTTGCTGATCAGTGTCTTTTTAGTTTTCTCTTAACAGGTTATATTGAATACCAAGTCTTGCAAGAAATTGGGGGTAGTCCAAAACCAAACCCACTCCGAAACCCAACGAGTCTATTTGCAGTCGTGATAAGGTTGTTGTCGTGTTATCAGATGACTGGAGGGTGAAGTTAGGAGTATATGAGAAAGGCAAAGATAAGAACATAGTTTTTTTTCTATAGCTTATCAGCTAGCTATTTGTCACATGAACTGGTTGAGTAGCTCTTAAGAGGGAGGAGGTGTGATTATCCAAGGCTGTGTTTTTAAAAACGGACTCCAACTGACATGAGTGGATCAGTCACCCGTCAACACACTCTTAACAGGACAGGCACACTGGAGGAGGGGAGAGGTGCAGACAATCTGAACATTTACAGAAATAACTTTGGTCTCTCTGACAGAGCCTTAGCATGATACACAGCTCTTGGAGCAGTGCAGGTTTGCACATTTCATTCCACAGCTGATTATAGCATAAATCCAGTTATCAACAGTGAAGCAGAATGTTATTAGGCTGAAACTGTTACAACTGTTATGTTGTATCATAACATGTTGTGTGTCTAATGCAGTCACATTGAATGGTGACCTTGCCACGAAATATGACCTTGTTCCAAAGCTCCTTGGAAGAAGCCTTTGAGCCAAGAACAGGTCCATGGTTTAGTGAACACAAAGTAAACATGTTTGTCATCTGTGAATAACTGTGATACTGTGGTATTGGATGTATTTACTGATACATGTGGCTATTCATACCTTATTAGTAACACAAACACGTTGGTTTCTAGAGGGTGCATATGTAGAAAAAAAAACATGCCCATTTAAACGCCCTGAAAAGGGAGGGGATTTGCGCCATTCAGTACGACCTCGTGCTCATGATAGGCCATGCCTTCTGCACAAATTGAACTGTTGGTTGTCTCCATGGTTACGAAAACCCGCCTTGCACCAATGACTGATCTTCGGCCGTGTTGCGCGACACAGCCATTTTCGCTCTCGGGGGAATAGAATATTATTGTAACACAGTATCATAACAATGGCCCGCACCAGAAAGACGCACCGGTTGTCTAGGAATACTTACTGACTGACTGACGCGCACTTTCCATCACCGTCCACTGCGTGTAATGGTGGAAAAGCTGTTCCTTTTTTTTGTCCCCGTGAAGCTTTTGTGGAGCTGTGTTTTTTGAGTAGCTGACTTGGGATGCTGTCGGAATAGATATCGAACTCATCACCCAAGGCAAGTGATCCAAAAGCAGGGAGGTGCTGGCGCTTCGGACACAAGACCAAAAAACAGGTGCATGTTTGTGAAACTCGTGTGGAGAAATATTTGTGCCGACGCTCTTCTGCAGGTCGTTGATATTGTTATATTTTCTGCTGCGACTATAGGCACGAGCGATTAGCCCATGGGAGTGTAAATATTGCCTGACGTAATCACCCGCTGGAAAATGATCTGATGATACATTCTCTTTGCTGTTATTTTGTATCCAGTCCATATACACACAGTGGCCAATAATGTAACGAATAAAATACAGTAATATTCTCATATCAAGGCAAATATAAAATATACACATATAAAATATACACACATTCATCTCATGCATTGTCCCATTCTGAGATACTGCAGAATACTTCCAGTGAGGAAAATGTAAGTGAATTCATGCGCAATGATGATTAATAAATAATACTTCTCACTGTTGATTTGCCTTTGAAAAGATTGATGGTTTGCTGTGACAATCCTTCGGATGGAAATACTGTAGATAAAACGTGTTCATATGTGTCTATGGACCCATATGAAAATAAAGTCAAGTGACAGCTACAAAAATGATGGTAATTCAGTCAGAAGCTTTGAAAATGTGTCCGTGATCATAGTACAGCACATGATAGATATGTTTTATGTATGTGTTATATTTTTCAGATAGAATGAGGTATTGTATGAGAAAACCTAGGTCATACAGTAGGATCAATCAACACTTAACAGATGGATAGACATAAAGTAGGTCAAAGCTTGACTTCTGGATGCCAGAATGTAATGCTACCTGAACCCCTGTTGACGCAATAATGCATTCCAGAGATTCACGCCTTCCATTCATAGTTTGGTCATCTACAGTATCCTATAACACAGTCAGTCACACTCAGAACTTAAAACCCCTGGGCCTCCTTGGTGCGTGTGTCCCATATCCAACTCTTCATAACCATAATTCTATTTAAATGTTTTTTTTTATAAATCAGGTTTGGGGCCAATTGAATTTGAATTCATTTAACTGCAACACAAATTTAAATTCAATAAATTAATTGACCAATGAAAAACAGTGGGCACTTTTCAATTCATGAATTGATTTTCAATTCACTTTGTGCAGTGAGTTAATTGAAATTCAAATGGACCCAACCCTGTTATAAATCCTACTTTTATCAAGGGTCAAGAGTGACATTCACTGTCAATGGTCAGTAATTTACTTTGTTATGATTTCTCTCCAAGGACTTATTGGAATGACATGCCTGCCATATATACAGTAGCTGTCCCCCCTTGTCACCTGTTCCCTGGTAGTTAGTGGGAAGTGTTTAGATAGTTGGGACATCAGGGAAAAGAGAAATGCCAAACCAAATGGCCCACGCTGATGGATGGATTTTCACTCCTCCATTTTAGAATAAGTTCCTTTATCATGAGCAGTCAGATAACCCACTTCTTGTTGCTATTTCAAGACAAGCATACTTATAATATAATTGAATTTGAAAATAGGGCAATGAGTGACGTTAGGGCAATGTGCTTCATGGTAAATTATCATTGTGACTAGCCAATGCTTTTTAAGCTGGCTGCAACAACCATTAACTTGTATGGCATTACTGATACATCTTGGCTCAGTACCTGCTTGTGCCTAAAGTATCCGCACGCCGTAATGGTGCAGTTATCCCCGGCATCCAGAGATGAGTGATGTTGGTTTTATAGCACGGGTATCGTCGGAGCGTGTTTGCGCTGACATGTACACTCTTGGCACATGACCTCCGACCCTCAAGGTGAAGGTGGCGTCTCACTCTCTGTAGACGTCCTTTATTGGCCGGCAGGTCCAGACTTACCATTCGTCCAGACCAACCAGGCTTTTTGCTCCCCCAGTATTGGATGTTTTCTTTCAAGGAGGCTCTCCTTTCGTATATGTTTTTTATTTATATATTATTTATCTGGGAGGAAAAAGAGGGGAGATAGAGGAGCTGATGACAGTACAGTAGAAATCGGCTGTCTGGGGACTAGTATGAGACTAGTACACTAATCCCACAGCATATGGAACACACATACTGGGTATTGGGTGCTGCTGTGTGATTGAGTGATTACCTTGTGCCCTTCATGAAGCGTCCATTTGATACAGACATGGATGTTGAAACCAAGTCTCACTGATAGATTAGTTAAGGAGAGTATGTTCTCTGCCATGTCGAATATGTACAGCACTTAAAGCTACCCTACACAATTCTGGCCAATGAGTCAGCTTAAAGGTGGCACCTTCCTGAAATTTGTGTCACTTTTTAGGATTACCAGGGTGCCTCTGTTTTACCCCACGAGTAAGTGGTAAAACCATCTGTCTGTATACGGTTGCATGAACGTCCCCCTGTAGGCTGAACTTAGGTGGTCTTACTGACAGATGGGCGACTGTCATCAGTTATGATCTTCAGGGGCTAAAATAGAGCTGGCGTAATGCGGTCAGCCCACACATCATGCCACAGAGACTCCCCCTTTCCGTAGAGGAAACAAAATAAGTGTGTTATGGCATTCTGGTTTTGTATTGTTGTTTCCTCTTTGTGTGTGTGTGCGTGTGCGTGTGCGTGAGTGTCTGTGTGTGTGTGTGTGTGTGTGTGTGTGTGTGTGTGTTTGTGTTTGTGTATGTGTATGTGCGGGTGCATGCGTGTGCACCCACGCATAGTTCATATGCAGTTACCTTTCTCTGTCCCAATGGTGTTAATTACATAAAATCTACACTCCATTAACTGCATACTGTAGCTCCAATGTTGTTATACCCACACAAGGTTGGCCCTGTGTATAAAACAGTACAGTGTGTGTGGTGTGTGTCCCTTCTCCCTAGGGAGAGCCCCGAGGGGTAACTTTCCAGTCTGTGTAGACATACATGTCTGCCTCTGAAAATAGCTCCAACAACCACAGCAGCACCGCTCCAACACGGCTTGACTTTCTCACGTCTTTTTTGCCTCCAGAAACCGCCATCACACTTGTCAGACGTTAACCCTGACACACGCTGTTATCTGCTCTGCGAGGAGGGGGGGGGGGGGGGGGAATACAGAGAGACAGAGAGAGAGAGAGAGAGAGAGAGAGACAGATCGGAAAAGGAACTTTACATAACATCACGGATGTCTTCCTCTTCTGATTTAGTGTGCTGCGCTTCACATGCCTGGTAAGATTGGGTTTTGTCTTCTCTCGGTCTTTGATATGTGAATTAGATGTCGTACCTCATGGTAGGTTAGCATGCCTAGTTTCATACCTAAGCCCGTTTTATACTACCTCTTATGTGCAGAATATTCAGCATATAAAGGGGAGGAAAGAAAATTGTTTTGGCCTACCCGTAAAGATCCTAGGACAGTATCATTTAGAATAGGTTACTGATTTGGCATGATTTCTGTGCTGTGATAGAATCTGTAATGTAGGCTTCATATGCACGGTTCATTATGATGTTGTTCAGGACAGGTCATTGCCCCCACTTGCCAGTTTGCCATCCTACAGTATGAATTTGTTCTCCTACCTGGATAAATGAAGGTCAAATAAACAAAACATGGGGCTGTACAATATTGGAATGATGATATTAGTATGAGTGGCCACGCTCATGGTTTCCTGCGCGGCCTCAAAAGGTGTCAGTAAAGATCGGCCACGCTTCAATGAATCTGCTTTGTATGGAGGAAAGTGACCGTTGAAGCCCTGGCTATAACAGGCCTGGTGGTCATTGAGAAGTGGGTGACCCTTCACCTGGGCAGAGTTACTGGGTCGGGGGTGGCTTGACTGACAGGGATGAATCCCTGGAGGACTACCATAGACAGGAACGAATCGTCGAAGGACTACCATAGACAGGGATGAGTCGTCAGAGGACTGCCATAGACAGGGATGAGTCTTCAGAGGACTACCATAGACAGGGATGAGTCGGAGGAGGACTACCATAGACAAGGATGAGTCGGAGGAGGACGACCATAGATAGCGAAGAGTCCTGAGCAGTGATGATGCAGTTATAGGGGAGAGGAACAGCTTGTCCATGTCAAAGAGAGGTGTTTTAGAGTGGTTTTAGCCCGGACACTGATAAAGAATGGTGTGGTACAGTAAATGGCCTTTTAGGGTTAATGCTTTGTTTGTTCAAGTTGTTTTTTTTATGGCATGACCCTCTTTTCGTCAGTTGATTTTTTGAACATTATAGTGGACGTAGCTACGTGCTTAGTTTATAGAGTACATGATGAATCTGTGAAAAAGGTAATCACTATTGACTTCCACAGCAATAATGTTCCCATTAACCTCTAGCTCTCCTTGAGTTATATGTGGACATTCTGCTTCGCTACTTCATTTTCCACAGTCAGCCAATACAGTAGCTCCTTATATGAGCAAGACCTATTTTATATGAGCAAGACCTATTTTATATGAACAATACCTATTTTAACACCAACATGTGCCTATTTGTGCTATTCTACAATGTATAAAGATTGTGTTACACATTTTTAAAGAATTGGAGCTATCGTACAAAAAGACTAATTAAATATTAAGAATTCAAATACAAAGGCTGAGAGTTTAAATTGTAGTAAGTCGAATATTAGCCTAGTAGCCTTACCATGAATTGATATGGCAACAGGTTCGGTATGAAAGAACATATTGTCAACTAAATCACCCCCGTAGGATATTAGCCTACTTCTCAGTCCGTGAAGGAACCTCGGCATAACAATAGGTGGCATCCCGGAGTAGGGGAGTTCCATTCATTCCTGCACCATTAAAGAAGTCAGGCAGTCCTAATTCATAAGGTGTGGGACCCGCGTAGTCAGACGCAATAAAGATCCTTTCCAAGAGGCAGACTCTCTGGCAGCTTCTCCCTCCCTCCGCTGCCTCTCTCCCCCTTGCCTCCCCCTGTGGCCTCCCCCCAGTAGCGCCTCTCCCCACTGCCCCCTAACTGGGGGGGGAGGGAGGGAGGGAGGGAGGGTTGAGGGAAAGAGGTCTAGCATGACTCTGGGGTATTTTTAACTTTGTCTTGACTTCCACCATGAAGGAGCGACTTATCTCTGTTTCCTGAAACGTATCATAGAAGATGTTTTTAGTTGGGGTGTGAGTGAGTGGGTGTTCTGGGGGTATGACTGTCTGATAGATCTGCTGTGGGTACAAAGGGGTATCACTAAGCAGGAACACTATTGTAACTAACACAGTTATAACATGCCCTATTCCAGGTTTATAAACTAAAAAAAATAATGTTAAATATTCAGGAATGTTAGCTGGCTATCATATTAATCATGACATATCCTCAAGACTAAGTGCTTTTTCATGTTTGGTTGCGAAATTAATAAGGCCTACTTGTAGGCTCTAATTGCCCAAATGATCTGGTAGAAGTCTGACGAGGCGTGCCGCCAACGTAATATGAGAGCCGATGTAGAGCCTAACATCTTTTTAGAAGACTCATCTTTCTCAACATGGCTGTTGATGGCCAGCGGGGGACTTCTCTAAAGGTTAAATGGCCAATTAACAGCCTCCTCCTCAGACCCCTGGGACCGCCTACACTGTTCAGAGCCACGAGGCTGAGGCTGTGAATGCCCTTTCAAGGGAGGTATTTGTCTGATAACGCTGAGGAGAATGTTCCGGCACCATGCCTGTGATAAGTGGTGTGTGTGTGTGTGTGTGTGTGTGTGTGTGTGTGTGTGTGTGTGTGTGTGTGTGTGTGTGTGTGTGTGTGTGTGTGTGTGTGTGTGTGTGTGTGTGTGTGTGTGTGTGCGTGGGTGTGTGTGGGTGTGTGGGTGGTTGTGTGTGTGTGTAGTATGTTGCCTGGCACTTAACCCCTGGCACTATGTGAGAGGGTATGAGTTATGAACCTTGACTGTGCCCACCCACACTGTACTCACGGCACTGTCCTCGTCTGACACCTTTTCAAACAGGCAGAGGTTGTTCTCATTGTGGTGCTGATTCATAATCAATAAACGGCTTGGTGTCCTAATTTTGAATTCACAGAAGTGAAAGAAGGCTTTGTTCATTTTGAGGGACTGTAGAATGGTGAGCGTTGCTGACAAGGAGCCAACATGTACATGGAAAATGTGCCAACTTGGAAAAAAGCCAATGAGTAATGTGCCCAGCTGGGAAACCGCCAATCTGAGTAGGGCATTCCCCCAGAGGGTCCATCCTGAACAAACCTTTGTTTCTTATTGAACGCAGTCAGCCTAAGTTACCTTTAACTCCTTAACACGAATGACACCACATTTGTTTCCAGTGTTCCAGCAGACACGCACACACACACACACACACACACACACGCACACACACACACACACACGCACACACACACACACACACACCCACACACACACTTGAGGTGGCGGTGCAATCAAGCTGGCATCTTACCAGCTCACAACTTCACTTTCTAGTCTATTCCAGGGTCTTTCATGACTTTTCTCAGAAACTCATTCTTATAAAGTGAAGCAGAGTTTGAAAAACACATGGGAGTAATTTAGCGTGTTATCTCTGGTCCTTGACAAATAAACCCCAGAAAGGCACCGCAGCGCCTGCCTCCTCGAGAGCTAATGACCAGAAGCAGAGCAACAACACTTCATAGAAAACCTGCCGCTAATGTGATTGTGCTTCCAAAGCACCATTTCAGTTCACATTATAAGACTTGTTTGTGCACACATTCTTTGCTCAAACATACTCTTCTACATAAATAGCTTGGATCTAATTCAGTTATTCAGCAGGGAAAGCAGAGGGGAAAGGAGAGGAGAAAAGAGGAGAGGAGATTCTGCCTTTTTTGGCATTTCTGGACTGTTCAGAGCATACTCCCAGAGCTTCTTCAGCTTAACATTGGGATCTTAGCTGCAAGAGAAGCTGGTAGCAGATCAAGGCAGAGAGTTGACAGGCCTGCTTTAATTGGTTTGCATACATATAGCTTTTAAACTGCATTAAGATTTAGACAGGCTTTAGTAGAATATCAATGGTCAAGGCAGGCTGACTTACAGTACAATCCAGCACATTCACAACAACAGGTATGTATGCTCCAGGGGAGGCTGGTGGAGGTAGAAATCAGAAGACAGGGCCATAGGTTGCTGTTGTTAGCTGTACTGCCAGCTTGTAGACCATTTATAAGAATGGCAGTTTCCACGTGAAGGTTTGGCTGAGACTTTTGGCTATATTTTGTCAATAGCAAAGCATATCTAATGTTGATAATCTGACTCCAATGTAATTATCGCTGTGTGCTAAGAATTGTTGAGTTTGTTCTGAATGGTCAAATAGAATGAATCAAATGAGGCTTTAATAATACTGTATATTCATACAATTATTACAAGGCAAATACTTCATTGGAAAACGTTACATTCTACCCTCAATGATAAATGATAGATAGAGAGAGAGAGAAAGATAGAGAGATAGCTTGCTCCAGAATGAAGAGACTTACTCACTCTAGTATAGTGTGTTTTATATTTAAGGCACTTGAGGTTGTGCATTATTGTTAATAAATTCACAGCTGAGGAGCGTTGCTAGGCCCATTTTTTTAGGCCCAATTCTAGTGTTAGCGGAGGGATATTACTGCAACATATGGTAAACAGGTCAAATGCGTCACAGCTGTTACTGTATCAGGGAATCAGGCTTCGAACACCTCTCGGCCAATCAGAATGCTTGTTCTGATCAAACAGTTGTATAAAATGTTTTGATTATATTGATGTCAGTTGTTAATGTTTCTATGCTCCATATTACAGTCATACTCATTGACAGTTTATAGCCTAGCTAAGCTAATAACCTTAGTGGGCAGTAAACCAGCTCTCCCCAGCTGTGTAAGAGCCAGTCCAGCTAGGGGGAAGAGAGAGAGAGAGAGAGAGAGAGAGAGAGAGAGAGAGAGAGAGAGAGAGAGAGAGAGAGAGAGAGAGAGAGAGAGAGAGAGAGAGAGAGAGAGAGAGAGAGAGAGAGAGAGAGAGAGAGAGAGAGAGAGAGAGAGAGAGAGAGAGAGAGAGAGAGAGAGAGAGAGAGAGAGAGAGAGAGAGAGAGCGAGCAGCATCAAACTGGCTCTGACCTATGAAGGACAACTAAAGGACAGCTTATCCTTGTCTCCCGCTGTGGAATGCTATAGCTCCCCGTAAGCTGTCTTAAACAAGTGGATCGCATGGCAATCTAATTAGAAGAGGTCGATGCAAATGGATCGAAAATGGTGCCTTGGGGATTTCTTCTCTGTTGTTTCTTTGAAGATGAATAGTTAATAGCTAATAGTTTTCATTGGGTGAGGTTTACTACCACATGTTTTTTTCGTGCTGAATCAATATTTTTAGCGTGTAATGGATATGTAATAGCAATTTAATGAAGGTGGGCTACTTAAAGACTGAAATGCCACGTGGTACAGTATGGGACTACTATTCATGAACTTATTGTATTATTGTAATAAGTGTCTTTTTCATCTTGGGGTTTTCCTGCCTGTTTAGAGATACAGCCGTAGAGATGGTAAGAAATTGTGGTACACACTGACTGAATAAATAACAAAGAGAAGACCGCACATGGAATATGCTGCTCTCAAGTGCTTTATCAGAGGCTACCTGTTGATCGAAACGTTGTTTGTGTGGTAGAATAAAGCACTTGGGAGCAGCATAATCCATGTGCAGGCATTTCTTTATTATTTGCTCATACTTTTTTGGCCCAGCCCTGGTAAACAATTTAAGGCTGTGCATATCTATTTTTTGATTACACACACTAACTGAATACCATGTTGGAAGTGAACATCTCGTTCCTCATCTCGTGTCCTATCTCGTATCCTGTCTTGTTTACATAGCAGTCATTATAGAGGTACCAGGCATGGGGTTTCACTCCTCATCCTCTGCCAGGAGCAGTTTATACCGAAGAGTGTCCACGGCAAGAGTTTGAGACTACATCAGGAGTGTGGGTTTACAAGGAAGGGTCTGAGTCTACTTGTACAGTATCAAGAGTGTGAACTTACATCGAGGGTGTGTATTTTACACTGAGGAGTGTGAGACAGATCTTGTCTCTGTGTCTGGCCAAACCCATGAGTTGCCCAAAAGAGGACTATAAATAAGCCTCAAACAAGAAACTGCAGAGTCACCAAGATGGCTACCAGGGCGGCCAATTATGAAAAAAAATAAACAAATTATATAATGCTGGCTGTATCATACTTTACTCATTTGATGTTTATTGCAAATTGAATCTTAAAGATATTTTTCTGTAGAAAAACGCCAGCGGTGTCAGTTGAAAAGTCATGGAAGTCATGGATGGAAGAGTTTATTTGCATATTGCAATATTTGCATATTGCAATACAGTGCAATGCTTTCGGCCACTAATGGAAGTGAGCAAGATCTCATGATTAGATTCTCTGAGGAGTGAATATCAAAGGTGAACATACAAGTATTCTATTATTCTCTTACAATACAGTATTTCTTAATTGTGACCAGGAGGCTGGTGGAGGTAGAAATCAGAGGACGGCCTCAGTGTAATGCAAGGAATGGAATCCATTCCATGCATTACAATGAGCTCATCCTCCGATTTCTACCTCCTCTAGCCTCCCCTGGTCATGACACTCTAAACTGGATCAGATCAGGATGATCCTCTGTGTTGGTGAGTTGTGCTTCACCATCATAGGTAGTAATATGACATTTGTTACAGTCTAAAGTTTTGGATCTGCTTCCATTTAAATATTTCAGATCCCCCCTCTTTTTTTTTGCGGTGTCTTGTCCCCAGTGATCTTCTGTACCCACGGGGCATTGAGGAGTTCGCTCCTCCAGATTTCCCAGACTGGTGTGTGTGTGTGTGTGTGTGTGTGTGTGTGTGTGTGTGTTTGTGTGTGTGTGAGTGTCTGTGTATGTGTGTGTGTGTGTCCAGCACTGGGTCCCTCCCCTCTGGCTCCAGCTGCCGTGTGTGTCGCCACAAGTCTGCTCCCTTGAAATCTAATATCATAATCTGTGCTTCGTTTATCGCCGACAGGCCGGTACGACCCCTGATTTATCCGTTTGCCTTGGTGAGAAATCGAGGGCCCATCAGAGTTACGAGGGGAGACGTGTGAAGATTTATTTCTGGGGGGGTGTGACTTTAGGAGTCCCCGTTTTTATAAGGGCTATATGAAGTGATCCCCTCAGGGTTTGATATGCTACCACAGGGTTGTTACGGTTACAGTACACCACTCCGAATGCTCAGCTGACCATGGTTGGGATTGTGTTTGTGTTGCATTGGTACAGCACAGTGGCCAATGGCATTGATTGCTGCTATATTTAGGCTAGCTGCTAATCGATTAATCGGTTTTGAACTGCCCAGTCAGCTGACTCTGTTGGGTGCTGCAGGTCACGATACCATAGCGTCTCCTTCAGAGTTGATATAACCACCTGCCATGCATTATTGCTCACAATTATCGCTGTCTATTTGTGCACAATACGACCATCTCTCTCTGCTCTAATTCTGGGTTGTTTACCATGGTAATAAGTGGTACGACTGTATATTGAACATGTTTAAAACAATGTACAACAATTCTATCAGTGTGTGCCATGAGAGACACACGCATATCCGGTATGTTGCCAATAGAATGCCGATTCTGTGGTGTCACATATCTACACACACCTCCACCATGCATGTTGTACAACTGTGCCAAGTTGACAACACATTGACAGGACGCTTGAAAAGAGTTGAAGCGTAAGAATGACCAGAGAACGTAATCATAAGAAGGCACCATTTGATACCAGCTTGTTTACCAACTGCGTTCAATTCTCTGATGTAAATATACCAGACAGCACTCATTGTCACATCATTGGCAAGTAAATACATGATAAATATCACTACTGTAGAAGAAAGTGCTGCCTAAAAAGTATTGCATACGCTTTTCATGCATCTTGCATGAAAGTGGAAAAGGACAAGCCTACACCATAGCAAGCATGACATTTTGCGTTCGGTAAACAAATCGAACATTCTTCAATTTTGTCCTACCCACACATAAATACCAGTCATGGTACCATGGTGGCCTTTCCCTATTCAGTGGCTTGTGAAGCATGGACACGCTGAGAGTGGAAAGGGGATGAGAGCAGACCTACGTTGCTGAGGGCTGGAGGTGTATTAGGATACAGCCCTGCCTGTTCCAGTGTCAGAACGCCGTGCAGGTTTCACCTTTCACTCCCTGCCTGCCTGCCTGCCTGCCTGCCTGCCTGCCCGCCTCAGAGGAGGAGAGGAGGGCTGAGAGGTTGAGTTAGCGAGATGACAAGGTGCTAGCACCCCTCCTAGCCTCTCCCCCGCCCTTCCCCGCCCACACTCATCAGCGGTAGTGTCTGAGAAATACCACTGAATGTATCAAGGGGACATCTTGCCCTTTCTCTGCACTGTAATACTGCTGCAGTGCTGATGTACAGTAGCTATTCTGAGGGTATATTGGTATAGTCAACATATTTGTTTTGTTTTAATGTTTTATGTTTATTGTGTGTATTTCAGTGAATTTTAGGGGGACAGCTTCAGATGCTGTAGGGTGCCTCTGTTGTGACTGAGGGGAAACTAAATTGTCATTATTCTGTTTGCAGGATAGTGTGACCGTTTGAAAAGCAGCGACAAGGAGAGATCTTCAACATGAATACAGGTGTGTGGGTCTGCTGTTTGGTAGCTATCTCTCTGCTTCTATCCCTTAAAATCCTCAAATGTGTCCTTGATTGTGTCTTCAGTTGCACCTCTTTTTAATGCCTCACCCTCACCCACACACACACACACACACACACACAGACGCACACACACACACACACACACACACACGCACACACACACGCACGCACGCACGCACACACACACACACACACACACACACACACACACACACACACACACATACGCAGACACACACACATACAGACACACACACACACACTCTGGGTCTTTATTCACCGCATGTGACTGGGCATTCATCTCATGGCTTGTGGTAAATCTGGCCTGTTTGTCCATCCCGTTTCTAGGCTTGACTTTTCTCCCGGGTATCAAAGGAGGCTCACTGGCTCACAAAAGAAATAGGCATTCCACAACACAACACAGAGCTGCAAAGAATAGAACAGAAATCCCGCCATTGAAAGCAGCAGTTGATTGTTTACCAGTCGTATCTTTTCTATTCAAGTCTACATCCCACCCCTACCAGTTCTTCCCGTAAACAGGCCCCAGGATGCTGATGGTATGAGTCATGAAGAAGATCTCTCATCAGATTGTTCCTTTTTACTGAAAGTCACACCATTGTCCATGTTGCTATTTAGATAAAACTCTCTCTCTCTCTCTCTCTCTCTCTCTCTCTCTCTCTCTCTCTCTCTCTCTCTCTCTCTCTCTCTCTCTCTCTCTCTCTCTCTCTCTCTCTCTCTCTCTCTCTCTCTCTCTCTCTCTCTCTCTCTCTCTCTCTCTCTTAGACATGTGATTTAATTATTCAGGATTTTCTCACATTCCTCACAACAATGTCCTGAAATAAGAGCTAACAAAAATTTATGTATTAATCCCAGATTGCCCCTTTAACTTCTCCTCTAAATTGTTCTGGGTTACATTGTTACTATATGAGAATGACTAGTGTTGAATGAGCATGGTTTCACACAGTGACTCGAACCCTAACCCTAAACTATGCACCACCATGCTTAGTTTACAAATGTATTTTCTGAAAGAGCTCCCCCCCTCCCCTCCCCTCCCCTCCCCCAGCATATAGCATATTTCATTCTCCCTCTCCCAAATATATTTAGGCTACTGACATCTTTTACCAGATCAGCTTGCTTTGCATGACAGAATGTGGTATTTAATTTGATTTGGGATCAACAAAGGGGGCTTGGGTTGATTTGGGTTAATCTTCTTTATGTGCATTTAAGCTTTTTCACCATTAACATAATTTTTGCCATGATGCTGACACATTCTAATGCATGTGCTTTGTTTGGGTGGGGCATGTGTGTCTGTGTGTACCGCGACGCTTCTCAGACAGTGGAGGATACTCTCGCAAAAGCACCACCCTGTCACTCACTCTCACACCCATGAAGAGAATCCAGAGCTCACCCAACCTATATGGGGCTGCAGGTATTCACCTTACACACAGAAATACCAGATACTCACACACTACTTACTGCCTGTAGGCATAGACCTAGTCAGTGTTTACAAACGGTAAAGGAGAATTGTTGCTTTTTCAAAATGGCCCATTTCCAGATTGTTTGTTTCCTTCATCTCACCAGGGATGTCTAACCCATCTGAAACATAACAGCCTTTTCATTCTTCATCTCACATCTCTTTCATCCTCATGTCTTTTCATCTCTCCTCTTCTTCTTCTCTTGCCCCCACTCCCCCCCCCCCCTCTCTCTCTCTCTCTCTCTTTCTCTCAGTGCCTCTCTCTCCCTCTCCCTTTCTCTCTCTGTCCCTCCTTTTCTTCCTACCTATCTCTCTCCCGCTCTCTCTCTCTCGCCTTCTCTTGCCCCCACTCCCCCTCCCCCTCTCTCTCTCTCTCCGTCTCTCTCTCCTTTGAGAGCCTAGTATAGAATTAGTCATGTTGATTTCAGAGGCTACTCGACTTCTAAACCTCAAAGGGAAACTGACACTCACAGTCGCTGGAGGGTTGCCATAGTTGTGCTGGAACCATGGTGACGATTGTGTACTTAGCTATTTTTTTCTTGCCGCCCGTTCTCAGCCTGATTTCCTCTTGCCATGACCTCCTTTATTGGACTGTGACCTCACACTAACATAAGAGCCATTGTTTGGTTATTGCGCGGACTGCGAGGTACCACGGTACTGGGTTAAGAGTTATGATCTGGATCAACAGAACACTTTATATTCACTGTGGGATGTTAGGGGTAGCTTTCTGTTTACTGTATGCTCTACCGTCTGCCACTTTGGTCTTTGTTTCTTTTTCTGCATTTTCTTCTTCATCTACCACTCCATCTCTCCTCAGCTCATCTTGTCAGCTTCATCACCCTCTACTCTCTGATCTATGGGGCTACTGCTGAATTATTTGTTTCCCTAGTTTTTTTATGCAGTTGGATTTAAAGCTAACACGTTCGTAATTCATTCCTGCACAGTGAGGAAAATTCACTATTCTTATTTTGTGCTTTTACATTTTATCTCCATCTTCACACGTGAAAAGTTAACGGCTGTTTCAATTTCTTCAATCCAGGTGATGAGTCTCACTCCACAGATTCAGGTAAGGACATCAGTCATTCAGTTCCCGGTTTTCATTTGATAATTATTACTGCTTTATTTTAGTTGATGATACTGAATATCAGTTGAGACGGAATACTGTCACCGTGGCAATGCATTATGCAAGCAAGAGGGGAGACGCTGTATACGGTGGTACCTTAAGGTTGTCTGTGTCTCGGCTGTAGATGTGTGGCGGTCCTACAGCGCTACGGATGCCCTGAGGAACGGCGACGCCGCCACTTCCTCCCTGGCTGCCAAAGGTTTCAGGAGCGTCCGGCCCAACCTGCAGGACAAGAGATCTCCCACACCGGTGAGTCCCACCTCCCCTCTTCCATCCTCCCCCGGTGTTTACGCCACGCCGGGGACTTTTCCTCCTGACAGGAAACGGTGTTGGAAACGCCCCTGGCAGCTTTCAAGTTCACTTCCTCAACAGCTGACGAACCAGGAGTGTGGTTGAGATACACAGAGTGCACTGTTTATCTATTTTTGCACAAAGACAAGCGACAGAAATCAGTACAAGTTTTTAAAAAGTAACATGGAGGTGCCCCAAAGAGCTTGTATGGAAACATCTCCTAACTAAGAGAAACAGACTTAGGTAACGAGTAGATTCTATGTCGAAGAATATTATACATTCTAGCAAATGGTAGGCTGTAAATGCATGCTACTGTAAATGCTTCTCCAACAAGCACATTCATGGACTCACTGAACTGTTCTCTGTGAAGAGCTAAATCCATGAGAATCACCCATAAGTTCGTCCCTTCAGTGGCCTTGTGTTATTGGATCTAATCAGAACAAACATCTCATTTATCTTTCCATTGCCAAGCTTGAATTATCCAGAGGGCTATCAGAAAGCTCTTGGGAGCCCTTGAGGAAAGGTTATGTTTTATTTGGGTGCCGTTGTGTATTCTGACGGGAGGTTTTACCAGGTCAAAGCCGGTGCTAAACTGAGCTTGTATTTGTTTACGAGACCACTTACTCAATTGCACTACTTAACGACATATAAGGGCAAATGTGCATCGTGGAACAGACTGTAGAGAAAGGGTTTACTGCAGTGAAAAAGATTCACTGACCTGAGAATGTTCTCTAGTTTACACACATTATCACAGGTAGATTTTGACTGTCACTGATTAGGTATTTTATGTCTTCATAGAAGACCATACAGTATCTCTAATACATGCATATGTGGTTGTCTTTCTCTCTTTGTCAATGTTTTGGATTGGCTGTGGCTGGATAAGGCCCCACCCACTCGCAGTCATAGCTTTCACCTAAACCCTCTCTGCAGTTATTCCCCTTCACCGTACAACGCTCTGTGCAACCCTCAAGAGAACATGTCCTCCTACTCGCACTACCCAGAGTGCACCTCTCTCACCTCCAACACTATAGACTCAAGGTTACCTATGCCCAGCAGAACTAGTGTTTCCTCACAGTACACCCAAAGTCAAGTACAGGACTCTAGCATGGCCAACCAAAAACTAAGCCCCATACAAGCTCCTGAGCCACCTTACCACCTTGGTGCACTCCCTCACTATTACCCCTACCCCCACCCCTACCCTGAGCCTGTTCTAAAAGAGAAGCCCCCCATCCCCCAGCCAGGAAGACACACAACCACCCTGTCAATCCGTGTCCGCCCCCCAAGCCCCCTGGTGGTCACCCTACCCCTCCCAATCCTCCGTCAGTCCCCTCTCCCCTCAGCAGAGCCATTCCGGACGGGACCCCCGGACACAGGGACGACCCTCCGCCTGCTCTCGCCCCCTGCAGGCCAACACGTGGTATAAACCTTCTCCAGTTCTGACTACTGTACTTAACAAACCCCACCCACCCTCTCAGTAACCCTCTCACCCATCATATCCATGTAATATACAAACAGCAGCAGACACTTCACTAATCTCTAGTGCGTAATCGTGTCTAGGTTTTAAAGAAAAGAAACTCTTTCTGTGTCTGACAATCTCTTCATCATTTCTGTCAAGGAGCACTCAGCGGTTTTATTAATTCTAATTTTGCTAATTGCATTAACACCCACTTCTGATAACAATGAATCTATTCATGAAATAGAATGGTTTGCTTTTTAGACATGATGTGTTCAGTCTCAGTCTCTCAGTCTCTTTGATGTCCTTGAGTGGATGTATCATGATTGTCTTTCTTGAAGGGAACGAAAAACAAAATGTACAATATTATAATCTCTCTCTCATGATCTCGTGTATTTGAAGAGTGCTCAAACCAGCTCAGAGGCACAGCGAGACACTAACACCTTTTTCCCCTCTCTCAGGTCAGGTACATGGTCTTCTGAGAGCTTCACTCACACACCTTATGCTCCCATCTCCTCTCTCACCCACCGTCTCACTCTATGAGGGGCTGGTTGTGTCTATGTGTGGAGGCGCTACATCTCACTCTTAACTCTTCTCTCCACATTCACTCTAGCTTGAAGTCACGGCGCCACACGGGCGGACGTCCCCTAAACCGACGCCACCGACCTCACGGTCCCCCCTAAACAGGCCCTGTCACATCTTACCCGACCCCCCAGTCTTCCGGTCGGCCCCCCTAGTCGCCCAGACCCCCTCCCCGCCTTCCCAGCCCCCCTCCCCGGAGCCCAGACAGAGCGGCGCAGCATCAGCCCTCAGCCACTACTCCTACAGTGATTCGTCCACCACCGTCCTGGATGAGCTGCAGGTCTGCCACCTCCTGTATGCCACCGAGAGCTCCGAGACGCCCTCACCCACCTTGTCGGGCACAACCGCCAACGAAACCACCACCAGCATAACCATGACTGCCACCACCCACCGCACGGCAGACTACGCCACCTTTGCTAATGTAACTATACGCCATGCTGTCCCCCCTGAACTCATCCCACCTCATCTCCTTCTACCCCTCCGATCAGTTCTTAGACTCTAACCAGACCCTAAACTCAGGGTGCGATACCCTGTCTCTTCACCTGACCCTGACCCTGACCCTGACCCTGACCGACGCCTAATCAGTTCCCATAGGCTTTGTTTTAACAAACAATGTCTTTGTTGTTGTCTTACAGATGCTTTTCTCCTACAAATGTCTTGTCTGACGTTCTGTATGCTCTCTCTTGGGTTAACCGCTAATCTTATTCTTCTTGCTCCACAGCCTCTCCCTTTGTTATCAATCAATGATGTTGTGAGAACACAATGTCTTGCCTGCGCAAAAAATAATTATGGGTTCATATTACTGTACTATATGTCATGCTTTTGGCTATGCCCTCTTTTTCTCTTTTATCTTTCTGAATTAACACAGATACAAATATTAGATGGACAACAAGACCAGTACAACAAAACAACGTCGTCTGCACACACACACACACACCCCTCCTCCTAATCCTTGTTTGTTTACATCTACCCTGAACATGGTGCTTTAATCCCGTCGAGTGCTTTCCCTAATTAACACCTCACCTTTGGAAGAACTCTTAACTGAATGTCCGTGGGTGGTGATTCTGTCCTCTATCCACAGTGTTTGTGTTCAGTTTTAATCTTGTCCTTCTCTTAATCTACAGTATATCTGACCAACAACCCCACAGATAGATTGTCTGTCCCAGATTTTCTCTCCTTGACTCCTTCACCTTCGAAAATGGATTAAAATTGCGTTGTTTTCAATTCCTCCCGTCTTTTCTATAATCATAGATCTACAGTGTGCCTTATGAAGTTAAGATAATACCATTGTGTATATTAAGAGAATACCCATAGCATGTATTCAGAGACGTTTATTAGCTATGTAGCTAACTGTGGTGCAAGTCATGTTGTGCATGGTCCCTGATATATCTAAAAAGACAAACAGATACAGTACATAAATAGTGTTGTACTGTATTCATCCTCTCTTTATCTCTCTCTGTTCTGTCCCACAGAACCATATGACGTTGAATGGGAACGGAGGCGTCCCTGTCTGCTCTTACAGTCACCTCCAGAGGCCATTCTCCCCCATGTCCTACCCCCCTCCTCCCTGCCTCAGCCCCAGCCTGTCCTACCCCCCTCCGGCCTCCCCCAGCCTGGGCCTCGCACAGCAGAGTAGGAGTACTGGTGAGTACTGGTCATCTTAATCACACAGAGAGTGGTCATCCAGCCGAAGGATACTGCAGTCAAACGTTCACTCTGATCGTTTGACCACCGTTGTTTGACCATTGTTAATGATGGCTCTGTTTCCACCAGTAAAATACGACAAACAAACATGAACACAAGCAGAAACACGGTGTAAAGCGGTGGATTACTTATACAAACAGAAACACGGTGTAAAGCAGTGGATTACTTATACAAACAGAAACACGGTGTAAAGCAGTGGATTACTGATACAAACAGGCTAACTCAAACATTCACATTTGCATACATACGTGTGCGTGCATACACATACCTTACTCTCTCTCTCTCACAAGCACACACACACACACACACACACACACACAAACATACACACGCCACCATAGCAGCAGAGCTAAAGTTCCAGTAGCTGCTCTGTGTCTAGGGTGCAGTGTAGTCTGTCACTGCCGGCATTAGAGACTACAGCCTCTCACTCAGTCTCCTGGCTAACGCAGTGTGTCAGCTCTGCTAGCACTGCCAAGTACTAATACAGCTCTAATTAGAGAGAAATCACTGCCCTGCTCTCGCTCTAGCTCCTCAGAGCCGCGGCGCGTGTCAGAGAAAGAGAGAGGGTGGGGAGGGAGAGAGGGAGAGAGAGATTGAGAGAAAAAAGGAAGAGAGGGAGCTCACGGCTCATTGAGTCGCGTGTGTGCGTGTGTTTACATGTCTGTACGTGTGTGTGTGTGTGTGTGTGTGTGTGTGTGTGTGTGTGTGTGTGTGTGTGTGTGTGTGTGTCTCGTCTGGATTCAGTGATCTCTGTACTGTAATCCCACTGGCCAAGTGACGCGGATTAAAGCGCTTATCTGAGGGAAGGAGTATTTTAGAGGGGGGCAAAGGGGCTATGACACACAGGGATTAGCATGGCTGCCGGCGTGTGTGTGCATTGCTATTGTCTTAGAAGAAGAAGATGAGTCTCTTATTCTCTTCTCCTGGGAAGGCCGTCCTCCATGTTTCTACTCATTCATAACAGGGCCTTTTCTCTCTGGTAAACAAAACATTGTCTACACACAAAGAGGAAAACCCATCAATCATCTGTGGGTTTTCCTCATTGTGTGTAGAGGATGTTTTGTTTACCAGACAGTTGTTTATGCTTAACAACCTGCCTCACTGAGACCCTAATCCAGTCTGTCTGTGATATATATATATATATATGAATTGCTGGCTTGTATCCAGAGTGAGGTACCATAGTCTGACCTGGACAATAGAATAAAATACTTGATATTATGATATTGATATTGATGTTAGCTAAACAATGTGAGCAAGCCTGGCCTATGGTGAGACAGCCTGGCCCAGGCCCAGAGTTAGGTACAGTTGTCTGGCCTGGAATTGGAGTAGCCTTGTCTACAGTGACGTAGCTGTTCCTTCAGTGAGGTCATCTGGCCTTGAGCAAGGTACAGTAGCCTAGTCTGGAGTGTGGTCTGGAGTGAGGTAGCCTGTTCTAGACTGAGGTGGCCCAAAGTGAGTTGTAAAGTGTTGTTTATGTGGAGGGATGTAGTCCATACTCACCATACCTTTCTTCCCCCCCCCCAACACACACACAGAGTCCAGAAAACAGGAGGCCTGTTCGCCAGTCTACCCCCGTACCAGCCGCACAGCCCCCACCAGCCCAGCCCTGGGCCAGGGGAGACCAGCAACCGAGGGTAGGGCCCCCCACTACGCTGGCATAGGCCCCGTGGATGAGTCTGGCATCCCCATCGCCATCAGAACCGTGAGTGGACTGAACATTGTCCTACGAGATAAGAATGTATGGGTCTGTAGAACTGTCATAGGCATACCACGTAGTTATACCCTTCAGACTGAATATTGAGGATGAATAATTCAGTCGGTACTGAATATCCAGGCACTCTTATTATTGGTATACTGTAGGCTATGTACTGTACAGAGCGGATTAGTTTAGACTAGACCATGAAATTGAAATTCGTCCCTATGGACTAGACATCCGGGAGCTTCATGACTTATTTGTGCTAATAATCTAAAAGGGGTTCCTCTGGAAGCATACTGTATACTTTTATATTTCAGGAATACAGTATGAGCTTTGCATCGTTTTTCATTCTCTGCCACCACAAAAATTAGCATAGAGTAATTGGGAATTGATGCTGCTTCTTTCGAAATGCCTGTGCCTGAGATGGTGATTATGGATCTAATCTCCAATCAATGCAGGCCATCTGGGCCTGGTCACCCCTGACCATAGTATTCTGGGAAAAGATTGAATTTTGTTGTCCCCACTGAGTTTTATTTTAGCCCTGGGAAACAGCAGGCTAACTGAGGTTAGCCCTGTTGGCCGGTCTATGGACATTCACTCCACATTTTTCAGTTGAACCTTGCATGTTTGTTTACAGACTACCGCAATAGAGCCGAGTGTGTTCCCTTATATGGTCATCATAATACTGTCACAATACATCTCACAGTTTAACCTCTATATGTCATTAGTACTGTACATGTACATACTGTGTTTTCTCATTGTTGTATTTTTGCCAAATTGTGCAGTGTCTGTATATAACTCTATATAAATGTTTTGTTCAAAGACTGTGGACAGGCCAAAGGATTGGTATAAGCACATGTTCAAGCAGATCCATGTAGTTCATAAACCAGGTAAGAGCAAATTGATATCCATATCTATATCTATCCATCTGCGTATCTGTCCATCTGTTTAGATAATAATCGCTCCATCTGTCCAGGAGATCATTGGATGCTCTCCACTGACCATTATAAATCCCCAAACTGTACTGGACACTATGAATAGTCCCAGATCAGTATGTGCTTACAAAATACTAAGGCTCAATTCAGTTCATTTCACATAACAGATTGCCACACTGCGGATTCAAAACTGCATCTGATTTTCCGGATGGAGGCAGTTGACTGTTGATTTAGAAACTGGCAGTCCTTTGGGGTCCTGGGCAAAGGTTGTCTGGCACACGATTCAATGGCTGAGTTCTCAATCAACAGTCACGCTCTCCATGTAGGACATGCTGCAGTGCAAATCAAACACACCTGTGTGTGTGTGTGTGTATGTGTGTATGTGTGTGTGTGTGTGTGTGTGTGTGTGTGTGTGTGTGTGTGTGTGTGTGTGTGTGTGTATGTGTGTGTGTGTGTATGTGTGTTTGTATCCCTCTCTGCTACTGGGGGATCATCCCCCATTGACCTGCATGTGGAGTGAGACCTTCCCTGTAGAATGAGGGTGTGTGTGTGTGTGTGTGTGTGTGTGTGTGTGTGTGTGTGTGTGTGTGTGTGTGTGTGTGTGTGTGTGTGTGTGTGTGTGTGTGTGTGTGTGTGTGTGTGTGTGTGTGTGTGTGTGTGTGTGTGTGTGTGTTTGGATGGGGGTGGGGGACTGCAGCAGATTGACAATAGAGTAGCTTGGCTCAGCAGTCTGTGGATTAGGGACCTGTCATTCATTACTGGGGTCTGACGGTGCAGTTCCTACAACTAGTGACCCCGTGGGGATTACACAGGTCAGAAGGTGACACAACATTGACAGGAATGACAGAGAACCGTATGCATGGTATTGTCTAATTTTCTAGCTAACACCTGCACACAGTGAATTGGTAGCGCTTTCAATTATTCATGTTGTATGTGGTCAGACTAGCTATGCCTGTGACTCTTCATTATAGTCTAAAGAAATGCATAAATGCAATGTTTATTACGAATGGTACTTTGTATAAAGTGTTACTATTATCTTTAACTGTAATCGTCTCACAAATAACAAATGGTTTGATATTTTTCCGGAAATAAAGAATTTATCAATGCAATGCACTGATGCAGCGCACTAATTATCATTCTCTGGCGTTTCTCACAGAATATGAACATACGGAGGCCTTTAACACTCCCTATGCAGTGAATACTGGTGAGATGTAAAATGTTCATTTTTAATTTTGATACAAATTTGACTCCTGAATGCATGCCCACATTGTGGATGCATCTGTTAGGTGTAGTCAATTGACGTGACCCGGGGTCATCATTTTTGTTATGACAGATCAGCCAGCTAAGTCACTCCAGGTACACCCCCCACCCAAGAGCCACACCTACCGGCCCATCACCAAGAGCGTCTCAGACAATGGCACGTCACACATCCTCCGAAACCCAAGTCCCTCGCCTGTGCCCCCGACACCCCCTCCCGCCCCCACGTCGGTCCAAGACAGGGAGCGTGAGAGGGACAGGGACAGGGACAGGGACAGGGACAGGGACAGGGACAGGGACAGGAGCACCACAGACACGTAAGACCCCAACTATTGACGTTATGGTTTTGAAGTAGATTTGGCTGCATGATGACAACCTTTTCAAAGCAAGGTGTGCCCAAACGAATCTTGATTGTCATTTTTGTATGTACTGTATGTATATGTATATGTATAATGTGAATATATATATATATGTACAAATCAAATGTATTAAAATGTATTTACGTATATCTTGTTTTCCTCTCCCAAGAAATGAATGGGAGCCCCCTGATAGGAAGGTGGATACTCGAAGATACCGTGCGGAACCCAAGAGCATCTTTGACTATGAACCTGGGAAGTCCTCCATTTTGGAGCAGGAGAGACAGGTCAGGGTGCCACCATTGCTCACAGTTGCATGATGCTTTTACCATTGCAGATACGGCTCCCTTGTAACTACACTGTTTAAGCAGACCATGCGCCCTGCAGGTTTCTCATGAGCTGAGCTGTCTGAACTGCACCAATGGACGTAGGCACGCAGGAGTTTTCATGATAGCGCAACATTTCATCTCAGTGGCAATTCAGTTACCACTGGGTGTTTACTGTGGATTGTTTACCACTCTCCAGAGAGATATTACCTCATGGCTCGCTGGAAAGACTGAGAGTTAATACCACTGCAGCAATAGTGTCTGTGTTAGTGCTCTTCCCGAAGGCTGAGATGATATGACCAGACTTTGCAATGAGCACCACTGCATGTAGATTCTATTTCTCAGTGTATGTCATGCTGGCTCTGGGTCTATGCTCTTTTGGTGACCTCCTGCCCTCTGCTGGTGTTTTTACGTACTACTAGTGCTTTGGGTAATTTATAAACCTTACCATGCTGTAGACAGGAAGAATTTTCTGTCTCTACAATTACATTTTTATTTTATTTTATTTGAACATTTAGGGACATTATTTAAAAACAATGGCAATGCATTGCACTATCATGCTTTAGCATGCAGTCCCTACTACAGTAGATGGGCCTGCATTACTTTTATTTGCAATTTCTTTCAAATTTTTCTCCATTTTCATCACTCTGCTATTTGTCATGGAGCTGCACCTCAACCTCAGTCTGTGTCTTCATTCTCCTCTCCTCCCTTCCTCCCTCTCTCCTGCCGTCTGTCAACCCCTCCCTCCAGACTAGTAACTCAAACACAGCTGAGATAGATTTAGAGGAGGAGCCTTGGTATAAGTTCTTTGCTGAGTTGGAGTCCGGACGTCCGGTAAGTGAGATTCCTGTGCAGAGTGCACTCCCTCGCAGGTTGGGGTTGGCGCTAGTGTACACAGCGCCCCCTGGCTCTGGCAGCCAGGACTGCAGCCTGTTGCTTGGCATGCCGAGGGAATGTGCTGCTCAGTGTGTGTGCCCCAGTGGGATGGACGTGTTAGCAGCATGCACTGTTATCATGTCACAGTTGGTGGTTAGATGAGTGTGTTAGCACATCACAGTGGTGCGTGAGAAGGTGTTCCAACCACCGTAGAGACGCTTTGAAATGATTGGTTGGAATGGGCAAGAAATAAACAGCCATTGGCAACATACAGTAACACAACAGTAGGCGGCCATGTTGTCTGCCATTTTATTTGTGTTCAAAACGTCTGCCCAGATCACCCAACATTCTACAGTTACCATCCTTGTGGTGTGATTTGCCTTGTTGTATTTGAATGTGCTTGATTGTTTTTACCTCACTATTCGTAGTGTAGGAGTCACAGTTGTGTTTTGCAGGTGTGGAATGCACGTTTGCAATGCTGTTGTGGGTTAGCACCAGAGTAAACGTGTGTGTGTGTGTGTGTGCGTGTGTGTGTGTGTGGTGACGCTACTGTACTCTTTGGATGTGCCTCACATAGCTGTTTTTGCCACACCAAAGCAGACATCATCACAAAGATATTGCACTTTCAAGATGGATTGCTCATGCATGTTTTGGTGCACTAGTTTACTGCTAGATACTGATAGATCACCCTCCTCCTGCTTGTGGTTTTTGCTGTGTTTGATGTGTTTGTTCATGTACAGTATGGGCATTCATTCGCAGGTGTTTATCTATCTACTGCATGTTTGTGCATAAGAGAGTGTGTTCATGGTAGTACCTTTGTGCACATGAGCGCCTTAATCCCACTGTGTGTGAGTGTGTACAAGTCTGTAAATGAGCACCTGCACTTCTCAGGTCCCTGGCTCTTTAAACATATTCTAGACATTTTCTCGACATGCTTCATCTCATGATGCCCCTGCCTCTTCTTCCTCCTCCTCCTCCTCTTCCTCCTCCTCCTCCTCCTCCTCCTCATCATCTCCACCTCGTCCTCACCTCTGCCCCGGATGGCAGCCACCTAAAAAACGCCTGGATTATAATCCAGAGAGTTCTCCCCAGGTAAACACCATGCCACAGTCTCACCCAATGGGCACTCAAGCTGCTCAGCAGGGTAGTACTGATTGGTTCCCTCTAACTCTATTGACAGAACACTCATCCATTGATTGTTGTTTTAGTTTTTTTCATCTTCATTTGCATATAGTTTTATGCCATGTCATTGCCACACTACAGTTATTCAACGTGCTAATCCGTTGTTGGGGGCAACAGCTAATGCAATATGCATTTTTAAAGTGCTGCATTGTTGTGTACCTTTTGATAAAGCGTATCGATATTCTAGCTAAAGACAATATTGTTTTTATTAATGTTATGCCAAACAATATCCCTGCTAAGCAATATCCCTGTCCAATCAGAAGACACATGCAGACCTTTACGTGGACATCCTACAATATCATATTACACGGTTTACAATATCATATTACGTTTTTTTTCTGTCCTAATAAAAATAGCTTCCTCACATTCACAACATGTAGTCACAACATGTATACTTTTGTTTGACAGTGAATGGTCATTTCCTTGAGACAGAATGAAGGATGAATGCATGTAGTTTTTAAGTTGCCAACAAGGGTGAGAGTACTACATTGACGGTTTGCTGCACATGCAACCGAGGTTGTTCAGAGAACCATGTTCGCTCAATGAGATGCCTTGTCTGAGATCTGGGAACTTTAACTCAGCAGAACTTTAACTTTAACACAGTCTTTTGCAGTCACACACACAGTCTATGGCAGTGTGGAAAATTGCCTCTAAATATATATATTTACCATGTAGTATGTTTAAGGATCATGTTACGAGGTATGTCATGACTACAGGATAGAGTATGGGGTTACCTCTTAAGAACCTCTTTTAAATGGAATTGCTGGTTTACGTGACAACTGGAGAGTTTATGACGTTGTTGAAAACAGACATGGCTTGCATACTCAGGTGTTATCTGACAATAGCAGCGACTGTCAGGAATGGTATGGTTTTAAAAAAACAAACCGACAACTTCTTCTCTAAGATCATCTTGAGGGGTCTCACGTCTCGAGTCACCGGTCGGAGCAGGCCAATCCCTGCGAGGTAGCTGTCACTTAGGACCATATTTATGTTGACCAGGCACCAATCTGTCACTATGACGCTGCATTCCTGGCACCAGCATCAGGGCTACTTTTAAAAGTGGGGTTAAAAAAAATGTACCCGGGTCTCTCTGTTGCCTGTGAAGAGAAGCAGCTACTAGCTACAGATAAACTGCTGCAACTACAGCAGGGCTACTGGTACTGCTACTGCCTCCATACACAGCACAATGATCTTCTGCAGCCAAGCCTACAAGGAGTTCCCCGCCTTGTTCGACATTGAAACTCTCGTAAGTGTACTGGCACTTGGTTTTGGTGAAGGAGAAACTCAGCTTCACACCAAGAAATGGACGATATATAAGGAAGGAATGGAACGGTAGCCATTGGAAGGTGTTTCATGGATTTGTGTCCAAAGTTGAATTTGACCAAACACCAAAAAAAAATGTGTGCGCGCAGTTGCTCTCTGTGAAATTCTTGTTTTGTTTTTTTTGGTCTTTGTTCACTGTGGGACTCACGTCGCTCTTTGCTCTCGGTCTCTTTCAGACTTCCCTCTATCACAACGCTGCAGACAGACCCACAGACAGGCCGTCAAGGTAAGCCAGATCACTCTCCATTAAGCTAACATTCATTCTCTCTGACCAAATAAGTGTAAATAAGTAAATGGCCAATATTCTTGAGTGTGTGTCTTGTTGGTCAGGAAGCACCTTCCCGCAATATAAATATGGAGCTGTGTGCATTGAGTGGGACAGCTGGAATAGCCATGCCCTTGAGTGCTGTCAACTCAGCCATGAATCATGACCGACTCCAACCCACCCCTTAGCAGCCTCTCCTGCTGTGACCCTGGGCCAAAACACACTTGTCACAACTCCTCAAAGACCCCTGTGTGTGTGTGTGTGTGTGTGTGTGTGTGTGTGTGTGTGTGTGTGTGTGTGTGTGTGTGTATATGAATGTATTTATGAAGGCTATTTGTAAGTCAGGCCATCCAGCAATTAAAGTAATATAGGGGTGGAATGAAGTTGCCCCTAGAAACAGATCCTCTTTACCCTCTCTTGCCAAATCTTAACCGTAAACCATTAGGGGGAAAAATGCAAAACTGTCCCACTGACCAACATCAAGGGTTTGGTTTTCTGTCGTTCCCCCCACAGCTCAGCCAGTGACTACAGGAAGAGGAGGAAGTCAGAGCCGGCGTCCGTCCACCCCAAGCCAGCCGGCAGCCTGACCACTGCCCAGGTCCCCCCCAGCTGGCCCTCAGAGCCCCCCCGGAGTAGCAGCCTGACCAGCAGCCTGGGCTCTGGCCGGCCCCCCTCCGAGCCCCCCCGCAGCAGCAGCAACAGTGTCCTCCGCAAGCCTGTGGCCAGTTCCTCTTCTGCCTCCCCTTCCAGAGCCAAAGGTAAGGCTCAGCAACACAGCACACACATACACATACACACATACACACATACACACACACACATACACACACACACACACACACACACACACACACACACACCTATACACACACACGCAAGCACGCCCACAGGCACGTGCACACACACACACACACACACACACACACACACACACACACACACACACACACACACACCTATACACACACACGCAAGCACGCCCACAGGCACGTGCACACACACACACACACACACACACACACACACACACACACGCACACACACGCACACACATGCACACACACAACAAATAGCATAAAGTCATTGGCTCTGGTTTACTCCTAAATATTGATGTGGTGGTTTTCAGGCAGCTGAAGGGTAGTGCATGCTTACTGAACTGTGTATCCTTTTACTGAGTGTGTAACCCCCCCCCCCCTCTGTGCTGACTATAATGGACTCTTCCTCTGCTCTGACATCTGGTTTGCCTGTGAACCTGTTAATATCTTCTCATGTCTCTTTCTCATCATGCTGCTCTCGCTGGATGTCTTAAGGTGGGAACATAAGTGACTCATACTCTACGTTCAGTTGTTCAGGTCCCAACCGCAGTACCTCATACGACTCCTCACACGTTTCCCCATGTTCTATTGATGAGCCTGACTCATCTGACGCTCAGGGCTCTACTAGTCCGGTCTGTCTGAAGAACGGCTGGCAGACCCCGGGGCAGGACGATGAGGACTGGGGCGGAGCCTCAGAAGAAGCCGCCTCCCCCAAACTCAAATCCTGGAGCTGTGAGGACCTCCTGGGGGACGGTGACAGGCGGGGTCCAAACGGCCGCCAGACCCGCTCGGAGAGCGCGGGCTTCCTGTCATGTGACCAGGAGGCCAAAGGTCACAGTGACTGCGACAGCCCCGGGGGGACAGCCCCCCAGGGAGAGTGGACTCGAACCCGGCACCGCTCGGCTCACGACACGCCGGGCTTCCTCAAGCTCTATAAGAGGATGCACCAGATCAACAGGAAGGGCCTGCTGAACTCCCACAGTCCCCAGGCCATCTGCTCCGTCAAGGCCCGCATCCTGGAGTATGAGAGCGAGAAGCACCGGGAGAGGCCGCAGCACGAGAGGCAGGAGCCGCCCAGAGATAGGCAGCAGTGTGAGAGGGAAGAGTGGGCAGAGAGGCTGGCAGCAGGCGTGGGGGGACAGCGGCCAGAGAGGGAACAGCTGCCAGAGAGGCTGGCGGTGGGCGCGGGGGGACAGCGGCCAGAGAGGCTGGCACCGGGCGGGAGGGGTCACAGCGAAGAGGTAGTGCCCAGGGACATGGTCCATACCAGGATCTCTGAGTTCGAGAGCCTCATCCAGAAGTCCAAGTCCATGCCCGACCTGGGGGGCGAGGCTACGCCAGGGGGGCCATCCAGGAGGAGCAGCAGCCCCCAGCGCAGCTTCTCTGTCGAGTCCCTATTGGACGAGGACCCCCCCGCCCGAAACCCCCCCGAGGGCCAGCCTCACTACCCCAGGTTCAACGCTACTACTCCCAGCTGTCAGCCAATCCAGATCAATGACAACCACGCCACCTGTCACGCCCCGCGGCCCCTGCGGGCCCAGCACGACTACTCGGACAGCGACCACGACGCCGTGGTGTCCGACGTCAGCGACTTCATCCACATCGAGGGCTCGTCCTTCTGCAGCGAGAGCGACTTCGACCGCTGCTCCCACACCTCCTCAGAGAGCCCCTACGGTTCGGGCAACCCTAACCATCGCCACCGCCACCACCATCATCACCACCAGCAGCAATACAGACACCTGGTAAGCAATTGTAAAGGTCGCTGCCCTGCTTCCTACACCCGCTTCACCACCATGCTGAAACACGAGAGAGCCAGGCAGGGCCGAGGGCAGCCGCTGCCCCCCTCCGAGGACCCCGACTCAGGCCTCCCCAAGCTGGCCCTCCTGGTGAGCCCCGTGCCCTTCAGCCGGAGAAGGAGCTCGCCACCCCACAGCCACAACGGCCACAGGCAGCCCCGCAGGCTGCCGCGCTGTAAGAGCTCCATGTACGAGGCACTGGACGACGCCCTGAGGGACATCTACGAGCACATCAGGGAGGAGAAGAGACGAGGCAGCCTGCCTGACAACAGCATCCTCCACAGGCTACTGGCTGAGCTGCTCCCGGACATCCCAGAGAGGAGCTCCTCCCTCCGGGCTGTGTGTAGAGGCAACAGCCCTGGGTCCGGGCCCCAGAGCCTGGAGCTAGAGTTGGAGCGTGAGCAGCCGTACCCACCTCAGCCAGACGGCTCGCCCAGCCCAACGTGCTACCAGCCAGAGTGCAGCCGCCTGTCACACTCTGCCTCCTACCACCATATGGACTCCAACAACAACAGCCGCGGTTGTGAGGACTACTATGGAGGTGGATGGTCTCATTCACCAGAACATCCCCCCCCCCCCACACACCTTTCATCCCCCTTGACTGTCGTCAACCTCTACCTCTACCTCATCCTTTTGTGGTCGTGAAGTCATGTGTTTGAGTTCTATCCACCCCCCACCCCTCTACAAACACCGTCACCATCTGCACTATTGTCATCCTCCATCTCCACCTGTGTCTTGTGAGCGTTGTGTGTGAGTAGTGATTACCTTTAATTAGTATTCCTTGGAATGTAAGGGAAGCATGATTCCCTGGAACCCCACATGCCTCTGTTCATTCTCTGGTCATTAATGCAGTTGGTTAGGGTTAGGAGAGCTTAATCTCCAGGATTATCTCTCCTGCTATTATTATGACCTGTGTTTGCTATCTTTTGATTGTGATCTGACATTGTCAAGAGGGGTGTGTGTGTGCGTGTGTGTGTGTGTGTGTGTGTGTGTGTGTGTGTGTGTGCGTATGTGAGTGTGTGTGCGTGTCTAGGCATTAATTTACGTGTGTGTTTGTGTCGAACAGCTCAGTAAACTGTCCCTCTTCTGTTTAGAGATGCATCCGTGTGTCTCTAAAAGCTTCTGTTAATAGAGACATCTGACTAGAGCAGCTGAGGCCGGCAGTCTAAAAAGGGTCTGTGGTCTGATATTGGCATGGGGGAGACACACAATACACCCCCCCCCCCCCTATTAATGTGCATCTGTTTCCCCTCTATAGAGAGTTGGGCATATCGATCTGGGTGGCTGCTTTTCAGCACGTAGCGGGAGTGTTTTTCCTAGGTGGTCTTGGCAAAGGGCATGCCTTTCTGCTAATGGGCCTATGAAATATCCAAAAGCTGACGAGTGAAAGTCCATTTTCGGGGGGGGGGGGGGGGCGCTGAGCCGACCAGGCACCTTTTACGAGATAACTCTCTCAAGTATGGAGGGGACTGCTGGTAGTCGCTGCTGAGTGAGACCATAAGACCACATCACCACCCTCAGCTGCAGTATAAATACTTGTTCTCCATCCTGGGTGTCTATTTCCAATGGCTGAATATAAACAAGCTGGTTTAGTAGAAAGAGATGTGGAGAGTCTTGACCTGAAAATACTGTGCAGTATATTAGGTTGAGTTTCACTCTAGCTCTTTTCCTTACCGCTCTTCACTTTTGCACAGTAGTAGAGGATATGTAGCAGGGGAGGCTGGCGGAGATAGAAATCGGCTGTTTGATACTGTTCCTTATTCCATGCATTACAATGAGCCCGTCCTCCGATTTCTACCTCCACCAGCCTCCACTGACACGCAGGCATGTTGGTCAAGTTTACGGTCTGTCGCCATACTGTAAATGAAGGAAATGAGTTGTCTTCTTTTCATTTGCATTGTTCATATGTGTCATTTGATTTCACGCTCCTTTTTCCTATTGTTTTGCTATGAGACTGCCTTGTGTCTTATCATCATGGCCTCGCCCCTTCCCCTGCATGTTAAGTGTCAATGGTGATTGGTGGTCCTCCCCCACTGATTGTCTCTCTCTCTCTCTCTCCTCCCTCAGACCAGGAGTCCTCCAGGAGCCAATCGTACGCTGACGTAGGCCGTCACACCCCCCAGACCAGGCGGCCCACCCCTGAGGTCCGGGAGGTAATATCATTCTCTATTATCGATACTCTTTACTATCGTTATCATTCTAGATAAGTCTCAACATGTGTGCATATGCATAATTGGTCTCTGACGGCGTTTTGAGAAAACAGTTGCGCTGAATCACTGTAAGAATATACTGTAACGGTTTTGAACTGTATGTCTTTGTGTCCTCAACAGAGGCAGCCAGCCAGAGCAGTGTATGACTTCAAGGCACAGACAGTGAAGTAAGTATACTTCATGTTAGGAAAAAGATCAAACACATGAAGTGAATACTTCAGATAAACACGTCTAAGTGGAGCAGAGAGAATAAGTGAAGAGCATGGATCTGCTTTCTACAGTATGTCACAAACATGATGCTAACAGGAGATACTGCCCTCAAGGCAGTGATTTATTGTCAATATTGTCAATAAATCCTCCCTCAGGTAGAGGGAGTTGTAAACACCTACCAAGTGACAATGTTGATGATAAATCACGGCCTTTAGGGCATTATTGCTTTTATACAACAGTTAGACAACAAATCTGAAAATTAGAAAACGGTGCTTTAAGTATTTCTTTTTGAGATACTTAAAGCACTTAATCCCTTTGGTTTCTGCCCTGCGCTGAGAAATATAGTTCCCAAAACTACAAACGTTGTCAAGGGAACTTGATACACAAATCTACTGGTGTAGGAATTTCATAATAGGTGATTTAACCATGACATTACCGGCTTATTCACGGCTTTGAACGCCTCTCGGCCAATCACAATGCTTCTTTTCATCAACCCGTTGTATACCTTTTCATTAGTCACAGTCGCTAATGCTGATGCTAATGAGCTAATGTGGCGTGCAGAGAGCTGACGTTCAGGAAGGGAGAGTCGGTGAACATCATCAGGCAGATCGACAACAACTGGTATGAAGGAGAACACCGTGGTCAAGTGGGGATCTTCCCCATCTCCTATGTGGAGGTTGGTGTCTCCTCTTTCTGTCTGTTGTGTCAGTCTGTTACTGAATTGTGTTGAATGAATTACTGTCTCCTTTCTTCTCTTAGTGTAAGTATGTTGGTGTCTCCTTTCCTCTCTCCTCTCCTCTCCTCTCCTCTCCTCTCCTCTCCTCTCCTCTCCTCTCCTCTCAGTGATAATGTGTTAACCTCTCCTCTCCTATACAGTATGTACTCTCCTCTCAGTGTCAATGTGTGTCTCTCCTCTTTCCTCTCTACAACTATAACTGCATACCCAGTATATCATATATGTTGGTTTGTATTTGTCCATTATCCTGAACCTCCACTTTCTCTCTCTCTCCCTCTTTCTTTAGAAGATCCCTCCATCAGAGAAGCTCCAGCCAGCCAGACCTCCTCCGCCTGCCCATGCCAGAGAGATTGGTGAAGCGGTGGCTCGCTACAACTTCAAGGCTGACACCAGTGTAGAGCTCTCACTAAGGAAGGCAAGAGCCCCTCCACTTTAACAGCATGGCTTTACTCCCAGATAGAGACACATCCTGCATCCAAATCAACCCCTTAGACCCAGTCCGCCAGAGACATATATTTTCTGATACTGATAGGTTGTGGTACTTAAAAAAACTTAACACAGTCGGCAATTACCTGCTATCAAATAGTATATAGTGGTGCTCATGTCAATAAAACTCAAGGAAACCAAAGTGCAATTGATGTATAATTATTTGGAAATGACCATTTAACTATGTAATTTCTAGGTAAATACTGGGGTAAATAGATACGGTCACCAAAATAAATAGGCATCTAAAATAGGCAAATTAATGAACGTGTAACCTGTATGTCTGACAGGGTGAGAGGGTGGTCCTGCTGAGACAGGTGGACCAGAACTGGTACGAGGGGAAGATCCCAGAGACCAACAAGCAGGGCATCTTCCCCATGTCCTATGTGGACGTGGTCAAGAAGCCCCCTGCCAAGAGCCCCGCCCACTACTCTGACTCCTCCTTGCCACAGAGTCTCTCTAGTGACAGGATCCACCCTGTTGGGTCGTCCAAGGTAAGACAGCCACTCCTGTCCCAGTAACTAGACAATGCCCAATACAATACAATACTTATTGTATACAAGTTATGTACAATGGCGTAGAGGCGTAGTACAGTACATTGTTGTATAACATACTACTAATAATGGTGATAACAGATTTTATAGCGTATTTCATAATACTCAAAGACACTTGTAAATACTGTACTTTGCTCATATCATGTCTTATATTAGCTTTAGAGAGCTGCTGTCCTAGCATGACAATGGACAATTAGAATAACAATGGTCAATCTATCGTAATAACAAACCCATTCTCTATTGAATCCGAGACAACAATAGACCCTGTACGATAATAATGGATTGGATATATATATCACTTTTCCACCAGGTGCTTAAAGCCCTCTACAGTGTATGGGCACAATGTCTACCTCCACCAGCCTCCCCTGATATGGGTTTATTGAAGTTTATTTAGTCCTGTAATTCCTGGCCTGTCTCATACAGATAACATATAGTTTAATATTTACCTCGGAGATACAATGAATTGTCCTTGAGTTGTAATTCCATTTTGGTTCCAAGCCTGGTCCCTGTCTCACATGACTGTGATAAACCATGCCTTTGGTTCAATCAGATTTAAAACAAATCACCTACACACACACACACACACACACACACACACACACACACACACACACACACACACACACACACACACACACACACACACACACACACACACACACACATACACACACACACATATGCAATGCTCACACATCAGTTGTCAACAACTGCCAACTCCTCAATGTAGCAAGAGCACTGTGTTTAGCAGGGGATTTATGTAGGCGACACTATGGCACTAATGTGAAAGCTGTAGTTTCCATCAACGTGGCTAATAGAGATCTATCTGTACAGGGCTGTCAGCTGCTGCTGTTGCTCTCTAATAAGACTTGCCTGTTCACATTTAGCACCTCATCGACAGACTTGGCGGCTACAGGGCAGGCTAGCCAGAGCTGTTTTTTGCTGCCTCTGTGCATACAGTAGACAAGTCAGTTTTAAGGCGCTGGCTGTGACACCACTGTTTCTTTAGCACTTGTCAGTGTCAACAATGAGACAGAAGCTGCTTTGTTAGACCTTCTAATACCGTGAGCACATTATTGGTCAAAATGGGTTCATAGGTTTGAGAAACCTCAACATGCCATAGACTGTTTATCTCACCTCTCACCTGGCCATTTCCCTCCCTTTATTTTCGACTGTCTCTCTTTCTCTGCCGTCTCTCTCTCTCTCTCTCTTTCTCTTTCTCAAGCCTTCATCCACGCTCCCTCACGACAGCTCCCACTCCCCCTCCCCCAGTCTGAGACAGCTCACCTCCCCTTCTCCATCCCCTTCCATCCGGCAGCACCCTTCCCCCTCCCCCAGTGGTCAGAAGGCCCACCTGGCGGCCATCACTAATGAGTGGATCTCCTTGACCCTGGGCATGTCCCCCTCGGGCACACCCGGTCCCACCCCTCCACCCTACCCCACCGCCCTACTGGCCGAACTGCAGGACCTGGATTCCCTGGTGTCCCCATCACCAGCCTCCTCCATGCTGGGGCCCTCCCCAACCCCAAGCCACCTCTCTCCCGCCCCCAACTCCACCCTCTTCCAGGAGGGCCACTTCATCCCCATCACCTACTCCGGCTCCCCAGAGCCCAGCTCCTCCCCACTGCCCTCCCTGCCCACCACCGGCACCTCCTTCACCTCTTCCCCCACCTCGCCCTCATTCGACACCAGCCCCAAGTACGGAAGTGTGGTCGACTTGTACCAAAACAGCGACAAACCTATAGACTCGCAGGAGAGGCAGTTCCATCTCCTCTCTGACCATTCAGACCACCTAGAGGCCTTAGAGTCTGCCTCCTCTCCTCAAGCCTGCTGCAGTCCCACTGACCTTGTGGTTTATGAGGACAACGACAACCCCTCTCACAGCGCCGACACCCTGTCCACCAAAGACCAGGAGGATGACCTGTGCGAGGAGCTGGTGTCCATCATTAAGGGCGACCAATCCAAGGAGGAGTTCTCCTGGGAGGAGGAGGGGTTTTACAGACCAGCGCTGGACATGAGCGAGAAGCTTCCCAAGCTGTTCATAGAGGAGGAGGCCACTGAGGCTGGCAAGAAGGCCACCCCCTCTAATACCTTTACTCCTGTCTGTAGGGATGGGTCAGAACACCAGGTAGAACCCGGTGTGCTGTACTGGTTGTCCTAACGTTGCCGTGCAAACATGCTTGCTTCAACTAACCCTAGAAGAAGTTATTTTGAATACTGTATGAACAAACTTTGTGCGAGGATCTGCTCCAGGAGCTATACTTGCTTTGTTACTACAAACAAATTGTTATGACTGGCTATCCAGATCATTATGTCTGGTGAGCACCTTTTCTCAAGAGAGCTATTTAGATGATAGACTCAAAATACTTCAAGCAGGTGTGCTTTGTGCTGCATCTTGTCATTTGTTACTGGATCTTTGCAGATTTGACTCTAAAAGAAGTGACAGAAGGTGTGTGTACGTACATGGCCTATAACATACCTCTCGGTCTCTCTGTCAGCAGGACGATCTTACCCAGGGTGCTTCTGTCCACCTTCCCTCCCCACCCTCACAGCAGTCCATCACCTCTACCCTCCCCACCTCACCCAGACCCTCGCCTCCCTCCCCCTGCTCCACCCCTCCACTGCCGGAGGTCACACACTCCCCCCCTCCCTACACCAAACACCCCCCCCGTCTGGAGTCTACCTGTAGGTCCCCCAAGTTCAAGGTAAAGAGAAGGTGCCTGTGTGAGATTTTGCAGTGAGATCTAACCACTTCCCCTGCTCTTATCCTCCTGTCTCTAACAATAACAGCCTATAACATTCCCTTTTACTTACTTCCCCTTTTACCCAAATTGTATCCAATATATTTGGACAGACCTAATATAATTCTGTGTTAAAGGCAACGCACTCCTTCACACTGCCCCCTTTGGTTTTTAGAAATTACCAACTGATATTGCTTCATCAAGGTTTATTTTAGTCTCAACTTTGATTCTCTGGAGTGTGTGTGTGTGTGTGTGTGTGTGTGTGTGCGTCTGTGTGTCTGTGTCTCTCACTGTGTCTCCTGGTTCTGGTTCTTTCAGCCTGTGGTAAGGCGTGAGGTAGTTGTGGGTAAGCCTCCCCGTAGCCCTGTGATGTCTAGGCGGTCCTGCGGCTCGCCCAATAGAGGCCAGAGCTATTCGCCGTCTCATAGGGTAGGGCCCCAATGCACCTTGAATGACATCAACAACTCGGAAACTGAGTCCTCTTTAAAGTTCATGTATCCCTTTTGACAGTACTGTACATAAAAGGTACCATCTAGCCCAAAGATACACCCGGCCTCTTCATCTGTTTGTGCTTTGGCCACCTCCTATGACTGTCGTTGTTAAGCCATGCATCATGTTGACATGACAACGTCAGGAGATTTGGCTAAAGCATAATACAGATCTCGGTAGACATACCAGACCCACTATCAAAACACTACTGCATTAGAGCTAAGAATGATGATCATGTCAACACCAGAGGGATACCTACAACTTTAATGGCTGGCCATCCAGCGTGTGTTGCAGCTTAGCGTTGTGCAGGGGACAATAATTCCCATTGTGTGTGTTGTTTAGACTAAAGGACAGCCATATTGGACTGGTACCTTGTTTCCCTGTGGCGAAGTGTTTTGTTTTTTTTGGAGTGTGTGTCAGTGACCAGCTTTTGTGTGTGGTTTCTTGGCTGCATGATCCCCTGACCAACTGATGGTTTAATTCAGGCGAGTGACCTCCCCTTGTAATGTGGGAGGAGAGCGGTAGGCGTATGTAGACTTGCTTGCTGGACTGGCTTTTGTGATGTGGGACAGGTGCCTGTATTGAACGTGTCTGAATTGATTTGGCTTTTGTATCTTGTTTCCGTCTCCTGCCATGAGGGATGTACAATACTGTTTCCTGTTTGGCCAGTGTAACCATGGTTAAATGTCCCAGGGCAATAGAAGCAGGATTAGCCCCCTCAACTCCCTCCAACCTCTCAGTCAGCATCATGGATTTCCCGTCTTTGTTGCTCATTAGGCAAAGATGGCGTAGTGTTGGATTTGGCACGTCGATACTGTAGTGGAGGCTGGTGCTGAAAACAGACAAGGAGAGGACAGATACATGTGTGTCCACTGTTTAACATTTCTGGGGGGTTTTCTCTCTCTCTCTCTCTCTCTCTCTCTCTGTCTTCACAGCGGCCAGCGTTTAATCAAGATGGCCAGCAGTGTGGTGGAGAGCCGTGAGTATCTCAATCTCATTTACATACTGTACATGACTATCTTTTCCACCAATTTGGAAGTACTTTAATTGACTTTCTTTACTTCACTCTACTTTTCTTTACTATGCATTTCAACCAACATTTCTGTTAATGGGCCAGATTGAGCCAAAAGGCTCAACGACTGAATGTACTGGAATGTGTAATAAGGAGCAAACATTGGTAAGTCTGATGTGACGATGTGTTTGGTCCTCACTGATGACAGTTGCCATGTGTCTGTAGGTTTCAGGTCCTGTACAACTACGCGCCACGGAACGAGGATGAGTTGGAGCTCAAGGAAGGAGATGTTGTTGACGTGATGGAGAAGTGTGATGATGGCTGGTTTGTAGGTATGTTTGTCAATGTATTCATCCACTGTCTGAATATCAAAAAGATACAAATAGAATACGTAGTTAATAGCTCATTCTTATGCAGGGACGCTATGTCCCACTTCAGCCTATGTTTTCCCCAAACAAATAAGAGAATTTATAGAAATAGAATGTTTTACTCAACTGCTGCCAGCAGATGGCGTCCCTGTACTTCTAGTCAGTCGGTATAATAATGCATCCGTCCTTGTCCTATGTCAAGTGTCAAGAGGCACATATCATCAGTCATTGTCATAACATTGTTGTATTGTGCTTGTTTTCAAGGCACTTCCAGAAGAAGTAAATTCTTCGGAACCTTTCCTGGAAATTACGTGAAGCGGCCATAACCTTTTTCACATGGAATGGTGTCATGTGTCCAGCATAACTGCAATGATGGTAGACTACAGTGGGTGAATATCGAACTCATCCAAACTGCACATTTTACACAGAAGATGACCTTCAGCTATGACTAGCCATTTTCATAAAAAGACAATTCCAGAAGTGTACTCACTGAAGTACTTTGTGTTTCCAGTCATCCAAGGAGAAGTGACATTACATCATGTAGTAATATGATGAACAGGAGAGGATAATGGACTCAGTGGCCTTGAAGGGGTATCTTTGCACCAAGTATGTTTTATGTTTGTTTTAGGGGATTGTTACCATACTATTCTAACTGTGATGCCTCAACAGACACAGTGGATGCAACGAGTGAGGTGAAGAGCTGATTTGGTCACAATGATGTTTTTTGATTAGCGTGTAATGATAGCAATTTAAGGGCTGCCTTGTAGACTATTGGATTTCACAATAATGAAGTAACCAAGTGCCCTATTTTACCTTCTATTTATTTATACATAAATATATATTTTTTCTTGTTCTGGAAGTACTTTATGATTGATTACGCTAATCTACACAAGGAGTGTTGTTAACTTGTGGAGAGGAGTTGTCTTGCTTCATACAGTCACAGCTGAGCTCACATGGCATGAGGTTGGATTGAGTGGAGAACAGTGATCGTGTTGCTGTTAGGTTTGCAATATGGTTCCTTTGAAATGAAACAGAGGTGATTAGATTAGTAACCTTCTCTGAGACCTGAAGACATATTAGCTCCGTGAGCTAATGACTAAGCTTACGTTTTGAGTGCTAACACAGTCTTGTGGTGCAGAGATGACCCAGGTTCAAACCCAGTCATCACATTAACACAGCCCGGCAAACGCATGGCTTCGTACAGCAAGTTGCAGCTCTGGCACTGTGCACTGAATATTGTATTCAGGCAGTTTGGTCTGGAGCAAATGTCCTTTGATGTGTATGGTTTTGTTTTTCTCTCCAGACATTCCTGTAAGTATTAAAAGGAAAGAAGACTTTTGTGTAATTGGACAAGAGATTTAAAACATGTAATGTCTTCTTTTTACAGATAGGGTAGAGCGGTTAAAGATTAAGGTGTCAGAATGCCAGAGTAGCAGTTTCTCTGGTGCTGAAATGAATACCCTCCTCATTAGGGCACAGTGTGAAAACTGTTATTTATTTATAAGGGCTTGTCAGTTAGGAATGTTCTATATTTTCTCTTTTAAGAATATAGCACCAGACAAGCCAAATGTAATTTTAAAAAGTGAATAATAATTGAGGAGAAAAATGTCCTTTAAGATTGTTATTTAATATATGGTCATTTTACATTATCACTCTTATTTCAGTCTGTCAAATTAGATTTCTTTGAAATAATTGTAATAACTTAGCCACAACTCACCTGACACAAATCCTGTTTAAAAATGTTAAGCATTATTAATATAATTTACATTAATTTCTGGATGCATTCAGCTCACTCCAAATCAGCTTTTGATTTATGCAAAAACAGACTACTATTCTCCCATACTGTAAACATGCCTTTCTGGTTGATGGCAAAAGCAACAGATGTACAGCTTGGTAAACCTGAAGCATCTGGAGTGATGATGTCATGTCCTGTAGTGATGTCATTGTGCAACTTTCTGTGTTCACTACTGCCTAAACTCATCATACATGTATGGTCTGCTGGATTTTGTATGTCTTGTCTGGTACAGTATACTGGATCATGTGATTCAAAGAAATCTACTCCCTCATCAAGTAATTCAGTACATTAAACTACATTTCTTAAATCATAAAGAAATCACAGATATGCCCAGAGAGTGGGGTCTACTACTGTATGCAAACTAGCATTTGTTTATCCTATAAAATGAATCTACAGCAATACCAGTGAAAAAGAGAGATGGTATAAAATGTAATTGTATATAACTGGATGTTTGAAGGTTGTATGAAAGAGTACACACATAAGTGTACTGTTGCTACTGTTACTTATAGAACTTACATCTATGAGATCCTGTAAGGAATTTGAACAATGGTGGCCCTGTCCAGAAACAACCCCCAGACACTTGTGTAGATCTGATCTGAGAAGATGGTAGCACAGTAGCTCACAGTAGCTTCTGATTGGCCGTGTGGAGTCTGTGACACAGTGCTAACCTATCCAATCCTTGCAGATCTAGAGAGTATAGGGCAGAGGGGCTTGGGATTGTGTCAGGACTGGGTCATGGTCTCAGTTGACTGTAACAATAACTTAGAGGTCTTCTCACGACCTGCTGAGGATGAGATGTAGTGATGCCGTCTCCCTCAGTCCAGAGTGTTCTATGAGGAAGAGTGACGCCAATGAAGGGGTCCACTTTCTACTGGCCAACGGCAAATAGTTCCTTTTACTTTACCAACGGAGCATGTTGCCAGGCAACTGGTTGTTAGTCCAATAAAAAATCTATATTGGGTAAATCAGGAAGTTTACCCAGGAAGCTATATGGAACTATTTGAAGCTCATTGGCGCCACTCTTCTAATATACCACTCTGGTTCAGTCAACGTTTCGTTTTTCATGTCTGTTCTTTCTGTGATATTGTGTATCTAATAAATTCTGCCTGACATGCAATTTTCAAAATGAATCCTTTCCCTCTTTTTCTGTGAACATACTGTATTGTTCTATGATATTCCTTCAGCTGTTTGTTTTTTTACGATTTTACCATGGTTTTACCATTCACTACTAATATTGTAGGCAAGTGTGTGTTTATTAGTATTATATTTATTATCATAAAGTTTATATTTGCCTAATCTGGAAACAGTTGTTATCTTAACATAATGTATTATGAAAAAGGTCCACCACAGTCCAGATAATTTCTCCCAGTATTTGTTGAAACAGTGTGGTTATTTCTGCCCCTATGCTCTCAAACCATTGGCTGTTTGAATGTGAAACTAGGCTCCATCCTGTGCTGTAGAGGCTTCTGGTCCGAGCCGACTGCCCACTCTAAAAACAGCCACATCGTGTCCTCACGTTGCCCCTGGTGCCCCCATGGCAACCATGTAAACAAAACCTCCCGGTCCGGGGCTGGTGGTGTATTTTCTCTCTGAATGAAGTAATCACAAGTATCACTCAGGACTGGTTTAAAACAAAGCCAGGGGTGAAACGCTCAAAGCCTTTTTAAATTGTGGTCTCTTTTTAAAGGATGATTTGTACTAAATGGACCAGACCAATCCTCCCACCCAGCTGGTGTTTCCTCTTTCACACACAGATCTGCTGCACCATTTTGCCAGTGATTTTCCTGGCATCATGGTCTGTGATACTGGCCTGGCTGTATCCTATCTTTTTGGACCCCCCCCCCCGGTCAAAGATAGCATGATTCAACTCAGAAACACTTTGCTAATGACTGACGGTATGTGATGTGTGATTGTCTGAGAGGATAGACTAGGGCAAAGTAGGGAGAGAGGGAGTAAAACTGAGAGACACACAGATTAAGCAGCTTGACAGATTTAGCAGCTTGGCAGACTAAGGTTTTTTCAGCTGGGAAAGAGATCCACAGGTTGGTTCCAAATCATTACGTAAGTAAAAGTTCTGCTGAATCTCACCGCCTCAACCAATACATCAACTCCCCACCAAATAAGGGGACAAGTTGTCAAAGCCTGCAGACCAACTAACGTGGGTGATTTCAAAGGAATTGCTGCAGTATAGTAGAACTCTAATGAGACAAGTGTTGGCTGCAGTGGTTCAACCATTATCATACTAAACAAAGAAGCCAGCAAAAGGGGACCTTCTACTCTTGAACAGTACAGAACATGGTTTTACAGAGAGAACAAGATGTTTATTGTTTCATTTCTAAGGTTGCAAAGAAAAGTAGCCTTGGTAAAACAATTGGATAACCCAGACTCCTCACCCTCCTTCTCAGGTAAATCATCCAAAGGTGAACTGTTGTCTTACACACTCTGTTGGGAAAGTACAGCCAAACACTGGTGAAATAATGAGAGACATCTGAGTTTAGGATACACCCTCATTCTCTGCTTCAGTGTTTACGTTCCTCACATTGTAGAGGCTAAATAGCCACACGCACACACACACACACACACACACACTCACTCACAGCCCCACGCCCCCCTACCCCTGTAGCGCGTGTCATGGCAGGCTCTCATGGAGGACTTGTGGCACTTCTGTTATCAGTGTATTCACTCTGGAGCGTGATCTGTCTCTCTCTCAGTCCCTGTCTGTCTCTATCAGTCTGTGTCTATTCTGTCCCTCTGTCTGTGTCTGTCTCCGCGATCTGTCCCTCTGCCCCTGTCTGTATCTCTATCAGTCCCTGTCTGTGTCTCATGATCCGTTCCTCTGTCTGTCCGTGTCTCTATTCTGTCCGTCTGTCTGTCTGTGTCTTTTTGATCTGTCCCTATCAATGTCTCCATTTGACCACTGCTTTAATCTGCTGACTGACAGGAATGGTGCAACACACAGGTGTTGAGCCCGACTAAGCAAGAGGAGACCGAAAGGTCTAGAGAGAGAGAGAGAGTGGGGCAAGTTAAACCAGCGAGGGAAAGAGAGAGAGAGAGTGAATGGGGAGGGGGGGGTGGTGGGTGTGGGGAGTGTTGGATGAAAGAGAGAAGGGAAAATAGAGAAAAAGAGAGAGGGTAAGTTCTAGCACTCTGCCTCAGGTCCTCAGTCTGTCGGATGACCTCACTCCGAGGGCGGGGCATCCTCCTCCCAACATGCCCAGCTGCCCGTTAAAAACTCTACTGGCCAGACATGCAGCCAATCAGCACTGGGAGAGGCAGAGCAGCGTGTGTGTGTGTGTGTTTGTGTGTTTGAGAGTGTGTAAAGGGGCAGGAATACAGTAGATCGGGGCAGCTGCTACAACTGCTGCTGCTTACCTAGCTCCAGGCTCCAGGCTCCAGGCTCCAGGCTCCAGGCTCCAGGCTCCAGGCTCTACCCCAAGGAACAGGAAGACAGACAGGGATACGATGCCCCAGAATGTGGTCCTGGAAGGGCCAGCCCCGTGGGGCTTCAGGCTCACTGGAGGGAAGGACTTCAACCAGCCACTGACCATCACCAGGGTGAGGAGGGGGATGTACAAGGGGGAAGAGGGGGGTATATAGGTATATAGTCTGTTTTAACTCTAGAGATGGCTACAGACCTTGTATCAAATCACTTCATAATGCTATTATGTGTCAGCCAAGCTAGACTTTCTCAGGGTTCCTGTACTGTTTATGAGTCCTTGGAAGGACAGTGGAGTGAAGGAACAGCTGAGAATGAACACAATTTCAAAGACGGCTAAGAATCTTATCAAATCCCTCTGTGGGGTTCCTCATTCCTCAAGCTTCTGGAAGCCATTGTTAGTTAGATGTTAATTTGCTCATTAATTTGTCAATTCAGTGTTAATCCCCATGGCTCTATGTAGAGATATAGAGCTTTACTACGTCTATGTCTATGTCTATGCCTACTCCCATGTGGCCCGTGCAGAGTCTGGGCGTGTGGCATTGGCCTGGGTGTCTGGTGAGGCAGCATTTGTGGGAGATCACCATCCACACCTGTCGCAGACACAGATGTCTTTACCCCTGGCCCCCCGGCCTCCTGCCCCCCCCGAGCTTGTAAGGAGCTGTTGAAATGGGTGGAGGGGGATAACAAGTCTTAGCAGACTTGTATTAGTCTACAGTAGGACTGAGACTGGGCTGCTACTTTTAGGGTGTACCTCAATTATTGTTCTTCCAGTTATTTCAGTGTGCAGATGAAGGGAAGGAGACAATAAGAGGAAGCCAATTTAGACTACTGTTCAACTGAACAAAAGGTTTTTACCTAGAACCCCAAAAGGTTCATCAGCTGTCCCTGTGGGGAACCCTACATGGAACCCAAGAGGGTTCTTCCACAGGGATAGTCAAAGAACCCTTTTGGAACCCTTTTTTTTCAAGAATGTATTGATATTCAGCCCCAGTGGCTGCCTAGCACTGGGGATGGAGGGTGGCAGGCCAGGCAAACAAATGACTCACGCTGGCCTTGTCACTTAGAGTGCTCTCTTATCCAAACTTAGAATACTGAGAATACTTCCCTCAAAACACTCTTGCTTACTGTCTACGATCCTGTCCCAACAACACACAATGCCACCATTGAGCTTTCCTTCTCTTGTTCTCTCTTATTTATCAAAGCCTTCTCAGGAGTGGTGCCATATAATGTAACCCAGCTCTCACAGTAATTTGGTCAAATGAGAGCTGGTTCTTTGGCTTTCTCCCCTTCAAATGAGAGCTGGTTCTTTGGCATTCCTCCCTCTGCATTCATCCCCATTACTCAGCTTTACCCAGACTTTGTTTTGGAAGCTTGGTGTGGCCATTAACTGGCTATCATGATTAGCTGGCCATCTTCAAGAAGAGCTGTGGGAGTGAGACAGATGAGTGGTCCCTGGTGAGGGATTGGAACTGACATTTGACGTCCAAATTGTATTATTGTTACAATTATTATTAAACCCTTATTTAGGCAGGGGGTCCAACCATAATTGGGGGGTCCTTAACCATAATGCCTCAGGCTTTGCTAACCGACACAATTTTTCCGACAAACTGCACAGTATGTGATTGGAACTAGAGCAATAAGCATGCAGAAAGCATAGCCTTGGCATACTCTGGAAGTAGATACTCTGTACAGCTGAGGGAGAGTGTGTATTGTGCTAATCAACCTGTATATTAGTACACTCTGTTAACTTTGTAATTCCTAGCAAGTAGGAAAATAGCAACTAGGCAATATTGTCTAGCCAACCAACCTAAAAGTACATACTGTGTTTGTCATATTCCTCATCTTAAAGTAGTTGCTTAGCAATGCAAGACCATGGAGATACTGTATGAGACAACTTCTGTTGTGGAGGAAGTTTAACCTCTGAATTCCCTACAGTAGCTAACTAGTAGTAGTATCTCCTCAACCCCCATCTATTGTGGGGGAAGTTTAACCTCTGAAGTCCCTAGCTAGATGGTACAGTAGTATCTCCATAGGGGTATATGGCATGTCCTCACTTGTTTGCTCCTTCTCTCAGTGAGGTCCCTTTGGCTCCAGATGTCATCATGGTGATCTCTCACACCATTGTCATTCATCACCTCTCCCTGCAGCATGTCTTAACAGAAAACAGGTGTTCCCACATCATAGAAAACATCAGACATTGTACAGGTATATTTGTGTGTGTGTGTGTGTGTGTGTGTGTGTGTGTGTGTGTACTGTATGAGCATGCATGTGCATCTCTGTGTATTGTCAGCCCCTCCCAGCTCTGATTTCCCTGTCCTACCATGACTGTGGTTGGTTCCTCTTGTTATGGAAAATACATTCATAGAACTATTTTCAGGTTCACTTTCATATGACTGATACAACTTGTGTAACTACTGTGATGACATTTTCTCTTGCCACTCCTCTAAAGTTCTATAGCCATTGTTCTGAGAAGCACTGTATGATTTACTATATGAACAGCGGTGATCTCTGAGGGAGTGGTAGGAGAGAGCAATAGTGGGGGGACAGGCGCATCCTGTCGATAGGTGTGAAATGTTGAACGGCGATTAATCAATAAGAAAGTCTCCCCATTGTTCATTCTCTCCCGCCCTTTCTCACGTAAGCACAGGCCCATCAGCCGATAGCCTTGGCGGCGCCTGTATTATGTTTAAACTGTATAAAAGACGAACCTGATCATTGTCTCTTTAGACTTGTGCTGAACGGACCCCCGGTTCTACGCTGGGCTGCTGTTACGCTCTTGTCTCTTGTTTGCAAGCAATAAATACCGGACTCAGATATTGTGGCTACTCAGGACTTGTTTCTTGATTCTTACCTCCGAAGAGCTAAAGTACAGAGTGGTAAATCCTAGACTTCCACCACACTCTCAGCTCAGAGCCTTGTTGACACTTCTCACACAGCCTGGCTTTATTCTGTCATTCAACAAAGCACATTAACACATCACCATGTGTCACCTTGGTGCCATGGGAACCATCTGATCTGCATTGTGCCAGTCTTAAACTAAATGGGGGGCTGGTCTGTTCCCTCAGCGATTGTTTCCAATTGATTCTCTCTGATGTTAGCTGTCTCTTGGAGACGAGAGAGGATAGGAGACCAGGAGTGCAGTCATCTGATGTGATTCTCAATTAGTCTCAAAAAGGCAGGGAAGATGAACCAAAAATGTCACATATTTTGGAAGAGCACTGTTTGACATGCTTTAATGAGGATGACGATGTTTGAAACATTGTGCAGTTTCATATTCTGGGTGTCAACTATAGCTTGGCGGAACAGATACAGTAGCAGTTCATGTATTCGCTGATTTAGAGGAGTCTGGATATGACAGTGGATTTAGAGGGGCATGGATAGAGGGGCCTGGATAGGACAGTGGATTTAGAGGGGCCTGGATATGACAGTGTTGATAACACTTTCTATGATGCTCACACACATTATTATAGCTAATTATAAACATGTATGGTGCCTTATAATGTCCTTATAATATGTCATTATATGTTGTCTGTCTTAGGGGCCTTTTTTACAAATGACAGAAAATAGACAGATGATAGCTCAGGATCATAATGAGGTGATATGAGACATTATAATGTCATACATGCTTATAACAAGTCTTATAATGTGCTATGAACACATTATAACTGGATGCTCAAATTGTTACCAAAGTAATCTCAAAGTGAGTCTTAGAAGGCAAAAGGTTGAGAAGGACACAGAGTATCAAACCAAAAATGGTCATTTAGATTTGTAGAACAGTATAAAGTGGTTAGTATAAAATGTGTAAATTAGATATAAAACAAGCGTAATGTGAACCCGGGACATAAAGGGGGCAGCTGCTGTGGAGCTGTTTTCTCCTAAGAAGATGCATGATATAGTGTAGTAACGTAACACTGTCCCAAATTAATCACCCGGACACAAATAGCCAGCTAGATGACCTAAGCCTGCATTTATCTGCCTTTTCAACAGAAAAAGAGGGGGGAGGAAAAGAGTGGGAGAAGGGGGGATGAGAAGGAGGTATAGTTAGCCAGCTATCCGATGCAAGGTGAGGTGATAAGATAAGAATCTTTAGGGCAGAGAAAGGTGAATACCTCAAGAATGACATCACACCCAGGGAGAAGAGGAACCAGGAATGATGTCAGGCCCCATTAGAGAGAGAGAGAGGGGGGGGAGGTAACGAGAGAGAGAGAGAGAGAGAGAGAGAGAAGAAGGAAGAAAAGAGTGGGGAGGTTAACGGGAGAGAGATGGGAGAGAAGGTAGGTAGAGAGAGGGGAGGGTTAAGCGATACGGAGAGTGGGAAGAGATAGAAGGGAGGGAGAGTAAAGAGAGAGGGATGCAATCAGTCTCCTGAGAGAAAGCAGGGCAAGAGGGGGGTGATAAAGAGAGAGAGAGAGAGAGCTAGGGGGTTGTCTAGGCATGGAGACAGTGGATTCCACAGTACTTAGATCAGCAGGCTGTCAATAGTCAAGCCCTCTAGCCCTGGCCTGCTACGCTGTAGTCTGACACCACACAGTGATGGACACATCCACACAGCTATTAATAGAACATGTACTTGTAACATACTGAATGGATCACTCACTCCAACCCCCAATATTTCCTTCCCCCTCTCTCTCTCTCTTTCCTCTCTCACTCTCTCTC